>NC_056765.1:31882616-32207162 GCF_018687715.1 Carya illinoinensis
AGTTACTGTTGCTCAGCTCAAGCTTGAATGGCCATATCACCCTGCTGATCAATTACTCTTATGATCTTTTGCATGAGGTCAAAACATCCGTATTGTCCTATAACTAATATAAGAGTGAAATGGCTAACCATTACGAAAGCAGGTGAGTTACTTTACAATGCCATGAAATATAAAATTTTATTTCTTGTAGTGTGTTAAGCACACTGCATACAAATTTTATTTGTTGTGACACTAATGTCATTTCAGCATGACACACACGTATTAAATGAGCAGTTAAACATGTAACTAGCATGATATTAGCATACAAACATGTTTTAGAAGTTGAAATTATAATTGACTGTACTTCGACATGGTAAGATTAATTGATTTGCTAAAAAGAAAAAAATGGATTAATTAATTAAATATTCTTGCAAATCACATACGTACTCATGTCATATAATTATCAGTAGCGTGGATAGTGTCTTTTGTACCAACTAGCAAATATAATTTTTTTTATTTTTTATAATTCAATATAATAGCACTTCTTTGGTAGAGATAAGGGATAAAATGCACATACACATGCAGTATAGTCATGGCATTGTCCTCCAAAAGAATGGCACAACCAAACATGTGACATCCTGTTTTTACGTGTATTTTCACTGAAAGAGTATTTTAATTTAATTAAAGTATTAGTTTTTTTATTTTAAATTATTGTATTTTAATTGGATTTATTTAGTTGTAATATTTGCTTTGTGGAGCTTTCTTAATATTAATTATCGTTTTGATTTTAAATTGCTGTGTAATTTATTTTAGTTTGTTTTTGGATTTAAAGTTTAGTTGTTAGTTTTTACTAGTTATTTATTATATTTTAGCTTAATGTGGTGTTTAAATTAATTTAGTCGTTTTATAGCTTTTAAAATTGTTTTCGTCGAATCAATTTCTGGACTCCAGAGGTGAGGATTGGACCTCATTTCTTTTTCCCATCTTTTCTTTTTCTCTTTTCTTTTTCTTTCCTTTTTCTTTCTTTTTTTTTTCTTCTTCTTTCTTCTCCGGTTCTTCTCCCGTGCACGACACTCTCTCTCTCCTCCATTTCCGCCCATTTTCGTTCCACCGCCCAGAACCGCCGTTCGCTGGTGACGTGGTCGACACCACCCACCCAGAAATCTTCCCATCTGGCCGGCGCACCGCCACACCAAATTTCACCTCCATCCGAACCACCGTTAGCCGCCACGAGCTCCTCCAAGCCACACGGTTTTTGTGCTTTTCTGCGGCCGTCATTCCACCTCCGGCCACCATCTCTTCACCACTTCATCACCTACCTCTTGCCGTCCTAAACCACCCATTTCTAGCTCATCCTTGTTTTTGCCGTTTTTCACTTCCACCGCCATTTCCACTGCCACCCACGGCCAACTCTCACTTCCATTAACTTCATAAACACCTCTAGGCCATTCCCTATCAATCCCAAGTCTTGGTTTGTCCCCGTTCGAAAGTGGGTATTTTACAACCCACGGCCACAGCTTATTTTACACTGTTACGTTGTTTTTTCTTCACCGTTTGCAGCTCCTTGATTCTTCAAAAATTATCATATAGCGCTGTAAGTATTTTCCAAACTCTATTTTAGATTTAAATCTATTATTGCCTTTTCAATAAATTCATTGACTGGTTGGTTAATTCCGAACTGAGTCCGAGGAGTCGGGGGTCGGATGGATTTGAGGACGGAGTTGTTTGGTTGTTGTTGATGTTGTGATTTGTTGATAAATTGTGTCTTGAGGCGTGCATTGCATGGTGCATTCATGTTCATGTATTAATTTGAGAAAAACTGGTTTTATTTGTGTAAATAGATTTTCGGGTGCGTGTGTATCACGACCCCAAGCTGAGATGGGGTATTATCTCGGTAGAAATCCTCTGGTCACTCGGGAGCGTAATATACTGAGTGACGTCTCCTGGGTTGTCGCTGGGCGACAACGGGAGCGGGCGGGATGGTAACGCTCTCGTACCGACTCCGTGGCCCTTTGCTGGCGAGGGCTAGAGGGTGCTTGGCTACGTACGCGTGGGGCGCGGAACTGGACATCGCTCGTTACGAAGTCACACGCATGGTCGTTACCCGTGGTGTGACGATGGGAGCCAAGGTGTGCAGATGACCCCTAGGGGAGGTCATGGTGCATTCGAATTAATTGGATATTGAATTGTGTTGGATTTGGGCCAAATGAGACTTTTGGTGTGAGTTGGAAGGTAATATGTTTTTGGGGCCAAATGAGATTTTTTGGCGTGCGTGGAAAAATGTGAATTTATGGTATATGTGCATTTGGCATTCTTTCATGCATATTGTTGAGTTTAATATGTTTTTATCTTGTGGCGTTTGGAATGTTACTTACCTGCAGCACCATTTTGGTATCGTAGACTTTGATGCAGATGTGGAGGAAGAGGAGGAGGCTGAGCCCGAGGAGGCGGCTCCGCCAGAGTTTTGACTTGAAGTTTTTCATGTTTAAAAATTATCTCTATTAGTTTTTATGGCTTGTAATTTGGTTTGAAACAATATTTGAGACTTGTAATATTTTATTATGTATGGTTTAAACGAGTTTGTATTAAACAAAAATTCTGGTACTTAGTTATAAGACTTTTATTATCTGCTGTGTGTTTTTATTGTACACTTGTTGCACGTATACACACTTGGCACTTGGCGATAGGATGGTGACCCGTGTTGTCATCATCTCGATGCTTCGATTTTCCACGTGTCCATACGTGAGAATTGGGGGCGTCACAAAACATCTCCTTGAAAATCATACGTATCGAGCATCAAGCCGTGAACTCCATTCTAGAAACAAAGCGTGATGGGTTAATTACTAGTTTACAAGATAATCAAGAAAATTTTAGAACAATAGAAGACAAGCTTAGTTTGCATAAGAAAGAAGGAATTGCGAAAAGGAGCGTACATTTAGCTGTTGAGTGACAGTATCTTCTTGATTTACGAGGGTAATCCAAGGAACTCCTGTGTGAGATGGCTCTCCATCGATAGCATAAGCATTATGGGTTGTCAAGAACGCATATTTATTGAACGGCAGAGAATTATATTCTGTTCAGGACCAAAATGAAATCAAAATAAATGAAAAAAAAAAAAAAAGAATTGATGAGTGCATGAATTGGAGAGTAAAACGATCGAGAGAGTAGCTAGATCTTAATTTCTTTCTTCCTTTCTTTCTTTTTGGGCCGTGGTTAAGAAAGTGGACTGGGTAATTCAGGCTAAATTTGTTAGGAAAAATTCTATCAGCATCTTCACACCAAACACTATACATAAATTTATTATTTTTTTCTCTTATCAAATGTGTGGTGTATGGATAATAAGTAGAATAATTCAATTAGTTTAGGAAAAATAAAACTAAAACAAAATTTTAAAAAATAAAAATAAATATAATGTGTGGTGTGTGGAGATAATGAATAGTAAAATTCGCCGGCATACATTTCCAGCAGTGGCTATTAGAAGTATAAAACCTAGCCCGCAACATAGGTAAAAGATGCATTATTTGAATGTTAGGATTTCCTTAATTTTAATTAATTATTGGGTCAAACTTTAGCTTAGGCTGATGGCATCTACATGTAAATAAAGACCATCTTAAGATAAATAATATTGCACAATAATAAATAAATGAATAAAAAGGGAAGTGTCTAGAACAGGGCAAATAGGTTTAATTACAAAGGACTTGTTTAAGGCTTGTCTATTTCGAACTTGTACCTAACATTACTCATGTATGTTATCACACACACCACTATGGCTTACTCCTTGGTCAGGACTCTGCTGAATCTATCCCGCCCCTTCACCTCCGACACATGAACCCTACACACATTACTACCATGTACGCAGTACTGTCGATCTCTCTAGTTTGTTGTCAAAATCCAGTTTGGTCCATTCATATCTATATATATATATCCAATTGCGTTCTCGCTTTCGCTTAACAATAATAATTTGAATTGGAAGTGAGAAAGCTCTATTAAAATCATCCAAACAGACAACTACAATGCCTCTCTTTTGGTTGGTTCTTTAAAATGCAGCTCTGTAGACCACTATAATTATTTGGACTCCATACAGATCGTCATTTTAGACAATCCCTGGTTGGAGTACTAATTTATAATGTGGTCTAGAGTAATTGTTTTACTCTGGACCACATACATAGAATCCCATAATAACTAAATGTATTGGCATTCACACTATATGAAAAACAAAGAATGTTCTCCAAACTAGATTGTGCCAGCATGGAGAATTAATTCTCTATTCTTGCGAAAAGGATCCATCCAAGCAATTTTGGAACAACCAGATTATAACAGATAACAAAACAAATTCAATCAAATAAAATAAAATACAAACTTGATCTATTAGACAACTTCTAAATGGCAGTCATAGAACTGTAATGAAAATTTGGATATCTCAACAAACATCAAAATCAATACTTGAAAATATAAAGAGTTCAAAGTAACAGAGTTAACTTATTTCCCAATAAAATGTTCTTATTACTATTAGCTAGCTAGAAAGAATCATGGTTCATATACATCATTTCTTTTCCTATTTTAATATATATATATATATATATAATTATATATATATGGTTGCATTCGTGGGGTTTTATATAATGGGGTCGAATACATTTCTTATAGGAATTGAGAACCACATCAGAGAGGTGAGGAATGAGGTAAAAGGAAATTTGGACGACCAACTTCAGAATATCAAAAGCAAGAAAATTCAAAAGAGACCAACCATTCCCCTTGAATGCAATTTAGCACTCAATCAAACTTAATGCGTGAAAAATAACCCTCATGATCTAAATTCATTTTATTATATATTATGGTTATCATAAAAGGGTCAAGACATCAAACATGTAAATGCATCAAGTAAGGCAGTTATCTTTGTATAACTAAATCTGTTCCTTATGGTAGCTAATAAATTGGGTTTAATTCACACCAAAGAAACAGTGCCTTTTGGCTTGGCATGCATGAAATAAGCCAAAAGAAACTATGAATTAGAGATTTGACAAAGTAAGTACATTAAATTGGGTTCAGATCACAGTACTTGCATTTGAATACAATTTCTACATGCTTTATCTAACAGTTAACTACTATAACTGATTCCGATCAATTTTCTTCTTTTTACCGAAAGTTACATGCATAAGCTGATCTGGGTAGCTGAAAAAAACCATTTTGAAGTCTTATTGGCCGGACCACAGACATAAATTATACCACTTCAAGATGAGAAGCATTATGCTTTTGTTGAAAAGCTTGAAATAGAAATGTGAATTAATTAATGGGGATAGGTTGAAACCAAAAGTTATATTCAGCTATCTGAAAAGGATAGAAACCACTAAGATATATATATATATATATATATATATATAGCTAGGTACTTAATATATATAGTGAGATGAGTTTCATGATGGATTACAAGTGGAGTACAAGATTCAAGTATATCAAGCCAAATCTCTACAAATATCGAGACATAGGTGAATAATATATACTCGAGATGATTAAAATAAAAAAATAAAAATAAATCAAGAGTCAACTAATTGGATTCTAGATAGAATAACAATCATATAATGGTGGAGAAAAATGCATGGTTATGAACCTTCTATACTAAAGAAAAAAACTGCATATTTTGATGCTTAGTTTCATGCTTAGTTTGGGTTTTAACTATACTTAGAACCCATGTGCAGATGTGATATGTCCTTAGTTTGATGGCAAAGCCATTTTAAGCTGCAATTAAAATAACTTGTATGGTTTTAAGCATGCTACACAAATGATATTTGTGTGTGGGTTTTAAACATATTGCTAACACGCTTCGACGCCCCATATGTTCCTTCTAAATAATCCAAAACAAATATCAAAACAGCCAATAGAAAATGGCAAACGTTCAAGTTCAAATAATGTAAAGCTTTGTTGAACATATTTGCATGGTAGAAAGAAAGATGAATCAAAATAGAAAGAAGAAGAGAAAATAATCTTTTATTTTGGAGGCAGATAATAAAAAAATGCAAAGAAAAGAAAGAAACAAAGTTATACACAGAACAAGACATCATGCAGATATGGAGAGAAAGAATTAATGCTTCTAAAATATGGAGAGAAAGACATTTTAATATTAAATCCATGAAGATTATGAATATAACTTACCTAGTTAAAAATTCACACACCAACACTTGTTAGTGTATGAACTTAGGTTGTTAACACGCAGCCACAAGTTTCCATTCTTAGAAGTCTATAAACCAATATCAAAGGTCAATTATGCTACTCAAATTCTATAACATCCATGCAGAAAAATCACACACAATCCATATACCTGAACCCCCCACATATATGGGGGAGCTTGGGGACTTGAAGCCAAGAACCCATGTGGAGGTATAGGAGTGAAGGAGGAAATAAGCAAATCAGACCAGTGAAACAAGGAAACAAGCATACAAGCATAAGCTCTATCACATTAACCTAATTATTTAGGAACAAGAGGGGTGTAAATCTCTGAAGCCCCAAAACAGAGTGCATAGCAGAATTTTCTGCACTACTATGGACAGCTAGCAGCTTTAATACATTCATGCTCTTAAGCATCCCTCATTTAACCACAATCTCAACTACATAAATCAAGCATATTAGAGTTGAAGAAAACTTGAGAATAAACATCATTTTTTTTTTTTTAGAAAGCATAGCATAAACAGTAAGAGTAGCTCAAGGCTTCCCACTAAAATTCTAATTGAACCTACTAATATAAATAAAATCCTTGGTTGCTTACTTAGGCTATTAATTTTGAAGAAAAGTGTTAAAAAGATACATTCTCATCTCCACTAGTTTAACACATATAAATAAAGGGTTAAACATAGTCAAAACATGATTCAAACTCAAGAAAAGGAAATATGATATAATTCTTTTTATTTATCCTCTGAATGTAATCCAAATCACAAGCAACTGGTTATATATACATATATATATAAACAAAACTCTAGTAGGTCGTGATCACTTAATCTCTTAAGATTCAACAATAATTCAGTTTTCCAGATTGGTGAGACAATTTGTGACGATTCAAAGTAAAGCATATGGCTCAAATTTGCTCCTCGATAGATCCGCTGATCAAATATATATCAGTTTTGCGATGTGGTAAGAAAGGTGTGGCACAAATCCCTAAAATGAAGTTAATTTTATCAGAACATGAAGAAATGGGAGCTGTTGATTCTTAAAGAGACAAGAACCACTTGCAACAGTACTACGGGTTAAAAGTTCAAATAATTTCTGGTCATACATGATAGACTATCTGATCAGTAGTACTCTATTGTAAAGCTGGCTCCTGTAGCAGTGCAGAATACTTTGAGCTTACAGCTTGAAGCATGATGCATGCATGAGATTTTCATCAATTAATAGTTAAGTACGTATATTTATGACCAAAACCTATACACTATAAAAAGTAAATTTGGTATTGCACAGAAATGAGCATATATTTAACGTGGCTAGAGGTTTAAGCATCAATTAATATTTAGTACTCTGATCAATGAGGTTGGCTTAAGGAATTGACAAGTATTATAATAGCACTTGAAAAATTAGAGGAAATTTTTTTTTTCTTAGCTGTTTAATTTGACCAGTACTATACTTATTATTTATAAGGATACATAATATGCATCATAGATGCAATTTCATTTCATATTCCATACATTTATAAGAAACATTCTGGTTAAAGCTAGCTATTGAACTTGATTAAAAATTTTTAGTTCAAATGAACTTGTTTACTCGTGTATATTTTCATGAAGTAAAAATTGATTGAAGAAATGGAAAGATATAAGAATAGAAAACGTATAAAAAAAAAAGCTAATGCAAATTAAAAAAAAAAAAAAAAAAAAAAACTGGAAGACTTCTTTTGTGAGTTTAGAAGTGGAAGTCTTTTGAGTCTTGCAAAATATATATAAATGAACCTTCATATTTCCATGACCAAATACCTTTTTTTTAACTCCTGAGTTCAATTTTTTTTAATCTTTTGTGGGTATGAATTTTTAGATTTTTTTAGGTATATATATTCGTTTAATATTATGGGGTCCTAAAATTTTTGGACTTGAAAAAACATTGAGAAACTTCTTTTTCATACTTTTATGAAGCCTCGGGAATTTTAGATGGAGTTAGATTAAGTTTTCATATTTTTCAAAAATATCTAAAAGTTTTTATATTTGTTGGGATTTTTATATATTTTCTCCCAAATAAGTTATTTGAATTTAAATAATCTTTTTAAATTTTCAAGGGAGGCCAGGGGGACCATGGACAGATCGATCTGGTCTCAACATAGTTCTGCCAATGCATATTCCCAATGTGGGGCTGGGGTGTTACATTGCCATGGTTGAGTCTAATGTTTCCTTTAGTGGTTTCGTTGGTTTATTTTACTATTTTGAATTCCATTATCTTGATAAATTGTGTAAATTCCATGGACATGATATTTACCCCTAAAAAAAATAAGTTTAACGAATAAGGATATTAAGCTCTATTGGATTAAAGAGCTGCTTCATAGGAGCGATAAGACTTGATGCCTACACTACTAGTAATGTAGTGTGTGTATATATTGTAACTGCACCCCCCTTATCATTTGATCCAATTAGAGATCAAGTTTGATGTATAATCTTAAACATCATCATCACCATCAGTGTCGTTAATATTACTATGTTAGGTGTTAGTATTGTTGTACTTGACTAGATTTACTTTGACAAAAACATCCTTATTGGTTATGCAGATGCAAATTATGTTGTTCCATGAGAAGTTAAATTATTGAAGTCATTTGCAGCTTGTGGGGATATGAGGCAAGTTCCATTAACTTTGATGAAGTTTGGATTGGTCATGGTTGTGGTCATTGACTCTATATGCTTGTAGTTAAAATCTGACTTTACGTAATTATTGCAAGAGGAGCTTCATTTTGTATATCAGGCTCTATGATTTCATATGGTGCTCTTGGGGAGGGTGTGAAGACCATCATACGGAATTGTCTTGCAACAATTACATTGAAAGAAGTTAAACATTTGGTGCTCAACCAAGGAGTCAATAGATGACCTTGAAAATTTTGTTTCCATTAATATATTGCTAATTAGCAGAATTACTAGAGGTAATTTTCCTACTTAATTCTCCTGTCTTTATACATCATAATCGAAATAGAACTATTATCCCATTTCAGACCTTCCTTTCGAATTCAAATACCTTAGTCATTTCTATATGGGTGCCTTTATTATCACCCAACATTGTTTTAACTAGTCTAAAGACAACCTGTACAGGGACTAATATTAGCAGTTTTAACAGCTACAAAAAGTAAATCTACCCTAAAACAAATTATATTTAATAAACTTTTCACCTCTACGTAAACCTCAATGCAAAACATATTTCAAATTAAAAGGTTCAGCATTGTACTTTCAAATCCCCCACTCATTCCCACTAGCATCAATCTTAATTAGCTTTGGTATCCTACCGGAACATGCTGGAGCAGGAAAGGTTTCCTTCTCATAAAATTTGTTAGATTCTAAAGAATAATTTTATTACATTGATATTTTTTAATAAAATAGACTAGGGAGAAAATGGAATACACAGTGGTGCCAGCACTATATAATACTGATGTATATATAGTAGTACTTGATCATGGTCATGCTATATCAATCATATATATTACTTAAACTGGTTGATAACAATATCATTGACATTATAAACCCCATTTATTTGTTTAGACCTAAGAGTGAGGAAGAATCATGCAGTTTCAAGAACGCTGGGTACCATTAAGACTCTATATTATATATATATATATATATATAAAAGATAAGTAGTGGTGCTGAGACTTTTGAACTTTTTTTTGGGAGTGAATTTATATCTCGGGAGAACTTGAAAGAATATTGATGATCTAGTTTGACTCCTACTGTATATTGATACAAATGGAAACAATTAATAAGCCATATTAATCTTTAGCCAAATCAAGACCAAGTCTATCTGAGATCTATAGAGAGAGTGTGTGTATGTAGTGTGCGTTTGTCTGTGTGTGTTTTTATGTTCATTTAGAGAGCAGAAGTGGTTTAGCATAAAAGCTTTAGACTTTCGATAAAGATCCCTACCAATAATATGACCAAGGAACTAACTCGTGAAATGTTGCATCGTTTATATTTAGAGTAATGCTAAATATAAAGTACTTAAAGCATGCAATTTTTTTTTTTTTAAAAAAGTGTAACCTACTCTAAAACAAAAAATGTCTATAACATATTATAATGTAGAAAATATAGGATTTATGTGTCTATGTATGAGTTATCAGTGTCCTAAATAAATGATGCAAAGTGAGTACTCTTTTGCTGATCACGATTTTTAAATGATTCAAACTCTTCTCAAGCATATTAGTGATCATGAACTTATAGTAATCAAAAAAAGGGTAATCATTCATCTTTGTTAAAAACTTAAAAAGTAATGATTGTAAAATGTCTAGCTTGCAATTAATTGAACTATTTCAATTTCACTAACTAATTTCTAACACCAACATGTTATATAATATATATATATATATATAATTTTGTCTCAAAATTTAAAGGATGCTTAATTATCGCTTCAAAGCCCCCTTAATTGTTTTCTAATATCCTAAACAATCAAGCTTCAGTTCGATTTTCTTTACTACTTTTTGTCTTTGATAGTTATTTCACTCCAAGATCAGGATTCGTCTAAGTATAAAGTGGCGTTTAAATGAAGGAACAACCATAGCCACTACAACAAAAACTACTACGTAGGGAGGAACCTTATTGTTAAAAAGACAAGGAATGCACTAAAAACCAAGAGCGGTTACAATCTGTGATGAGTGAATTTGTTAGTGAAAAATTGAAGTGAGTGTTGCGTGAGCAAAGGAGAAATGGGAGGGAGCTTACTGCTGTGGGAGATTGTCAACAGCAACCCAAAATCGCACTACAAAGTAGGAAAAATCCCCAAAACCCACGGACTGCACAAATGAAATTCATTTCACAGAAAATTATCATGGGAGTGGAAATTAACTTGAAGTGAATGTGGGTGTGTTCGTGAGAAGCAGAGAAGGAGAAGGGCCTTACCACCGATCGGCAACTCAGAACTCCAAGAACTCCCACAACACACGTAGCACCAAACCCCCAAGAAATCTACAGTGGGGGGAGAGAGAGAGAGAGAGAGAGAGGGTCTTTTGTGAAGGCCCTAGGGTTTGAAGTCAGAGGGTAGAACGAGTAAGAGAGAGAGAAATTGATAGAGAGAGAGATAAGAGAGAGAGAAATTGATAGAGAGAGAGAGATACGAAGATGAGCAACGTGCGAGAGAGGAAGAGGCCGATCGAGTCTAGTTCAGCTTCCATGGGAGGAAAATGTGGTGGGGGTGGTAATCAAAAATGGAGATGAAATCGGCTGAAATGGGTGGAGTAATGGTGCTCGTGCGATTTTGGAGAAGGGAGGAACAGAGAGAAGTGGAGAAGGAAATAAGGAGGAAAGAAATTGGGGGGGAGGGGGGCGGGACGGGGGGAAAAGTCATTTCGCGCCCAAAGAATGTAAAGCGACGTAATTTAGAGTGTGGGGAAAAGAAAAACATTTTGCCAGCGATTTCGTAATTGTTGTAATAGTTTTTATTAATGGATTAGATAATAATTGGTTATATCTGATTTTAAAATTTGCGGCGATTTTTTAATCGCCACAAAATTACATTTTTCCCAACGATATTATTTCCAAACTCTCTCTATCTCTCTCTTTCTAACAAAACCCACCAAGCTACTCTGTTTTCTTCCCGTAAATAATAGGCGTAGCATTTGGATTCTGAGAAAGCAAAATGGAAAAGAAGAGAAGGAAAATTACTAAAACTTTGGCAAGGTGGTGTGATGTCCACAGCCTCTCTCTCTCTCTCTCTCTCTCTCTCTCTCTACAGTAGCGGTGGGAATAATGGATGGGACTATTAATAATAAATTTAAACATGGTTAAAAATATATATAGAGAGAGAGAGAGTTTTGTAAATGGCAGTGTTACTCTGCGCTTAGAGTGCATCGCTCAAGCTGACCGCTAGGCTTTTTTCTTTCTTTCTTTTTATATTTTTTAATATATTTCAATATTTTTAAAAAATAAAAAAATATATCAATACAAATAAAATTACGTTCTTAATCATTAAGTTAAAAAAAAAATGTGACCGGCAGTCACTTTGAGGGAGCAAGGAGACAGGGCATAGTAGTGTTTTCCTTTTGTAAAAGGATAATACTAGATCCCCCGCTGGGGGATCCCGCTGGGAGCTACCGCTCCAAGTGTTTTATTTTTTTTATTTTTTTTCTTTTTCTCAATAATTAAGAAAATGGAATTCTTCGATTCCGAGACCGTAGAGTAATTCCCAAAGATTCAGAATTCAAGGAGTGAATTATGGCAGAAGCTCATGCGGCCCCTTATTCAGTTCATCCTGGCAGTACGAAGATGTATCGGGATTTGAAGAAAAATTATTGGTGGGAAGGGATAAAGAATGATATCGCCTTGTATATTGAGAGATGTCACACATGCCGTCAAGTCAAGGCCGAACATCAAAGACCCGCTGGTATGCTCCAACCCCTCCCTATTCCTGAGTGGAAGTGGGACGACATTATGATGGATTTTGTGGTGGGCTTACCGAGGACTCCTAGTGGAAAGAACTCTGTTTGGGTGATTGTTGACCGATTAACTAAGAGTGCTCATTTCTTACCTATTAATAATACCGAAGAGTATTGTATTGGATCGGGACCCAAGGTTCACATCTCATTTTTGGAAGAGTTTACAGGCAGCTCTGGGTACTAAGTTGAAGTTTAGTACTGCATATCACCCTCAGACGGACGGCCAATCAGAGAGCACTATTCAATTCCTTGAAGATATGTTGCGAGCATGTGTTATGGAATTTCAAGGAAGTTAGGAAAATCACTTGCCGCTCATAGAATTTGCTTATAATAATAGCTTCCATGCGTCCATTCAGATGGCTCCTTATGAAGCTCTTTATGGGAGGAAATGTAGATCGCCATTGTGTTGGGATGAATTTGGGGAGAATAAAATAATTGGGTCCAAATTGATTCAAGAAATGCAAAGTCAAGTTCGGATTATAAGGGATAAAATGGCAGCAACTCAAAATTGTCAGAAAAGCTATGCAGATACAAGGAGGAGAGATTTATCTTTTGAGGAAGGTGATTGGGTTTATCTCAAAATCTCTCCCATGAAAGGAGTTAAGCGTTTTGGTAAAAGTAGGAAACTGGATCCGAGATATGTTGGCCCTTTTCAGATTTTGGAGAAGGTAGGGTCTGTCGCTTATAGAATTGTTTTGTCAGAATATTTTGGGGAAATTCACGATGTCTTCCATGTATCGTCCTTGAAGAAGAGTTTTGGACAACAAGAGCCGCGCTTTGTCGACCCAAAGCATATTCAGCTGCAATTGGATCTTACTTATGAGGTTGTTCCTTCGCAAATTATGGATTGGAAAGAGCAACAATTGAGATCCAAGACGATACCTTTGGTAAAGGTGGCATGGGGAGATCCGATAGCTCAAGATTTCTCTTGGGAGAGAGAAGCAGACATGAGAGAGCAGTATCCCTATTTGTTTGAGTAAATGACGGTACATTTCTTAAACTTGGTCTCCCTGGAATCATGTGGCTTGCTTCAAGTTAGTGTTTGATCTTGCAAATTTCGAGAACGAAATTTATTTTAAGGGGGGAAGGATGTGATACTCCGTTTCTACGTGTATTTTCACTGAATGAGTATTTTAATTTAATTAAAATATTAGTTCTTTTATTTTAAATTATTGTATTTTAATTGGATTTATTTAATTGTAATATTTGTTTTGTGGAGCTTTCTTAATATTAATTATCGTTTTAAGTTTAAATTACTGTGTAATTTATTTTAGTTTGTTTTTAGATTTAAAATTTAGTTGTTAGTTTTTACTAATTATTTATTATATTTTAGCTTGATGTGGTGGTTAAATTATTTTAGTCGTTTAATACCTTTTAAAATTATTTTCGTCGAATCAGTTTTTGGACTCCAGAGGTGAGGATTGGACCTCATTTCTTTTGCCCATCTTTTCTTTTCTCTTTTTCTTTCTCTCTTTTTCTTTTCTTTTTCTTTTCTTTCTTTTCTTTTTTTCTTCTTTTTCCTTCTTCTTCCCCGTCGTTCTTCTCCCTCGCGCGATACATTCTCTCTCTCCTCACTATCGCCGTTTTTCTTCTCTGCCCAGACCCCCGCTGTCCAGCCACTATGGCCTACACCATCCACCCAGTTTTCTTCCCCTCCGACTGGTGAACCTCACCACCAAATTTCACCTCCATCTGAGCCACCGTTAGCCGCCATGAGCTCCTCCAAACCACACGGTTTTTCCTCCATTCCGCCGCTGTCGTTCCACCTCTGGCCACCATTTCTTCACCATATCATCACTGACCTCTTGCCGTCCTAAACTACCCATTTTTAGCTCAGATCTGTTGCCGGAGCAACCCCCACGAGCTCATCTTTGTTTTGCCATTTTTTCGCTTCCACCGCCATTTCCACCGCCACCCACGGCTAACTCTCACTTCCATTAGCTTCATAAACACCTCTAGACCATTCTCTATCAATTCCAAGTCTTGGTTTGTCCCCGTTCGAAAGTGGGTATTTTACAACCCACAGCCACAGTGTATTTTACACTGTTACGTTGTTTTTTCTCCGCCGTTTGCAGCTCCTTGATCTTTCAAAAATTATTATATAGCGCTTTAAGTATTTTTCAAACTCTATTTTTAGATTTAAATATATTATTACTTTTACAATAAATTCATTGACTGGTTGGTTATTCCGGACTGAGTCTGAGGAGTCAGGGGTCGGATGGATTTGAGGACGGAGTTGTTTGGTTGTTGTTGATGTTGCGATTTTTTGGATGAATTGTATCTTGAGGTGTGCATTGCATGGTGCATTCATGTGCATGTATTAAATTGAGAAAAACTGGTTTTATTTGTGTAAATGGATTTTCAGGTGCGTGTGTATCACGACCCCAAGTCGGGATGGGGTATTATCTCAGTGGAGCTCCTCTGGTCACTCGGGAGTGGATAATACTGAGTGACATCCTCTGGTCACGACCGAATTGCACGATACGGTAACGCTATCGTGTCGACTCTGTGGTCCCTAGGCTAGCGAGGACTAGAGGATAGCCTGGTCCAGGTATGCGCTGGGCGCGAGACTAGGTATCGCTCGTTTAGGTGTCACATGCGTAGTCATTACCTGCAGTGTGGCACAGAAGCCAGAGTGTGCGGATGATCCATAGGGGAGATCATGGTGCATGCAATAAATTGGAACGGGTTTTGGTTATTGGATACGGGCCATTTTCTGGGAAAATGACGAGGTTATGTTTGAGGTTATTGTGATCCATTTTCTGGGAAAATGGTGGTTTTCTTGGTTTGGGCCATTATCTGGGATAATGGCAAGAACTGGTTTTAAAGGATATGTGTTAGGCCAAAATGGGTTTTTTGGCGTGCATGGAAAAATGTGGATTTATGGGACATGTGCATTTGGCATTATTTCATGCATATTGTTGAGTTCAATATATTTTTATCTTGTGGCGTTTGGATTATTACTTACCTGCGGCACCATTTTGGTACCGTAGATTTTGATGCAGATGTCGAGGAGGAGGAGGAGGCTGAGCCCGAGGAGGCGGCTCCGCCAGAGTTTTGATTTGGAGTTTTTATGTCTTGTATTATGGTTTCGAAACTATATTTGAGACTTGTAATATTTTATTATGTGTGCTTTGAACGAGTTTGTATTCGAACAAAAAAATTCTGGTACTTAGTTATAAGACTTTTATTATCCGCTGCGTGATTTTATGGTACACTTGTTGCATGTACACACACTTGGCACTTGGCGATGGGATGTGTGACCCGTGTTGTCATCATCCTGACGCTTCGATTTCCACGTGTCTGTACGTGGGAGTTGGGGGCGTCACATGGGTGTTCTGGACGTATACGGAAAGGAAAAGAAAAAAAGAGGCTGTTCGGTGGATTTTATGGGAGAAAAAAAAAAAGACGAGATATTATATCTTTTGGGTGGAAAAGGAATTCAGCAAGGTAGTAGTCGTATCTAAATCCGATGCTGCAAATGTGTGATAGTCAAGCAGAATCAAATAAATTTGATGTCAGTTGGTACAGCTAATTTGGAGTGGAGTGGAGTCTGGCGTCTTGGAATCATGAAAATATATATATATATATATTGCTTGCTCTATCATTCAAGGAGAGGATGGGCACTGACATTAGAGTTGGGTGGGGAGTTGAGGGAGAGTCGGCTGGGATTAATTTTTCTGGCAGGAGTGTTGGTCGATTTGAATGATTTTATTTTTGCTGGCTCTACTCTCTTATGTTGAAGTGGAGAGGTGTCATGCTTAAGTTGGATTGGAGGGAGAGTCGGCTAGGATTAATTTACGTGTAGGGACGTGGGAGTGTGAAGGTCGGTGCTTGAGTTTTGATTGAAGAGAGAGTCGGTCAGTTCTTGGAGGGAGTTGGATGTGGAGGAACGTTGAAGAAAGGGAGTGGAATAAATTCAGTGTGAGAGGGAGGTTGGAATTAAAAGAGAGCGACGGAGGTGGGTTGTGAAAGAAAGGAGAGAGGGACGTGGAAGTATTTGAGAGAAGTCGGTCGGTGAGGGAAATAAAGGGAGAGTCGGTGGTGATTTATGAGGGGTGATTTATTGGGATTTGAAGGGAGAGTTTGTCTGTGAAGACATATCAAAGAGGTTGGATTGGAAGGTGTGTGTCGGTCGGTTGAGAGAGAGTCGGTCAGTGAGGATTTTTTGGCTGAGTAAAGTCGGACGTGTAGGGAGAGGGACGTTTTGAGTGGAAGAGTCGGTCGGCTGGGATTAATTTTCCAGAGAGAGTGCTTTTTGTTTCCAAGGGAAAGACGTGTATAAGGGGAGTTGAGAGTCGGTCGGTGCTTGAGTTTTCATTTAAGGGAGAGTTGGTTGGTTGGAGTTTTATTTGGCTGAGTAGAGTATTAACGTTGGGTTGGTTCGGACGAAGAACAGAGGAGCGGCTGGGTTCATTTCTATTTTCTATAGTTCAGTGACGACATGGGTTTTATTCTCTCGGCGTCGACTGGGTTCCAAATTTTATTGCTTTTAAGTTGTTTTCTAGTATTTTTTGTGTTTTATTATTTTAGTTTTCTAATGGAGAATATTTATGTGATTTCTATAACACTTGTGATGAACATGGTTGGCTAAATTTTCATACTAAGGTTAGAGGTGAAGTTTAATTATTTAAATATTGTTTTCCGATCAACGTAAAATTTATTTTGTGAGCTTGATCGATTGAAGGGTTTTATTATTGGATATTTTGATTATCTAAATATTTATCTTGATTCATTGTGATTTCCGAATACAGTGAATGTTTGAGGAATCCCTTTGATATTCAAATAGATTTGTGAATGTTTTAATCGTCAATCGTTCATGCTCAATCATTAGCGACTTTTTTTTCTTGATCTTAAATACTAAATCTTCCAATTAAACGGAATCATTATTCTAGTTTAATTGAAGTAAATCGATCGGAAACAATATTATAAATTAGTAGACGGATCCTCGAAACCTTAGTCTTTCTCCATATCAATTCATTTTATCATTTTAGTTTGATTAAGTTATTTTACAAATCTTCATCTCAATAATTTTATTTTATATTCGATTGCATGTTTCTTTTAGTAATTTGTTTTCATTGTTTGAATTTATTTTCTTTACCATAAAAGTCAATCCATGTGGATTCGATCCTGTGAGGTACTACAACACCTGTATACTTACAGGTAAAACTGCACTAAATTTTTAGTTCATTAGTTTGAGTCAAAGTTTAGGCGCAACAGCTTTGGAGTGTGTTTCTACAAGTATAAGGTTGTCGTGCCATAAATTATTAATTGAAATAAGCTCTTTTTATGAAATATAATTTTTTTTTTTAAATAATCATTTCACCCAACTAGACAAACGTTGATCCTGTCCTAGTATATATACACATAACACTAAATTATCTCACAATTGTCTTCTCCACGCACATGAATACCTAAACTTTACTTTTGCCACTAACACAAGCTTGACATTTGGACTTACTTTGACTCACTTGCCCTTTCACTCTAGTAAATGCATGCATGCCAAACTTTGAGGTGTTTTGGGCTCTAGAATTATTATATCCTTGCTCCTCCAAATTGAGCCTTTACTACGACTGATCTGGGTTATTGAAATACTGAAGGAAGGTGTGCATGCTACCTGTTTGTACAAATTCCATAGTGGGAAAACAGAAGCAAGTGATTCTAGAAATATTCCTCTCTTTTCATTGATTTCATTTTCACAGTGAGTAGTCCTTTTATAGACAATTGATGACCAATACAGAGTACATCTTCTAATGAAAATATGACAACTATACTAAACGGTTACAGAGAATATTCTAGAGCATGTACAAAAATCATTCTTTTGATCCATGCTTTCTGGAGGCATTGTTTTCTATTTTTTATTCTTGTTGTGAGGGCTCTATAGCCTTAATACTTTCTCACGAGTCAAGCGGCACAGCTGTGATGTTGAGGTTTGACCGTAGATGTTGAAAATGGGCTGTAGAGAGTGGTTTAGTGAGGATGTATGGGAGTTGATCCCTGTTGAAATAAAAGACACCTGTAGTGTCTTGGTAGCTACCCTTTCTCTGACAAAGTGGTAGTCTAAGTCCACATGTTTGGTCCTAGAATGTAGTATTGGCTAATAAGTAAGTGGCTCCTAAGTTATCACACCATAGGAGAGGGGGTCGTTGAGGAAAATGCCAAGTTCCTTGAGTAAGGATTGCAGCCATAGGATCTCACAAGTGGTGTTGGCCACTGATTTGTATTTAGCCTCTGTAGAAGATTGAGGGATTGTTGGCTGTTTTTTCGATCCCCAGGAGACAAGATGAATCCCAAAGTAAACACAGAATCCACTAGTGGATCGTCAATCATCAGAGCACCCAGCCCAATCAGCATCACAAATGGAAAACAAAGTGGAAGAAGAGGAAGACTAAAAATGAAGACCGTAAGACGTAGTGTGATTAAGATAACGCAAGATGCATTTGATAGCATGCCAGTGGGGCTGGCGTGGACAGTGCATGTGTTGACAGACATGGTTGACAGCAAAGGAGATGTTAGGATGTGTAAAGGCAAGGTATTGTAAGCTGCCTACTACACTCCTGTACAAGGATGGGTCCTCAAAAGTGTTACCATCCTGTGCATTAATTTTAACAAAGGAGAACATTGGTGTGCACACTGGTTTCAAGTTGTGAATGTTTTGACAAGGAGGTTGTGAATGTATTTTGACTAAGTGAGACATAAACCAGAGAAGACTCGACTAACTTCTGTGCCAAGAAACTAATGTAATTCTCCTAAGTGTTTGATAGGAAAATGAGAACCTAGAGATCGGATAAAGTCAGAAATAAGAACACTACTTGAACCAGTCACAATTATATCCAAGTAAATTAATATATACAAACAATCAGTGGAATTTTTGAAAATGAAAAGGGATGAGTTTGACAGAAAGTAAGCAATTTATCAGTTAATTTGGCAAACTAGGCCCAAAGGGCCTGTTTTAAACCATAAAGGAATTTTCGAAACTTACAAACATGAGTTGGTTGATCTAGATGAATGAACCCCAGCTGTTGTTGCATGAACATGGCTTCTTCAAGGTCTCCGTGGAGAAATGCATTTTGGACGTCTAGTTGGTGAAAGGCCCAGTGAGAAGTAACAGCAATGGAGATGTTAAAGTAGTTGATGCATTTTAGACGGATGTTGACGGGCTTGACGACAGGGCTGAATGTTTTAAAGTAGTCTAGGTCGGGTTGTTGATGGAATCCCTTGGCCAAAAGGCATAACATGTGACGCTCAAGGGATCCATCAGCCCTACATTTGGTTTTCAGTATCCATTTAGAACCAAGGACATTGTAGTGGGGAGAGAAGGGAACAAGATCCCAGGTGTATTTTGCAACAACGCCTGAAACTCGAGGTGCATGGTAGACCTCCAGTCAGGATACTTGGAGGCTTCAGTAAACAAGGTAGGTTCCTTAGGGATAGGAAGGGACAGGTTGGATGATAAAGATGAGGAAATGGTAAGCGAAAGTGTGGGTTTCAGATTTTGCCATGGACCGGTTCCATCAGAGTGAATACGTGGACATTGGATGTTGGATTTGGACTGTGTGACCATGGGGTGAGTAGGTTCAGGAACAGGGGTAGGAAGAGGGAGTACATGTGGTGCCGTAGAAAGGATTGGTGATGGGGAGGATTCAAGAGAGGTGGGAGTAGGCAGTGAAGATTGAGTATGCAGAGAAAGAGACAATGACCTAGAATTTGGGGAAGATGAAGGAGAGTCTGGGTTCTGGAGGTTATTGGATTGAGTGAGTAGGCTTATGGGTAATGGTATTGTGGGCGGTGAAGGTGAGTAGCGTTGGTGGGCCGGGGATAGTGGATTTGAAGGATAAGAAGGCCCAGGTGTTAGAGATGAGACAGAGAGACAGGGAGGCCCGGATGAAGGTTTTGGGTCAGGAGGAGTAGTAAAAGGAAACTGATTCTCAAAGAATTGGATGTCTCTGGAAATGTATCTGCTGCCCAAAGTCAAATGGAGGCAAATATAACCTTTGCGATCTAAGCTGTACACCAGAAATACACATGGCATGGAACAGAAGTCTATTTTATGCTTGTTAAAGGGCCGCCTCAGATTGGGCTAGCATAGAGAGCCAAAGACACAAAGAAAGGAGTAGTTGGGTACCTGGCCCATTAGGAGTTCAAAAGGGGACTGATTAGCAAGAGGGGGTGTAGGCATGCAGTTAATGAGGAAGGTGGAAGAAAGGAATGCTTCAACCCAATATTTTTGGGGCATTAACGCATGGGATAGCAAGGAAATGCCTCTCTCGACTATATGTCGATGACGACATTCAACGGTGTCATTTTGTTGGTGAAAATATGGACAAGTGACCCTATGCGTAATTCCTAATTTCTGAAAAATGGTTTTGAGGGGATGAAATTCACCACCCCAATCGGTTTGAAATGAAATGATGTTAGTGGAGAAGAAATTTGTAACTCACTGAACAAACGCAAGAACAATCGAAGACACATTGGATTTAGATTGTAAGGTAAACTGCCATATATATTTAGTATGATCATCAACTATGGATAGATAATATTGGCAACCAATGGAAGATAAAACTGGGGCTGGGCCCCATACATCAAAAAACAAAAGATTAAAGGGCTTCGGAGACCGGGTTGGGGAAGATGGATGAGGGAGCGTGGCCTTGGCCTAGACACACATTGTGCAGTGGCGAAGCCCATTATTGGAGTGCGGTAAGTGAAAGCTAGAGATGGTTAAGGTAGTGATTCGAGGGGAAGGATGTCCTAAGCGAAGATGCCAGAGATGAGCTGTGTTGTGGGAACTGATGAATGCTTGAAGGGGTGATGATGATGAAGGTGAAGTTGATGCCGTGGAGGAGGGTAGAACGTACAAATTTTGCTCAACAGGACCCCAAGGCAGCACCGCCTGGGTACAAGAAACCTTCACAACAACAAAATTAGCATGAAATTCAAAGTAAGCATGATTATCAAGATAAAATTGTTGAACATAAAGTAAATTTTGACAGAGAGAAGGAACATGAAGGAGTTGGTTTAAGGGATAGTTTCCAGTGAGGGAGCTGAGTTGAGCAGAGTCGACATTTTGGATGGGCAAGGAGGAGCCATCATCGATGCTGATTTGGTTTGAGCCCTAGTAAGGTGACGATCCAAGGTTCAGATTAGTGTACTCGGGAGTGAAATGATGCGTGGCATCTGTGTCAGGGAACCACGAATTCATCAATGTAGAAGGGGGCAACACTGTGGAGTTGGCAGCCAAGGAGGAGGGAGCCGATGCCTGATAAGAGTGGTCAAAGCGATATTAATAGTTAATCGCTAGGTGACCAAGCTTGTTGCACACTTGACACGTGGGGTGATGAGGAGAAAAATTTTGGTTGGGTTGAGAAGGGCCACGAGGACCAGAGTAGCCCCCACGATGGAAACCGTGACCTTGACGTCCCCCACGATGAGAGGAAAAGCATCAACAAGGGGAAAATTAGGGGGAATTTGGTGGTCGGAGTCCTGTAAAATTAGCTGATAGAGAAGATCCCGAGAGGAGAGCTTGAGTTTGATGGGAGAGACGAGACTCGTGAGTAAACAGAGAGCTACATAGTTGATGGATGGAAATAGGATCTGCTTTGGTAGTGAGGGAAGTGACTAGAGATTCATAGTCTGTACCTAAGCCCATGAAAAGGCAAATGGTGAATTCAAGATCGAAGAGAGGGTGGCCAGCAGCATCAAGAGAGGATGCAAGGTTTTTGGTCTTGTTGAAATACTCAGCCATGGTTTTAGAACCTTTCTTTAATGTGGCCAGTTGGTATTTGGTATGCATGATGTGAGCAGAAGATTGGGCTGAAAAAATATTTTGGAGAGTAGTCCATACTTCGTGGGAAGTAGAACAGTCAAGAACTTGAGTAAGAAGAGATTCAGATAGGGAAGAGGTGAGTGCCAAGATGATGAGTTGATCTTGAATGAGCCATTAGGAGTGAGCAAGGTTAGGTTTATCATTGATAGTGAGGGCCATCTACATATCCAAAAACTTGGTGTCCTTTGAGGAAGGGGACTATTTGGGCCTTCCAAAGTATATAGTTCTCTAGAGTGAGTTTGAGAGTAATAGAGTGAGAGACAGCAGTGGTGATGGAGGAAGGAATGGGGGGAAGGGGATTTTTCTCAAGGGATTCCATGGTTTGGGCAGACGTGGGTCTTTAGGCTCTAGATACCATATTGAAATACTGAAGGAAGGTGTGCATACTACCTGTTTGTACAAATTCCATAGTGGGGAAACAGAAGCAGTGATTCTAGAAATATTCCTCTCTTTTCATTGATTTCATTTACACAATGAGTAGTCCTTTTATAGACAAGTGATGACCAATACAAAGTACATCTTCTAATGAAAATATGACAGCTGTACTAAACGTTACAAAGAATATTCTAGAACTTGTACAAAAATCATTCTTTCAAGCCATGCTTTCTGGAGGAATTGTTTTCTATTTTTGATTCTTGTTGTGAGGGCTCTATAGCCTTAATACGAGTAATATGAAAAGAAGGTTATTGTCTACTTACCTTGTCAATTAATGTAATATACAATTAATGACACGCAAAATGGAGAAAATCATCACCTTCTTGTGTAATAGGAGAATAAATATTATAACTTCTAGCATCCCTCGCTACAATAGTAGGGCCTACGTACGTTAATAGCCACACTCAGCCTCAATATGAGCATTTTTCTAAAGATAGATTTGTGTTAGCATTAGGGGTGTAAAAAAAAAAAAATCGGTGAAAACAAAAACCTGTGAACTGGTAGACCGGACCAAACCGGTGGGATTGGTTCGGTCCCGAGTTTGGTTCAGTCCGGTACCGGTTTTATTTTTCTTAAAACCGGTCAAAATCGGTCCGGTTCCGATTTTTTTTTTCTAAAACCGGACCGGTTCTTATATATATAATTTAATTTTTTCTATTGTACATAATTTTTATATATAATATATAATTATATATAAAATAGTTTTTTTTATATAATATACTACAATATATTATCACTATAGTATTATATACTATAATGTACTATATTATATATATATATAAATATATATATTATATTCTATATAATATAGTACATTAAAATCAAAAAACTGGACCGGATACCGATAAAATTGTACCAGTTTATGAGGGTAATCAGTGTGTAATCGGTTTTAGAAAATGTAAAATTGGTACATACCAGTTCGATTATAAATTTTGTTCAAAACCAGACCGGTTACACCCCTATTTAGCATAACCTTAATTTCATTATTTGATTAAGGACATAATGATATAAAGTCAACGTAACTTGACATTGCCCTAAAATCAACATTCTTAATGTTTTCTGAAAGAAACGTGAAGAAAAGCAAAAATGGTGTGCCACTAAATATTTTTTGCTTATAAACACGTACAAGTAGCTAGGTAAAATAAAACCCAAAGACATACATCTTTAGTACCATGAGTTTATCATATATTTGGTTGATATGGGGATATTCTTGCATGTAGAAAGTATCAGTAGCAGTGAAGTCCAGACTAGTCTAATAGTGTACTGGTGGAGCTCCAAATGGTTGATATGTGGATATTCCCGCATGTATCCGGTCATGGATAAAAGAGTCTTTATGTTATAAAACTTGCCATACGTAAAAAACTTTCCATATACGCTCTGCTAGGGTTCGTGTTTGGTCTCCGCTAGGTGGTCTCATCTGCTGCATGGCGGCCCCTGATGGCCCGCCGCCCATGGCAGCCCCGGCCAGGTCCTTCGCCGATCTCATCTCTGCAGTGCCTCAACCACTACCGGAGATGGAGGTCCCTTTCCATCAGCCAAAAACCATCGACGGTGAACTGGTTTTCACGTTTTCAGTGGAGGAGATTGAGAAACTTGCACAGCCGTTTCTGTTTTCCATTGTTCTGAAATTCCTCCGGCAAAGGCCATCTTTAGATGCAGTTAGAGCCTTCATCCGAAATCGGTGGGGGTTGTCCAGCATGCCTATTGTTTCAGCGATGCAGCGTCCACGCCATGTCTTCGTTCGGATGGCTAACGAGATGGACTTCAATAAGGCCCTGTCCAGAGAATCTTGTGAGGTAAATGGCATCTTCTACCGGCCTTTTGCATGGACACCAAAATTTGATGAAGACTATGAACCACCGTGTGTACCGGTTTGGGTGTTCTTGCCTGGGCTTCCACCGAGTTTTTACCAGCCTTCAGTTTTAAAGATGATCACAGCTCCCATTGGCAGGTTTATTAGATGTGATAATTCCACTACGTGTGCTACGCGTACAGATGGTGCTCGGATATGTCTGGAAGTAGACTCTTCAAAGGCTCCGATTAATTACTTTTGGATCGGTAAGCCTGGGGTCCCGAGAAGTAGACGGCAGGAGATTATTTTCAAGACGTTGCCGGCATATTGCTCCAGATGTAAATGTCAAGGACACAATGCTCAAACTTGCTGCAAGGATTCCGATCAGAAGAAGCAGACGAAAGCCTCAAAGAAATGGGTAAAAATAGATGTGAAGCCTTCGGAAGATAGGGTGACCGATCCTGTGATTTCGTGCAATGCCGAGAAAGAGATGCAACAGGAAGTTTTGGTGCATCAGGAAGTTGCTGCAGTGGTCGAGAGTCCCCTTACGTTGAAGGCTGACCTTGGTGGGAAGGAGGTCTTGGATGATGCAACTGGAAATGGGAACGTTGATAGCATGGAGGTGCAGCGTACTCAGGTGCACCAGCATGAAAAAGCCACGGTTTATGTAGGGGAGCCGAGTTCCTATAAGGATCAAGAGTTGGAGCATGGTGTGGGTTTGATGAGGGAAACGTGTGTGGCGAAAGGTGCTGGTTCGGTTTTGGGTATCACAGATAAGGAAGGGAGGTCTAACGATATTCCTCTTTTTCAAGTCACGGAACTTATGGAGGATGGGTCCAGTTTGCATGATGAGAATATGTTACAGGAGAAAGATGACGAGAATGTGGATAACTTGATCTCTACCGGATGCAATGATGAGGGCAATAAAGAGTTGGCTGCTGAAACACAATCGGATCATGAAGTTGAGAGAGTCTCTATGAAAGAGGATATGCAAAAAGATTATTCCACGGACTCGGAAGACATGACTAAAAATGCAGGTAAGTTTCTGAAAAGAAACTCTACCCGGGCTATTACTCGTCCTAAAAAGTTGAATTTATGATTAGTCCAATTCTATTTTGGAACATACGGGGAGTTCGCTCTTCCAAGTTGAGGTTGAGGAATATTATTAAAAAATTTAAGCCGAATATTATTGCTTTGGCTGAGCCTTTTTTGAGGGAAGATAAGATAACTACTCTCTTGGGAAAGTATAATTGTAATAGTTTTGTCACTAATGAGAGGCATAGTGGGAAAATTTGGTTGTTGTGGAACTCTGAGATATCTATATAGTGGTTGAATGGGTCGAACCAATTTGTTTCTGTGAAAGTTGAGGAGAACGGGTTTGTTTTTATTCTCACTATCGTCTATGCTAAGTGCAACCCTGTTGAAAGGAAGAATCTTTGGGAAGATCTGGTTGAGACGAGTAATGGAAATCTTCCGTGGATTCTCTGCGGCGATTTCAACATCATAAGAGAGGATTCGGAACGACAGGGGGGACTCCCTCGACCTTTTAATGCTATGGGGGATTTCAATATTTGCCTTCAAAACTGCGGGGTTATGGATATGAGATCACAAGGCGCGTTGATGACCTGGTGTAATGGCCAAAGCGGCTTGGCTCGTAGTTGGGCAAGGTTAGATCGTTGCTTTCTTAATTCTAATTTTCTTAATTGTTTTCCTAACGTCTTTTCTCAGGTTTTGTCTCGTTCTACCTCTGATCACTCTCCTTTAGTGATTCAAATAGGTGAGGACCCGTTCAGGTATGGGCCTAGCCCTTTTCGTTTCCAATTTATGTGGACTGACCATGCAGATTTCCTTAGTTTCGTGGAGGGGAATTGGAATCAAGATGGGCTTGGTTCTGGTCTTTTTAAGTTATCCTTTACGCTTAAAAGACTTAAGGTGGCACTTAGGGATTGGAATCAACGTGTTTTTGGGAGAACAGATGTGATTATCAAAGATATTGAGCAGCGCATTGATCGCCTGGATAATAGCCTTCAGAACTCTTATTCTATTGAGGATGATAATGATCTCTTGGCTGCCAATTTGGAACTCTTAACTTGGAAGGGTCGGGAAAACATTCGTCTGTCTCATATGGCTAAGAAAAGATGGTTGATAGATGGGGATAATAATTCAAAATTTTTCCATGCTTATTTGAATGCTAAAAATCATAAGAGGGTTACTGATATGTTTCTTGCAGATGGTACTCATTTAAATAACCCTCTTGAGATTCATAAGGCCGCTGTTGAGTATTTTAAGCAGTTTTTGGGTGAGAATAGCCATTGTGAGTTTTCCAGTTTTCAGGATTTGATTTCCCCAGTGATTACCGCGGATGAGAATTTGATGCTTTGTAGTTCTCCTTCGATGGATGAAATTAAGGATGCTTTGTTCAGTATTCCTATTGACAGTAGCCTGGGTCCGGATGGTTTTGGTTCCGGTTTCTTTAGGTCCTGCTGGGAGATTGTTAAAGCAAATCTTTTGGAGGCGGTTTCTGAGTTCTTTCAACATCAGCTGCTCCCTGGATATTATTCAGCGTCTTTTATTGTTCTTATCCCAAAGGTGGAATCTCCTACAGGTTTTGACAAGTTTAGGCCTATCAGCTTGTGCTCTGTGGTTTATAAGATCTGTGCGAAAATTTTGGTGGGCCGCCTCACGAATGTGCTTCCTAAGATGATCTCCCAAGAGCAAGGGGCCTTTATTCCTGGTCGTAGCATTTTTTAAAATATAAGTCTTACACAGGAAATGGTCCATTCTATTAATAAAACCACTATAGGGGGTAATGTCTTGGTTAAGCTTGATATGTCCAAGGCTTATGATAGAGTTAATTGGAGGTTCCTTATTCAGGTTCTGGAGTCCTTTGGGTTTTCTCCTCAGTTTTGCGCTTTGATAAACCTTTGTATTTCCTCACCTTGGTATTCTATTATGATGAATGGTACTTCCTTGGGTTTCTTTAAGGGCGAGCGTGGTCTGAGGCAGGGCGATCCGCTGTCTCCTTACTTATTTGTCATTATGCAGGAGACACTATCTCGGTTGCTCAAGAATGCTTTTGAGAATGGTAAAATTGGCAAGTTTTCTCAAGCTAGAGGCACGCCTTTTGTTTCCCACCTTATGTATGCGGATGATATTATTATTTTCTCTAATGGTGGGAAGAAGTCTATGAGAGGGTTGATGGAGGTGCTTAATCTTTATGAGAAGTGGACAGGTCAGATTCTTAATAAAAATAAAAGTGCTATTTTGTTTTCAAAAAAAATATCTGATCCTAGGAAATCTTCTCTTCTTCATTTGACTGGTTTTTCAGAAGGATCTTTTCCCTTTAAATATCTGGGAGTTCCTATTGTGATGGGTCGTTTGAAGGTTTATGATTTTGGTGATCTGATTGGTAAATTTAATAAAAAAGTTGCAGGGTGGAAAATGAAATTGATTTCTACTGGGGGTCGTGTTATTCTTTTACGTCATGTTTTATCGAGCATGGCAACTCATCTCATGGTCGTCCTTCAGGTTCCCCATGGTGTTTATGTGGCGTTGAACAGGATTATGAGCTCCTTTTTTTGGGGTGATCTTGAGGGGAGAGGAAAGAGGAAGTGGGTGGCTTGGAAAAATATTTGTCATCCTACGGAGGAAGGCGGTTTGGGTATTCGGGATTTTGAGGAGATTCAGAGGGCCTTACATATGAAATTTGCTTGGCATTTAATTCAGGGGCATTCTTTATGGGCAGAATTTTTCAGAGGTAAGTATGTGAAAGGTAGTCACTTATCCCTTTTGAACCCTACTAAAGGAACTAGGTTTTGGAAAGCCATTGTGCATTGCATCCCGGAGGTTTTAAATAATTCTAAGTGGCTGGTGAGAGAAGGTAATGTTTCTTTTTGGTATGATAATTGGGCAGATGGGGGTCCTATTGGTGATCATTTTCCAGTTCTTGAGAGACCTTTGCTTCGAGTCAAAGAGTGTCGGCTTGATAATGGTTGGGATACCTCTCTTTTGGAAAGACTAGTTGGTTCACAAAAAGCCGAAGATCTGTTTCAGTTTTTGGCGACTAGGAAGGATGGTCAGGATATCCTTATTTGGATGAGGGATAATAATGGGGAGTTTAACACTAGAAGTGCTTGGGATTGTATCCGTGTGAGAGCTCCTTCGTTACCTTGGGCAAATTGGATTTGGCATACTCATATACCCAAGAAAATTTCTATTATGATGTGGAAGGCGTACCATAATTGTTTGAGTGTGGATGAGAAGATTAAGAATATTGGCATTCCTGTTGTTTCTAAATGTAATTGTTATGCTAGGGGACATATGGAGGATTTAAATCACGTTCTCTGTACAGGCGATTTTGCCAGATGTATTTGGAGGTTGGCAACGACCCATCTAGGTGTTCATATGGGTGTTTTCAATACTTGGAAGGAGCAAATTAATTTCTGGTTTCGGCGTGCTGGTAAGTCCTCTCAGTTAAGGTTTATCTTTGGTATTCTTCCTTCTATTGTTTCTTGGAGGCTTTAGGATAGACGTTGCAAAGCTCGGATGGAAGATAAAGTGGAGTCAGTTCAGTCTGTTTGGCATGTTATCAAGCTATGGATTCGAAGGATTATGTCGTTATTTATGAAAGTCGCTAGGATTTCTTTTCAAGATGAGGCTATTCTGAAAAGGTTGGAGATCCCAGTTGTATATCCTAGGCCCAGGCATATTCGTGTGATCAGGTGGAAACGGCCTCCCCAAGATTGGATGAAACTCAACTCGGATGGTAGTAGTTTAGGGAATCTAGGGCCGGCTGGCGCTGGGGGGGTTATTCGTGATAGTCTTGGTAGGTTGCACTCTGCTTACTCGGTTTTCTTGGGTCAGGGTTCTAATAATTTTGCTGAGTTGAGAAGTTTGTTGGAAGGGGTTAGGAGGTGTCATCAATTGGGTTTTTGTCGAGTTGAGATTGAGGTTGATTCCCAATTGTTGGTTCGCTGGTGTACGAAGGGTGAGTGTAATATTTGGTACCTATAAGATTTTTGGGAGGAATTGTGGGGTCTTTTGGTAGGTATGGAGTTTCGCATGCACCATGTTTTTCGAGAAGGTAATGTGGTCGCCGATTTTCTTGCCAAAAGGGGAGCTGGGGGTTTTAATATGGATTGGTATGCTCATGACTCCTTACCTGATCAGATCCGTGGTCTGCTTCGTATGGACAAAATTGGTCTTCCCTACTTGCGCTTATCGTAGTCCTGGTACGTTTCTCTTTTGGTTTCTTTGAATTTTGTATGTTGTTTGCTCGTTTTGCAGGTGCTTTGGCTTTGGTCCTGGCTGTTTTGGTTTCTGGTTTTTACGTTTAGTGGGTTGGTTGTTTCAGGCATGTTAGAGTTGGTCTCGTTTTTGGTCGTTTTGTTCTTTTGTTTTGGTTTGTTTGGACACTTGGTTTTGGGTCTTTGTTCTTAGCGTTTATCTTGTAAGCCCCCAAGTGTTATGATGTTACCACGGTATTCCTCCGCCATAAGTGAGGGCTAATTAATAAACTTGGGACGGGGCCGCTATGTGGGTGGTTACCGGCTCTTTTTTTTTAAAAAAAAAAAAAATCCGGTCATGGATGTAAATTTCTCTTGATGAATGAATGAATGATGACATTTTCCTTAAAAAAAAAGGTTTATCATACATATATATAGGAGCACATGTCTCGGCTTTTTAGTTTAGACTTATCTGATAATTTGTTCAGGTGATCAATTCACAAAAGAAATTTGTGCATGATGCCAACATTAGTATTAGACTAGGCTCCCATAGGCAATAGTTCTTTGATTTTATCCATGTTTTCCATAGTGAATGGTACCTTTCTTGAGTTCAGCTCCCTCTACAACTTGAGACCATGGATATCCATTGCAAACCAACAATCTTAGTGGCAACATTCCCATTGAGATCAGTCGTTTGAAGCAACTTAATGAATTGAATTTTAGCCATGACAACTTCACAGGCAACATTCCAGACCAAATATCAGAGCTTACAAACCTAGAAAGACTCAGATCTATCTAGAAACCAATTGCTTGGCAAAATACTAGCATCGCTAGCTAGGTTGCATTTCTTGCATGAGTTCAGTGTTGCAAAAAATAATCTCCATGTAAGGTATAGGCACTCAACTGAGCTTCGGCTCTTGGGTCGGTTTAAGATTTTACTTTTGGGCTTTGTATAGGCTTATCAAAATGGTTAGCTCAACCGAATTCTTGGGCCTATGGACCTAATTAAAAATCTCCTAACCAACTTTAGAAAATAATAATTTTTGGGCTTATTAAATATAGCCCATTTAATCTAATTTAGATTTAATATAAATTATCTATATTCTATTCGTTATAATACTAGATCAGGGTGTTACAATCTTCCATCTTTATAAAAATCTTGTTCTTAGAATTTTCTAGTACCTCGAGCAATACCTAAAGGAAAAATATAATTGCAAGCATAATTGTGCACTAATTTGTATACCAATGTGATGTGATTGGTCAAAAAGTAAATTTTATTAAAAACAGTGTTAATTTAAATTTTAAGTGTGAATAAATTAGTATTGGTATACAGATTAGTGCACAACTGTGCTTATATGTAGCAAAACTCATACCTAAATACTTATCCATCACATCAATTCCACTCCTATTTTAATCCTCAATCATTTTGTCAAACCTAATATTCTAAGATTCTAATTTCTTATCCTCTGATATTTTGTTCTTACGCTTTTCATGGTCTCCTAGATACTACTTTCACCCTTGTTAATAGCAACATAAAACTCTTCAAGTTTGGGATTCTTATTCTTATCCGCCTCTTTTCTTAAAGTCTCTAGCATAAAAAACAATTAGATTGGATCGACTCATATATTAAAATCTACAGAAACTAAAATCTCAAGTTTCATAGAGAAATCAATCATTAAACTTCACAAAACCAAAAATCTCAGATTTTATAAACCTCTTATAAAGTCTGCAGAATCTAAAAACTTAAATTTTTTACAAGTCATTTCTTAAAGACTTCAGAATCTAAAATTTAGGCTCTCATCGATGGTTTATCTCTAGAAAATTGCTATCCAAAATTATAAGGGCCTGTGATGGATTACCTTAAACAGGGCTTAAATGTATATATGGAGGGTCACCTCAGTACGAGAAATCTGGCAGAATTAACAGATAAATTACCAGCTAATTTCGTAATGCTTCCATTTTACCAGCTAATTTCGTACGCGCTTGTTGTGCGCAGATCCACTTCCTGATCTCACTTTCGTAACTTTTTGTCTCAAACACAAACTGATCAATTTCTAATCAATGCATCCATAACCGATAGATGATGCCGTATCTACTTGGAGCTTTCCACCTCAGGTTAACCACTAGTACTCCATGGCTAGCTTCTATACAGATCACTTCACCATCTCTTCAGTGTTCTTGATCTCATTATCTAAACCCGCAAATTAGCAATATTCCCTTCCACAATTAAGCTTCTAAATCTCTCGGATAGCATCCATGGCCACTCAAAGAGCTTGTTCATCTACTTCCGAAAATATTCAAAACAGAGAAAGAGCCCTTTCATCTTGTTCGGAAAAAGATGAAAATTTCATAACCTCTTCGTCATCGTCTTCCTCAACACCTCGGTAGAAACATGATGTTTTTCTTAGTTTCTATGGCAAAGACACTCGCAAAAACTTTACCGATCATCTATTTATTGATTTAAAACGGGAAGGCATTCTCGTCTTTAGGGATGACGAAACAATCAACTGAGAATGCATTTCTCAAAAGCTTTTGAAAGCAATTCAAGAATCCCAATTCGCAATCATCATTATTTCGGCAAATTATGCATCTTTTAAATGGTGCCTCAAGGAACTTACCGAGATCACTAAATGGGAGAAAAAGAAATCAGACAAGGTCTTTTGCAGAAGCTTTCGCCACACATGAAAAAGATCCCAATGTAGACATCAAAGAGATGGATATGTGGAGAACTGCTTTCAGAAAATTGGGCAATATCGCCAGATGGCACATAGATGATAGGTAAGTCTTTTCTTCTTCCATTGACAGCTAGCAAACAATATTTAAGATAACTTAGGAACTTTGAGAAAATGGAAGGTGCTGTTGTGGAAGTGTGAGAGCCTCTGGAAGTTGGTTGTGAAAAATGTTTAGAAATTGTGGTGCAATATTGTATTGCGTAGGGCTAAATGACAGGGAGTTTAATAAGCATGGTTTAATACAAGTTGTAGTTTAGTGTGGGTTTAAATAGCACGGCGCCGTTTTGCATTGTGAAGAAGTGTTTTTAAGTGAGACGATGTCGTGTGAGTCTGAAATATTAGAAGTGAAACGCTGCCGTTTGTAATGCTTTTCAACCATAAAAACGAACTGAAATGAAGAGGAAGGTATCAGAAGTTTTTACAATTCTCTCTCTTCGTCTCTTTGTTTTCATCTCTTTCTCTCTTCTTTCCTTCTATTTCTTGGAGATTGACTCTCTCGAACGAGTCTGTAGAAGCCAGTACTATGGCTGAGGATACGAGGTTATATGCTCAAGTTCTTGATTCGGTGAATCAGTTACGGCAGCAGCAAGAAAGACGATAGAAGCAATTAGAAGATACTATATCCATTTTGATTCAACAACAAGAAAGTGCACGGGTGGATAGGGAGAATCAAGAAAGAAAGTTTGCTGAGATGGTGCAACAGATTTCAAGGATATCGTTGACTACTTCTGTGGGTACTAATAATGTAGCGAGATATCATCAAGAAACTCAGAATCTGGAAGAAAATGAAGTCAGTGATGGAGGTCAGTATTGTGAGCCAATAGATACGGGAATTTTTAAGAACATCAAGATAGACTTTCCAAGATTTTCTGGAGGGAATCCTAATTCTTGGGTCTTTAAAGCTAATCAATATTTTCTATATCATCAAGTGCCTCCGGGACAAAGAATTTTCTTTGTGTCTTTTTATATGGAGGAAGAAGCTTTAGTGTGGTTCCAGAATTCTACAGAAGCAGGTCTTTTCCATTCTTGGGAAGACTTTACTCAAACATTACAAGTGAGATTTGGACTTGCTGTTTATGATGATCCGATGGATTCTCCCAAAATGTTGAAACAACTGGGTACTGTAATGACTTACAAAACAGAGTTCGATTTGATTTCTAATAGGCTTAAAGGGATTTTAGAACAAAACAAGTTGAGTTGCTTTATTAGCGGCTTGAAAGATGAAGTGAAGTTTGCAGTGAAAATGTTTAATACCAAGAATATGAATGATGCATTTGGGTTGGCCAAGATTCAAAAACAAAATGTTTGGAGTGCAAGAAATGCTTGGAAATATAGCTCTTATGATTTAGGAGCTGGTGTACAAAAATCGGCTCAAGTTCCTCCTATTTTGGGCACTCCTCCTAAAGGGTAGGTTATTGCTAAAACCCCATTATCAAAGGGTCTCAGACAGTCAAATGCAAGAAAGGAGAAAGAAGGGTCTTTGTTATTTTTGTGAGGAGAAATATCACCAAGGTCACAAGTGTGTTAAACCAAGATTGTATGTCTTGGAGGGAATGGATTTATCTCAAGTGGAGTCCTGTGAGTTGGTAGAAGAAACTGAGAAATTACTAGAAGAAAGACAGCTTCAAGAAGAGCAGCTTGTTGCTCAGGTGGCCTCATTTTCTATTCAAGCTATGCTAGGTACATCAAGTCCTCAAACTATGAGGGTTATTGGATAGTTAAGGAAGAAAAAAGTTGTGATACTTATTGATAGTGGGACCACCCATAACTTTGTAGATACAATGGTAGCAATCAATGCTGGCTTGTCTTTACAAAAGTCCAACCCTATGCTAGTTAAAATTGCTAATGGCAATATGGTTAGCACTGAGGGACTGTGTACTAAAGTGGGAGTACAAATTGAGGGCACTACATTTGTGTCAGATTTTTTCACTTTGGAGCTGGGAGGATGTGATGTAGTCTTAGGGGTGCAATGGTTATTGTCTTTAGGCCCCATTCTGTGGGACTTTCAAAAACTGCAAATGCAATTTATTATTCAAGGGAAATCTGAGTCTTTACAAGGATTATTCTCTCCTTGTAGTCCCTTGATTGAAGATGGTGAGATCTCAAGTCTGGCTGGATTAGAACATCGAAGTATGTTCCTGCACATGATTTCTGTGCAACCTCAAGAAGGTGTTGTGAAAGAGCCTGAGAGGACAACAAAGTTGTTAAGCAGGTTCGACAGTGTTTTTGAGGAGCTAAATGGCTTACCTCCTCAAAGATCTCATGATCATCAAATTAATTTGAAGCAAGGGGCTGTGCCTGTGAGTGTCAGGCCATATAGATATCCTTATTATCAAAAGACTGAAATCGAAAAGATTGTAAAAGACTTATTGCAATTTGAAGTAATCAGGCCAAGCCAATCTCTTTTTTCATCTCCAATGCCGTTAGTGAAGAAAGGTGATGGTTCTTGGAGGATGTGCATCGACTACAAGGTTTTAAATGAAGCCACAATTAAAGATAAGTACCATATTCTTGTGGTAGATGAATTAATTGATGAATTGTTTGGTGCAATAATTTTTCTAAGCTTGATCTTCGATCTGGCTATTATCAAATACGTATGAGAGATGATGACATTCCTAAAACTGCATTTAGAACACATGAAGGACATTATGAATTTCTTGTAATGCCCTTTGGTCTCACAAATGCACCTTCAACATTTCAAGGTCTCATGAATGATGTTTTTTGGCCTTTTTTGAGAAAATTTGTAGTTATTTTCTTTGATGATATCCTTGTATATAGTAAGGATATAGAATCTCATTGTGTACATTTAGCTACTGTGTTAGCAACTTTACAACAGAAACGACTCAATGCAGAAAGATCCAAATGTCACTTTGCTTGTGAAGAAATAAAGTACCTTGGCCATCTCATTTTAAGAGCTGGAGTCAAAGAAGACCCAAAAAAACTTGAAGCCATGATCAGTTGGCCTATACCAAAGAATGTGAAGGGTTTAAGGGGTTTTCTTGGACTGACTAGCTATTACAGAACATTTATTAAAGCCTATGGTCTTATAGTAGCACCATTGACTGCATTATTGAAGAAAGATTCATTCCTATGGACTTCAGAAGCTACAAAAGCATTTGAGGAATTGAAAGCAGCTGTCACAAGTCCACATGTGTTGGCATTACCAGATTTCACAAAGGCTTTCATCATTGAGTGTGATGCCTGTGCAAATGGAGTTGGAGCTGTACTAATGCAGGATCAATGACCTTTGGCTTTCTTGAGACAAGCATTCAAAGGGAAAATTTTGTTGTTGTCCATTCAAAGTAGCTGATGCTTTGTCAAGAAGTGATGAGGTTGATGATTATGTTTCCTTGAATGCCGTTACAGTTCCTAATCCTACATGGTTAGAAGATATTCGAAGGGCTTATGCCAAAGATCCGGTGGTGAAGCAGAAGATAGCAGAACTGTAGCAGGGTCAATCCTATTCAAATTTGGTTTTGAGGCAAGGCATCCTTTTTAAGAAATGAAGAATTTATATCCCTAATTGTTTAGATTTAAAGTCAAAAATTTTATGCTATGTTCATGCTAGCCCATTAATTGGACATTCTGGATCTTATAAATCCTTACATAGGGCCAGAACTGATTTTTATTGGCCTGATCTTAAGCTTGAGGTGAAGAAGCTTGTTAAAGAATGTGAAGTGTGTCAAAGGAATAAAAGGGAGAACATATTGCCAGCTAGGTTATTACAGCCTTTTCCCACTCCTCCACAAATATGGACTGATGTGTCTATGGATTTTGTTGAGGGACTGCCTCTATCAAAAGGGTTTTCTGTAGTCATGGTGGTGGTTGATAGGCTATCAAAGTATGCACATTTCTTAGCCTTGATGCATCCATTTCTTAGGCTATCAAAGTGTGGGTTTAAATAGCACAACGCCATTTTGCATTGTGAAGAAGTGTTTTAAGTGAGACGATGTCGTGTGAGTCTAAAATATTAGAAGTGAAACGCTGCCGTTTGTAATGCTTTTCAACTATAAAAATGAACTGAAATGAAGAGGAAGTATCAGAAGTTTATACAATTTTCTCTCTTCGTCTCTCTGTTTTCATCTCTTTATCTCTTCTTTCCTTCTATTTCTTGGAGATTGATTCTCTCAAACGAGTCTGTAGAAGGGCCCATTACAGAAAATCACTAGTATTGTTGCTGTTATTTTTATTGTTAGTGTTGTTATTGTTGGCGTATGCAAGAAGCAAGGTGTGAAATATATATTTTTTATTGATAAGAGAACAATGGATTAATAAAACTCTGCCTTTTTACTTATGCAGAGCTGCTGCACCTGCAGTTGTACACGTTTTTTCTCTCTTTCTCTACTACATCATAGGCTGACAACTACAAAATTTTCGGTTTGGCCACCGAGAATTTTGAGTTTTAAGATGTAATATTAAAATATATTATTATTATTTTGGATTTGAAAAAGTTAAGAAAAAGTTGAATTATTTATTATATTTTGTATAGGAATTTGAGAAAGTTGTAATAATGAGATGAAAATTTTGAGTTTGAGATGAAAATTTTGTATCATAAGTCTTATCTAGAAGTTATTTTCTCCAGAAACTTCTATGCAAAATTATACATTAACTTCCAACACCCCTTCTTAATTTGTAATTTTTAAATGTTCCTTGAATCGCACAAACTTGTCAACTGCAGTTGCTTTGGTGAGAATGTCAGCTGGTTGATCATTTGTACTGATGAATTTGAATTGAATTTCTCCTTGATTAACCATATCTCTGATAAAGTGATACTTGAGTTCAATGTGCTTTGTTCTCCCATGAAAAATGAGATTTTTAGTCATTGCAATTGCTGACATCATGTTGTCACAACAAATGATCGTAGGCTCTTCAACTTTTTGCTTCAAGTCTGAAAGTGTTGAGTACTGTGGAGTCTGGTCCACACCGCTCGAGCGGAGTCATTGGCCGCTCGAGCGAAATCAGGCAGAGTCGAACGCTCGATGTCAGCTCGACAGTGAGCTCGAGCAGGAGGAGTTCGCTCGAGCGGAGGCATTGGCCGCTCGAGCGAAATCAGGCAGAGTCGAACGCTCGACGTCAGCTCGACAGTGAGCTCGAGCGGGATGCGGAAGGGAAGTTCGCTCGACGGGCGCTCGACACGCCGCTCGAGCGAACATGCGTTTTAGGGATTCCGCCGTTTGAACTATATATATGATTTTTGCCTCTTTTGTCTGTAACAGAGCAGCTACGAAAACACTGTGGATGAACAGTGTTGTGACCCATCTTGTAGTGTGATTCCTCAATAATAAAATCCTCTGCAGCTCCCGTGGACGTAGGCAATTTGCCGAACCACGTATATCTTGTGTCGTGTGTGATTGCGTGTGTGATCGTTTTTTTTCATTCGGTGTTATTTTCAATTCATTGTCATCATTTTTCACAACAATTGGTATCAAGAGCCAAGGTTTGGGTCTGAGGAGAAACGATGGCTGGAGATGAATTGAAGGTATCGGGGATCGAGAAGTTTGATGGCACGGATTTTGGATACTAGAGGATGCAGATAGAGGACTACCTCTATGGGAAGAAACTCCATCTTCCACTATTGGGGCAGCAACCAGAAAAGATGGATGATGCTAGTTGGAACCTGTTGGATCGACAGGTTCTGGGGGTTATTCGACTAACCCTGTCGAGATCCGTTGCACACAACGTCATCAAGGAGAAGACGACGGCGGATCTCATGGCGGCTTTGTCAGGTATGTATGAAAAGCCGTCAGCGAATAACAAGGTACATCTGATGAAAAAGTTATTCAATTTGAAAATGGCAGATAGTATGTCTGTTGCACAACATCTGAATGATTTTAATACTATCACAAATCAATTGTCGTCTGTTGAAATTGAATTTGATGATGAGATACGTGCACTGATACTATTGGCTTCATTGCCAAATAGTTGGGAAGCCATGAGAATGGCTGTTAGTAATTCTGCTGGTAAAAATAAACTAAAATATGATGATATTCGTGATTTGATTTTGGCTGAGGAGGTGCGCAGGAAAGATTCAGGCGAGACCTCGGGTTTGAGTTCAGCCCTAAATGTTGACTCTCGAGGGAGATCACATGACAGGAATTCAAACAGAGGAAGATCAAAATCAAAGTATAGGGGCAAGAGCAAATCGAGGCCTGGTCAGCAGGCAACTTGCTGGAACTGTGGCAAAGCTGGCCACATAAAGAAAAACTGCAAAAACCCCAAGAAGACGGAGAATGATAGTGCTAATGTGGTAACTGAAGAAGTACAGGATGCACTATTGCTTGCAGTTCATAGTCCAGTTGATGACTGGATACTGGATTCAGGGGCTTCCTTACATACATCTTCCCACCGGGAACTAATGAGGAATTATGTTGCAGGTGATTTTGGGAAGGTATATTTGGCTGATGGTGAGGCTCTGAACGTAGTGGGGATGGGAGACATTGACATTGCACTCCCTGGCAAGAACAAATGGACCTTGCAAAAGGTCAGACACATTCCTGAGTTGAAGAAGAACCTCATTTCTGTTGGGCAGCTTGATGAGTGTGGTCATTCAGTGGTGTTCTCAGATAGCACCTGGAAGGTCACAAAAGGGGCATTGGTACTAGCTCGGGGTAAGAAAACTGGTACACTTTATATGACTACTGGTTTAATTGACACTATTGCTACTACCGTTGCAGAGAGCACAGCAGATTTGTGGCATTGTAGGCTTGGCCATATGAGTCAGAAGGGCATGACGGAACTTCTGTCTAGAGGCAAGCTACCAGAACTGAAGACAGTTGATCTCGGTATGTGTGAGAGTTGTGTTATGGGGAAGCAAAAGAAGGTCAGCTTCTTGAAAAGTGGCAGGACGCCAAAGACAGGAAGACTTGATCTTGTGCACACAGATGTGTGGGGTCCTTCTCCAGTTGCATCTCTTGGAGGTTCTCGCTACTATGTTACGTTCATTGATGACCATAGTAGAAAGGTATGGATTTATTTTTTGAAACATAAATCTGAAGTATTTAATGTTTTCAAAACTTGGAAAGCCATGGTTGAGACAGAGACAGGCTTGAAACTGAAGTGTTTGAGGTCTGACAATGGTGGTGAGTATGTTGATGGCGGGTTCAAGGAGTACTGTGCAGCTCTGGGTATCAGAATGGAGAAGACCATTCCTGGGACACCACAGCAAAATGGAGTTGCTGAGCGTATGAACAGGACTATTAATGAGCGTGCTAGAAGCATGAGGTTGCACGCTGGACTACCACCCACTTTCTGGGCAGATGCAGTCAGCACTGCCGTTTATTTGATAAACAGAGGGCCATCAGTTCCACTGGATTGTGGATTGCCTGAGGAGGTTTGGAGCGGGAAAGAGGTTAAGTTTTCTCACCTTAAAACCTTTGGTTGTCTTTCTTATGTGCTTGTTGATTCTGATGCTTGTAGTAAGCTTGAGGCCAAGTCAAAGAAATGCTATTTCATTGGCTATGGAGACGAGGCATTTGGCTATCGTTTCTGGGATGATCAGGGTCGGAAAATCATAAGAAGAAGGAATGTGATTTTCAATGAGAAAATGATGTACAAGGATAAGTCGAGTACAGTTCCTGCAGTAGCTCCTCAGGAGTCCGAGTTTGTAGGATTGGATGACCTACCAGAGGTCACAGTGCAGTGTAGAGATGAGAGTGATGGGGAGAGTGGGTCCAGTACACCCATTCCTATTATTCCGCAGGCAGTTTCAGAACCGTCTACTCCTACAGTTGCAGTTCGCAGGTCAGTTAGGACTATACGTCCCCCACAGCGTTTCTCACCTACTTTGAATTACATTCTGTTGACAGATGGTGGAGAACCGCAGAGTTATGAAGAAACCTTGCAAGATGAGAATTCTAGCAAGTGGGAGCTGGCCATGAAAGACGAGATGGATTCCTTGCTAGGGAATCAGACATGGGAGTTGACAGAACTTCCATCAGGGAAGAAGGCATTACACAACAAGTGGGTGTACCGGGTGAAAACTGAGCATGATGGCAGTAAGAGGTACAAGGCTAGACTTGTTGTAAAAGGCTTTCAGCAAAAGTAGGGTATTGACTACTCTGAGATCTTTTCTCCTGTGGTAAAGATCACAACTATCAGGATGGTACTGGCTATGGTTGCCACTGAAGATCTATTTCTTGAGCAGTTAGATGTGAAGACAGCTTTTCTTCATGGAGACCTTGAAGAAGACATCTACATGCACCAGCCTGAGGGGTTTGTGGTACAGGGAAAGGAAGGTTCAGTTTGCAGACTGAAGAAGAGCTTGTATGGCCTGAAGCAAGCTCCTAGACAGTGGTACAAGAAATTTGACAACTTTATGCACAGTGCAGGGTATATTAGATGTCAGGCAGATCACTGTTGCTATGTCAGGCATTTTGGCAATTCTTACATTATTTTGCTGTTGTATGTGGATGACATGCTTATTGCAGGGGCTAGTATTAATGAGATCAATAATCTGAAGAAGCAGATGTCAGAGCACTTTGCAATGAAGGATTTGGGAGCTGCAAAGCAAATCCTTGGCATGAGAATTGTCAGAGACAGAGTCAAAGGTACGTTGAGACTCTCACAGGCTGAGTATGTGAAAAAGGTACTCAGCAGGTTCAACATGGACAAGGCCAAACCAGTTGGCACACCCTTGGGAAGTCACTTCAGACTCAGCAAGAATCAGTCACCAGAGTCAGAGGAGGAACGAGATTACATGAGTAAGGTTCCTTACGCCTCAACCATTGGTTCACTTATGTATGCTATGGTTTGCACAAGACCGGATATTGCCCATGCAGTGTGAGTTGTGAGTAGATACATGAGTAACCCAGGAAAGCAACATTGGGAAGCAGTGAAGTGGATTTTGAGGTACCTAAAGGGTTCCTCAGAAACCTGTTTATGTTTTTCTGGAGAGAGCTTGGAGGTGCAGGGCTATGTTGATGCTGATTTAGCTGGAGATATTGACAGCAGAAAGAGTACCACGGGCTTTGTTTATACACTTGGTGGTACTGCAGTGTCATCGGGTTCTAATTTACAGAAAACAGTTTCTTTGTCTACAACAGAAGCTGAGTATATTGCAGTGTCAGAGGCTGCAAAGGAGATGGTATGGCTACAAGGCTTCTTGGAAGAATTGGGTAAGAAGAATCAGAAAGGCACTCTCTATAGTGACAGTCAGAGTGCCATATTCCTTGCCAAGAATCCAGCATTCCATTCCAGGACCAAGCACATTCAGATCAGGTATCACTTCATACGGTCATTGTTAGATGACGGACAGTTGTTACTTGAGAAGATATGTGGAAGTAAGAACCCTGCTGATATGTTGACAAAAGGTGTTACGCTTGAGAAACTGAAGTTGTGTGCAACTTCAGTTGGTCTTCTAGAATGAAGACAGGAGCAGTGAGTTGCAGAGGTGGAGGATATCATGTTTGAGGAAGACGGCGATACAGCGAGTGTACCAGTCTCCAAGTGGGAGAATTGTTGAGTACTGTGGAGTCTGGTCCACACCGCTCGAGCGGAGTCATTGGTCGCTCGAGCGAAATCAGGCAGAGTCGAACGCTCGATGTCAGCTCGACAGTGAGCTCGAGCAGGAGGAGTTCGCTCGAGCGGAGGCATTGGCCGCTCGAGCGAAATCAGGCAGAGTCGAACGCTCGACGTCAGCTCGACAGTGAGCTCGAGCGGGATGCGGAAGGGAAGTTCGCTCGACGCGCGCTCGACACGCCGCTCGAGCGAACATGCGTTTTAGGGATTCCGTCGTTTGAACTATATATATGATTTTTGCCTCTTTTGTCTGTAACAGAGCAGCTACGAAAATACTGTGGATGAACAGTGTTGTGACCCATCTTGTAGTGTGATTCCTCAATAATAAAATCCTCTGCAGCTCCCGTGGACGTAGGCAATTTGCCGAACCACGTATATCTTGTGTCGTGTGTGATTGTGTGTGTGATCGTTTTTTCTCATTCGGTGTTATTTTCAATTCATTGTCATCGTTTTTCACAACAGAAAGTATCCCTCTTATCCATACAGCTTCACATGCGGCATCTGTTGCTACAATGTATTCGGCTTCTGCAGAGGATAAGGCAACTGTCTTTTGCTTCTTTGAACTCCAAGCAATAACTTTTGAACCCAAACAAAAAATGTAGCCTGATGTGCCTTTTCTATTCTCAAGTGATCCAGCCCAATCACTCAGCAAAACCAACGAGTTTGCTGTCACTTTGATTCTTGTACATAATGCCAAGTTTCTTTGTTGCTTGCAAGTAACGAAGGATTCTTTTTGCTGCTACATAATGAAACTTACTAGGCTGATTCATAAACCTTCATATAAGACTAACAGATGAACAATATCTAGCCTTGTATTTGTGAGATAAATCAAGGAACCGACAGGGCTACTGTAAGCTTTTGCATCTACTTTCTCTGCTTCATCATTTTGCTGCAATTTTTCATTAAGTGACTTTGATTCTAGTACATAATGCCAAGTTTATTTGTTGCTTGCAAGTAACGAAGGATTCTTTTTGCTGCTACATAATGAAACTTACTAGGCTGATTCATAAACCTTCATATAAGACTAACAGATGAACAATATCTAGCCTTGTATTTGTGAGATAAATCAAGGAACCGACAGGGCTACTGTAAGCTTTTGCATCTGCTTTCTCTGCTTCATCATTTTGCTGCAATTTTTCATTAAGTGACATAGGTGTAGATACAGGCTTACAACCCGTCATATGAAAATTTTTCAGCAAGTCCTCAATGTACTTTTCTTGACAAATAAAAACTTCACCTTTTGTTTGTCTTACTTGAATACCAAGAAAGTATCTCATCGATCCCAAATCAGTCATCTCATATTCTTTCATCATAGCTATTTTAAAATCTTCAACCATCTTCATACTTGTGCCCATATAGATCAAATCATCAACATATAAGCAAACAACTAGAAAATCTCCATTTCCTCCATGCTTAACATACAGTGATGGCTCATTTTTGCTTTTTTAAAATCCTTCTTGGCAAAAATAGGTATCAATCTTGTTGTTCCATGCTCTTGGGGCTTATTTTAGGCCATATAATGCCTTTCGAAGTCGGTACACTTTGTTTTCTTCACCTTTCTTCACATAGTCCTTTGGTTGTTCTACATATACTTCTTCTTCTACTTCACCATTTAAAAATGCTGACTTAGCATCAAGTTGAAACACTTGCAACTCTAATTGCACAGCTAAAGCCAAAACAGTTCTAATTGTTTCCATGCAAACTACCGGTGCAAAAGTTTCATGAAAATCAACTCCAAGCTGCTGTAAATATCCTTTTGCAACCAAACGTGCCTTGTACTTTTAAATTGAGCCATCTTCATTGCACTTGGTTTTGTAGATCCACTTCAAATCAATCACATTTCTTCCATTGGGCAGATTCACTAACTCCCAAGTGTAATTTCTTTCAATGCTAGCTATTTCCTCATCCATGGCCTTTGTTCATACATTTTCTTTTAGAGCATCTTCAAAAGTTTGTGGCTCACAAGCAAAAAATGCAAATTCACAAGATTGGTACACATCTGACAATGAACGTAACTTTCTTGGGTGAATATCAGAATCATATGAATATGGACTTGTTGAGGATGTGCTTGGAGATCTTGATGGTGTTGTGACATGTATTGGTGTTTGGACAAGATCTGGACTTTGTAGAGAACTTGTATTTTCCTGAGTCTTTTCTAATTCAGGAAGTTCAAAATTTGTGGTTTGTTGGAGATTATCTTCCCACTCCCAAGTCACCATTTCATAAAAAATAGCATCTCTTGAAGTTACGAACTTTTTTGTATTAGGATTCAAAAGGTGATAACCTTTAGATTCATCACTATAGCCTATAAAAATAAAATTTTCCCCCTTTCATCAAACTTCTGTCTCTCTTGAGAGGGAATGTGAGCATATCCAATGCATCCAAACACTTTTGAGCTGATCTACCAATGGCTTTTGCTTGTGCCAAGCTTCAAATGGAGTTTTATTACAAACAGCCTTTGTTGGAGAGCGATTGAGAATGAAAATTGCTGTGTTGACAGCTTCGGCCCAAAGTTTATTGGGAAGTGCTTTCCCTTTAAGCATACTCCTAGCCATTTCTTCAATTGTTCAATATTTATGCTCAGCAACTCCATTCTGTTGAGGAGTTCTTCGAACTGTCAGCTGCCTTTGAATTCCATTTTCTTTGCAATACTGCATAAGTGGTTTGTAAATGAACTCCCCACCACGATCTGTTTTTAGTGTCTTCATTTCATAGCCACTTTGCCTTTCTACAAGAGCTTTAAATTGAAGAAAGAATGAAAAAGCTTCTGATTTTTTATCAAGAAAGTATATCCACAGCATCCTTGTATAATCATCAACAAACAAAAGAAAATACCTTTTGTTATTTAAAGATGGAGTTCTAGTTGTTCCACCTATATCTGCGTGCACAAGCTTTAAAGGAACACGAGCTTTCCAAGCTGTCTTTGGAAATGGAAGGCAATGCATTTTGCCATAAATGCATCCTTCACAAATATTGTCAATTTTTTGTATTGAAGGAAGGCCAAGCACCATATTCGTTTGCTTTAACAATTGAAGGCCTTGATAATTCAGATGACCATATCTTAAATGCCAAAGACGAGATTCATCTACACTCTCACTTTTTAATGCCATTTTCTCATTTGATGGCATGCTAAGAGGAAAAACATTATTTTGAGTCACGCCTACCTTGGCCACAGTCAGATGATTTTTCTTATCATATATCACCATCATCAAATAGTAAAGAATAACCCCTTTTGACTAGTTGACCAACACTAAGGAGGTTTTGGAATAAACATGGCACATAAAGAACATCATGAATAAATTTTCTACTACCTCCATTATTGTAGACAACAATGATACCTTTGCCTTCAACCTTTTTTAACTTTCAATCTCCAAGCTTTACTTGAGAAGAAAAGCTGTGGTCAAGCTCCACAAAAAAAATCTGAATTCATTGCCATGTGGTCGCTGCAACCACTATCCGTAAACCATGCATTTTGTGTTTCTAGTTCAGCATTCATGCAAGAGTAAAATAGCTGATCCTCTTGGTTATAAATTTGCATCACTTTTTTCTTGTTTATCACGGTACCAGCAATCTTGTTTAGAATGATTAAGAATTTTGCATTTAGTGCATCTAAAATGACATTCTTTAGATCCATGACCAGATTTTTTGCAAATGAAACATTGATTGCTGGAGGTACCTTTTTTGGTTAATATTTTTCTCCATTTCTTCCTCTTCCTCTGTTCTGCCCATCTTTGAAGTTGCTAGGACTTTTGTAATATTGATCTTTCTTTTGGTTGCTGCCTTCTCTTTTTCTTTCTTTAATGAAATCCTTCTGTGAGACATTAAGATTGGACTGAAATGATTGCTCCAAAGGCTGACTTGAGAATCTGCTCATTCTTCCTTCATGTGCTTCAAGGGATCCCATCAACTCAGTTATCGTGAGTTTTAATAAATCTTTTGATTCCTCTACTGCTGCTACTATAGGCCCCGCTTGGTTACACAGATGAGATGAGATGAGATAAGATGTTTTAAATAGTAATAAATAAAATATTGTTATAATATAATTTTTGAATATTAATTTTGTATTGGGATTTGAAAAAGTTAGATTGTTTATTATATTTTGTATTGGGATTTGAAAAAGATGTAATGATGAGTTGAGATGAGATGAGATGAGATGAGATTTTTGGTTTTGGCTAACCAAACAAGGCCTTATGTTCATACTTTTGAGGCAAACTTCTAAGAACCTTTTCAACTATCTTTTTTTCTTCATATGTTCATACTTTTGAGGCAAACTTCTAAGAACCTTTTCAACTATCTTTTTTTCTTCAATGGTATCTCCATAGCTTCTTATTTGATTAATTATTTCAGTAACTCTTGAATGGAAATATTTGACAGATTCACTTTCTTTCATTTTCAAGTTGTCAAAGTCTCTCCATAAGTTTTGAAGCTTAATGGAGATGACCCTGCTTGAGCCTTGAAATTCTTTTTGTAGAATCTCCCATGCATCTTTTGCTTTTTTTACACCAAATATTCTGGGATAAATAGACTTGCTTACCCCTGGATGAATAATCCTTAAGGCAATAGCATTTCTCTTCATATTCTCCTTGTACTGCTTTTGATTTTCTTCTTTCCAAGATGAACTCCCAGCTGCTGGTGGGTCTTGGAAACCACCCTCTTCAATCAACTCCCAAAGATATTGGGAGATAAATATCATCATCATTTGAGAGCTCCAGTAGTCATAGTGTTCTCCATTAAAAATAGGGACTTGGTTTGATGTATAGGCAAAGAAGGTGTCCCCACAATTTGCTGCCATGGAGACTTGCAGGAGAGTGTTGCTAACTTGGAAAAACTCAGAAGTGGGATAAGCCTGCTATGATACCAAAGTTTGTTGGCGTATGCAAGAAGCAAGGTGTGAAATATATATTTTTTATTGATAAGAAAACAATGGATTTATAAAACTCTGTTTTTTTACTTATGCAGAGCTGCTGCACTTGCAGTTGTACACGTTTTTTCTCTCTTTCTATACTACACCATAGGCTGACAACCACATATATTTATACTTTAACAGAATTCTAGATACATCTAGTCAACTTTGAGCATATCAAAAGTCTTATCTAGAAGTTATTTTCTTAGAAACTTCTATGCAAAATTACAAATTAACTTCCAACAGTTATTTTTCAGCCTTCAAGAAAACCCATCCTACAGATAATTACAAAGGTCTATCTATAGATTTGTGAATTATGCTCAAGGCCTTCCTTTAGCTCTTAAAGTTTTGGGTTCCTTCTTATTTGAGAGAACAATAGATGCATGGAAAAGTGCTAGGGATCAACTAGAAGCAATTCCTAATAAAAAAAATTATGAATATACTTCAAATTAGTATTGAGGGGCCGGAGGATTTGCAGAAAAAATTGTTCTTAGATATGGCATGTTTTTTTTTTAAGGAGGATGGCTAGATAACAATTTTAAGGAAATATTAAAAAGTTTAGGTTATTATCCGGACATCAATATTGGTGTTCTCGTCGACAAGTCCCTCATAAGCAAATCAAATATTGGGATGTTGTTCATGCATGATTTACTACAAAAAATGGGCCAAGAAATAGTTCGGCGTGAATGCCTTGAAGAACCTGGACACGTAGTAGACTGTTTCGTCATGAGGATGTCTTTCACGTATTGAAGAATAATACCGTAAGTTGACTTGTGTAGAGATTAATATAAAATGGTATATTTTCATCCTAATTCTTGTTAATCCGTTGTTCTTGGTTGCTAGGGAACTGATGTAATTGAAGGCATAGTCCTGAAACGAAAGATAATCACATATTTTTATCCTGAAACGAAAGATAGATTCAACGCCAGAGCATTCTCAAATATGAGAAAATTGAGATTTCTTAAAATCCCTAATCATCCTCCAACTATAGAATGGCGTGGAGATCCTTTAAAATACATGCCAACTTCTCAGTTGCAAATCCTACACTGGTTTGGATATCCTTCAAAATCCTGGCCAAGCAATTTCCAACCAAAAATCTTAATGTACTTAGCATGCATGGCAATCGCATCAAACAACTATAGAAGGAGTTGATGGTAAGTTTTCCACTTGTATAAATATGTATTTTAGGAAAAAGGTTTAGGAGATGAATAATGATTCTCCAAATATAGAGAATCATTGTTCATCTCCTAAATTATTTATTATCAATATTTTATTCTAATACATAAAATAAATATTTCTTTCAATCATCTACATTTTCAATCATACTCATATTTGTTATAGTTTTAAATAGTAACTTTAAAATAATTTAAAAAATTATGAAAATATAAAAAAAATTAATTAATTTTAAAAATATTATCATACCTGTAAAAAAATAATTAAATTTTTGTTTAAAATATTCACTAGAGTAATAGTAACATAAGAAAAAATATTGAGTAGTTAAGTTTGTAAATAGAAGTGAGAGAAAAAAGTACTAAAGAAATAATAGAGAAATATTAGTTTAATAGAATAGAGAAAGGATAGGGAATATGATGTAGGCGGTTTTTAAAATATGAGTAAAATTTAAGAAAAATTTCAAAATTTTGAAGGAAACCGGATGTGAATGCTCTTAGGCGTCAAGAGGAGTTAGAAGTGTAGAAAGTAGAGAAATGCTACAAGTCTTACGTTACATACATCTACCTAACTAATATATAATTTATCATTTTTGTCTTTTTTATTTAAACACATACATATTTAAGCATTGAAATAGAATTACAAAAATAATAAATTAAATGTTGATTAGGTGGAGGTGTGTGATGTAAGACTTCCATATGAGTTACTGAAAATATTATTATATAGGATATTGTTTTTTTAGAGACCGGGAATTACGCTAAAATCTTTATAGGAGAGCAAGGATCTCTCGAATATATACACTACCATGGTCAATTAACAGAGCACTGACTCACATTAGCAGTGCTCTCACATTAGCATAGATGATAATTAATCTTTTCCAATCTTTTAGTTGATGAAAAGCCTAGCAATTAGCTCAATGAATATTATAACAACTCAATTTTTGTATATTGACTGTTTAATTTTCCTATTAATCATACTGTAATTCTGCATATGATCTTAAAAAAAGCTTAAACTTGAATGAGCTACAGATCACAAATATAGACATAATGCGTTGGTTTGGGGAAGCTATTGATACCAAATTGTTGAAGGTTTGAATAAAAATTTTATTAGAGAAAATTGTCAAACTTATAGAACATACTTGATCATTAAGATAACAAGAGACACTTGAAATCACTTCCACTTGACTATAAGATGTATATATATATATAAAAATTTGTTTTCAGAACCATTCTTATTTTATCTCATCTTATTTAATCATTACAACTTTCTCAAATTTCTACATAAAATAAAATAAATAATTTTACTTTTTCAAATCTTAAAATAAAAATAATATTCTAACAATATTTTATTCAATTTTTAACTTTTATCTCAACTTATTTTATCTCATCTGTGAAAGCAAATGAGACAATTCTCTCACAATTGTCTTCTCCACGCACAATACCTAAACTTCACTTTTGTCACTAACACAAGCTTGACATTTGGACTTACTTTAACTCACTTGCACTTGCACTTGCACTCGCACTCTGGTAAATGCATGCATGCCAAACTTTGAGGTGATTTGGGCTCTAGAATTATTAAATCCTTGCTCCTCCAAATTGAGTCTTTACTACGACTGATCGGAGTAATATGAAAAGAAGGTTATTGAATGCTAACCTTGTCAATTAATGTATATAATATGCAATCGATGACATGCAAAATGAAGAAAGTCATCACCTTCGTGTATAGGGGAATAAATGTTATAACTTCTAGCATCTCTAGCCACAATAGTAGGGCCGTACGTACGTACGTTAGTAGGCACACACAACCTCAATATGAGCATTTTCCTAAAGATTGATTTGGGTTAGCATAACTTTAATTTCATTATTTGATTAAGGACATAATGATATAAAGTCAACGTCTCTTGACATTGCCCTAAAATCAATAGCCTTTCTGCTTTATGAAAGAAACAAGAAAGGCAAAAATGGTGTGCTACTAGGGGAGATTTGGATCGGTGTTTTAATCTGACACTGGTTCGGTACAGTATTAAATCTATTTTGTACCACCCCAAATACAGACCGTACCAGCCGGTATTTCGTTATTTTTTTTTTTTTTCATTTCTTCAAACTACAAACTCATTTTTTAACCTCTAATTCAGACTAGACTATTTATAATTTTTATATATATATGTATTTATATATAATTTATTTATATATAGACTATTATTTTAGAATATAATTTATTCATATATCAACTATTTCGAAACGGTACCAGTATTGAAATATTTCATTCTAGTGTCTTCACTGGTACAGCATCTAGTACGGTATTCAAAATTTTGGTTTGGATAATGAATTGAGATGAGATAAACTAAAATAAAATAAAAGCTAAAAGCTGAATAAAATATTGTTAAAATATTATTTTTTTAATATTATTTTTATTTTGATATTTAAAAAAAATTAAATTGTTTATTGTATTTTGTGTTGGAATTAGAAAATGTTGTAATGATTAGATGAAATAAGTTGATATGATTTTTCAATCTAAAGAATAAATATTTTTTCTTATAAACTCGATCGTAGAATTACGTGAAATTAAACGCAACATACATCTTTAACATCATGAGTTTATCATACATAGGAGCATATGTCTCAGCTTTTTCATTTAAACTTATCTGATAATCTGATTGATCAGGTGAATTCACAAAAGAAATTTGTGCAATGCCAACATTAGTATCAGACCAGGCTCCCATAGGCAATAGTTCTTTGATTTTATCCATTTATTCCATAGTGAATAGTACCTTTCTTGAGTTCAGCTCCCTCTACAACTTCAGACCATGGATATCGATCCATTGCAAACCAACAATCTTAGTGGCAACATTCCCATTGAGATCAATCGTTTGATGCAACTTCATGAATAGAATTTTAGCCATGAAAACTTCACAGGCAACATTCCAGACCAAATATATTAGAGCTTACAAACCTAGAAAGACTTAGATCTATCTAGAAACCAATTGTTAGGCAAAATACCAGCATCGCTAGCTAGGTTGCATTTCTTGCATGAGTTTAGTGTTGCAAACAATAATCTCCATCGAGCTATACATTTAGGCACTCAACTTCAGAGCTTTGACGCCTTTGCCTATGAAGGCAATCCTCAACTTTTTGGCGCCCCTCTTCCCCAAGAGTGTGCCTCTATTGTTAGCAACAACAATGACATTCAAAAGGACAAAGATGGAGTACTTGGAGTTCGTTGGCTTCATAATGGCACGGTACTGAGCTTCTTATATTACAGGATTTTTGGGAGTATTTAGGCCTTTAACTTTTATTAGTAATCAGGGAGACGTTGCATAGTTTATTTTCCTATGTGATATTAGCAATGTGTCTGGTTTAAGAGATCTTTTCAAAGGTTTCAATTGTGAGTAGTAGAATATAGAACAGTAAAACCGTATGCGAGTGCTGATAATTATATGGCGCCAATCATAGCCAGTTCTAAATATGCAATTAAGATTGCGAATAAGATAAACAACAATTAGACCACAAGTCCAAGCAATTGATTGCATGGCAGCTTATTTAATTAGTTTCATAATTTAATCCCTAAAAATACATCGTATTAATTATTGTGATTGGAGATGACAAAAATTTATGATTAATATAATAAAATCATACTTTTTGATAAATGATATTTCAAATTGTGAGTGTGCAAACACCACACAATCATTTTAAAAAAAATAAATAAATATGAGACTCATATGAAAAAAAAATTAATCTTTTAATAATATATCATATTCTTTTTTAAAATAACTACACGACACTTGTACACTTTATAATTATATATAATATTATTCCTTAATTATATATTTAAAAAAATTACATAAGATCAACTAATTAGAGATCATTATACAATTCACATCGCCGTATTCAAATTAAAAATAGCCCCGGCCCAGCCCTCCAATACTTGTCCAGCCCAAGTTTAAAAATATCACCAATTTCAGAGGAGCGGGAAATTAAAACAAAAATCCAATCCCCCCCCCCCCCCCCCCCCCCATCTCTCTCTCCCAAATTCATTTCCATTTTCCACTGTTCTCACTTTATAAATCAAATCAAATCAAACCAAATTTTAAACCCACTCTCCACATGTCCGTTGCTATTTAATAAGGGTAATAATAGGCCAACAATCCATTCACAACTTATAAACAATTTCAAATATAATAATATTTTTTTATTATATTTAAAGACATCAAATCATAAAAATAGTCTAAATAAAATTTAAAATAATATTATTTTATTACATAGTAGTATACAAGTTGTTAATCAGATGTAAGCTTATCATTTTCCATTTGATATACCCTCAAAACCCCTTCTCTTTCCCGATTGACATGCTTTAGCTTTCACTCTTTTCCCATATTTATCCGATTCAAGGTTTTCTCTTCTTCAAAATTTATCTATTGAATTTGTCGATACTGGAACTATGCCGAAGACTAGAAGTCGAGGTTTTGACACGGAGGAAGCACTCCGGATCGTGAAGCGTGAGTGGATTAGCAGAGACATGGAGGACTCGATGTTGGGTGACGATGATTCGGCCCGTGCAAGTCACTAGGATCGCCGGGTACTTCGTTCTAAGTACCTGGCAGTAATGAATCTTATTAACGGTATCTAGAAAATATTACGCGTTTATGATTTTAATTAATTCGAACTTTTTTGCGTTTTATTGAATAAACTCTCTTTTTTATAATTTGCAGATGCGAGAGAGGACTTAACCAGGCAAACTCGGATAAGTTCATCACACCGGATAGAATAACGATTATTCTGTAGGCTAGTTTTAATAGATAATTCACAGGAAAAAACACCATAGAATTGCCTGAAAACATAGAGAAACATCTCTAATGCTCAATTCAAAATTATCAAATCAAAGAATGTCGAAAATCAGCCCACAAGCCAAACTGTATAGTTGAAAATTTTCCTTATAAGAATTTTATCAAAAATAGCAAAATTTCAATAATCATGCCAAAATGAAATACGTAATAAAAGAAGTAATCTGCCTAATATTTGGCCCAAATCGAGTTCAAAATCATTTCCTAAACGATAAATTAAATATTACCATAAAAGGAAAAAAATAACTAAAAATGGAGATTTGGAAGCAAAAACAGTGAATTTGACCTCAGAAAAAATGCTTACCAAGCAACTTTCGGTAGCCACAACGTGCATGCTGAAAAGAGTTTTCCGAATTGGGGTTATATGAGCGGTTTTGATAACCGTATCCAAAATTATGGCCAAAATACCGAAACATACCCAAAACTGCTTCAATTAGGAAAAGATCATAATTTCCTGCTATCTTTGTGCTGATCTACCAACTCAAGGTATCTCAATGTCATCAATGTGCCATCTGACAACTCAGCATCATCTAACTCGAATCCTCCTACATTAGTCACCCCGGGTTAGAAGGAACTCGTCCTTGAGTTCACAATAGCTTCATCAAAATCTACAAAACAATGACTCAGGTGTTTCACATTAAAGACATCAAAAGTCCTCAAATGACTGGGGAGGCACAGTCTGTAACCTTTATCATTGATCTTCTGTAGGATCTCATAGGATCCAATCCTCTACTCTTCAAGCTTATTATACTCTCCAACAGGAAAAAGATCATGAGTTAATACCGCCCAAACAAAATCACCAACATGAAAAAGTACCTGAAGACAATGACTGTCGGCCTGAACCTTGTATTTGGCATTACTCTCATGAATGGCTAGCTTCACTTGCTCATGGATACCCCGAAGATGTTCTGTCATCTCATCTGCCTTGTGACTCAAACGACCCACACGTGGAATAGGGGCTAAGTCAAGTACCCCGGATGGATTTTGACCATAGACAATCTCAAATGGGCTCATTCCTGTGGTTCTGTTCTTTGATCTGTTATAGGCAAATTCTGTTTGAGGTAACGCCAAATCCCACTGCTTCGGTTTAGTTCCTGCCAAACTCCTTAAAAGGTTCCCTAAACTCAGGTTCACCACCTCAATCTGATCATCTATCTAAGGGTGTTAGGCACTACTAAAATTCAACTTTGTCCCTAATTTCTCCCATAAGCTCCTCCAGAAATGACTCATGAACTTGGTGTCACGATCTGAAGTAATTGATTGGGAAACACCTTGTAAACGCACAATCTCCCTGAAATAAAGATGGGCAATCCAGGCAGCCTCCATTGTTTTCTTGCAACCAAAATGGACCATCTTGGACAATCTATCAACCACAAACAAAATAGAATCCAAGGCCTATTGGGTATGGGGTAAGCCAAACACAAAGTCCATGCTAACATCAAACCAAGGGGCTTTAAGTACAGGTAAAGGTGTGTACAGGCCCACATTAGTGAGAACTCCCTTGGACCACTGACACACATAACAACGCTCCACATAATGAGCCACGTCACTGGTCAATTTGGGCCAATAATAGTTAGAAGAGATCAAAGTCAACGTCTTATCTCGCCCAAAGTGACCCTCGTTATGAAGTTCACTAATAATGTGCTACCGTAGTAAACAATCTGGAATGCACAACTGTAATCCACGAAACAGACAACCATTATGAAAAATAAAATCATGTCATTGACCTTCAGTTTCCTCCTAAATTATCCTCCCGAAGGAAGGATCTGCAACATACATATCAAAGAAAGCCTCAAATCTTACAACTCTGGTGCTCATGGTGGTGAGGATTAACGTACTACCACTCAGTGCATCTGCAACAAAGTTCAAACTCCCTATTTGGTGCCTCAGTGCAAACGTGAACTCCTGCAGGTATGCCACCCACTTGGCATGCCGTCAACTCAACTTGTGTTGGCCATTGATGTACTTCAGAAACTCATGATCAGTGATAAGAATGAACTCCCTCTGTACTAGGTAGTGACACCAATGCTTTAGGGACTAAACTATGGCATAAAACTCCATAACATAGGTGGAATAATTCTTCTTTGATCCTAATAGCTTCTCACTAAAAAAAGCTATTGGGCACCCCTCCTTACTTAGAACACCACCAATGCCAACCCCAGAGGCATCACAATCTACCTCAAACACCTTTTCAAAATCAGGAAGTGCCAAAACTGGTGCCTCTATCATCTTTTGCTTGAATAGTTGAAAACTGGCCTCTATCTCCTTGGACTACTGGAAATCACATCCTTTGAGGCACTCTATAATAGGAGCAATCAGAGTGCTGAAGTTTCTGATGAACTGAAGGTAGAAGGACGCCAATCCATGGAAACTTCTGACATCATGCAAGGTCTTTGGTTTGGGCCACTCTAAGACCGCATCTATCTTTGACTAATTTGCATGAACACCATCAATAAACACAAAAAAACCAAGAAAAGTTATAGAAGTAGTGAAGAAAAAACATTTCTTCTTTTTGATGAACATGCACTCCGTCCTCAACATATCAAAAACAACACAAAGGTGATTAAAGTGTGACGCCCATGTCGGGCTATAAATGAGGACATCGCCAAAGTAAACTACAATGAATTTCCCTATGAAAGGCCGTAAAACCTAATGCATAAATCTCATAAATGTACTGGGTGCATTGGACAGCCCAAAAGGCATGACCATCCACTCATACAACTGTTGCGTCTTAAATGCTATCTTCCATTCATCTCCAGGCATTATTCTGATCTGGTGGCATTCACTTTTAAGGTCAATTTTTTAGAAGACCTTAGAACTGGACAGCTGATCTAACATATCATCCAGGCGGGAAATTGGAAACCCGTATTTCACTGTAATCTTGTTGATTACTCTGCTATCAACACATATACGCCAAGAGCCATCTTTCTTTGGTACCAATAGGGCAGGAACTGCACATGGGCTCATACTTTCACAGATGTAGCCCCTCTCCAACAACTCTACCACCTGTCGCTGCAACTCTTTAGATTCCCTGGGATTGAGGCGATATGCAAGTCTGTTGCCCAGATGACTAACACAACAGGGGGGGTGAATTGAGTTGTATTAAAAAAATAACAATTATAAATCAAATATATAATATAAAATATAAACAAAATATGAAATAACAATAAATATAAAGAGTAAGGGTAAGAGAGAAGCAAATTCAGTATGTTAACGAGGTTCGGCCCCACTGCCTACGTCCTCGCCTCAAGCTACCCCTTGAGGATTCCCAAATTCACTATTCAACCTCCTTCAGGTGGAGATAGAAACCTATTACACCTTTGAACAACACCGCTACAAAGGATCCGTGTAGAACACCCTCTACACTTGCAATCACCTTACAAGTGGTGATTCAACTATTCTCCGTATAGAATACTTTCTACACACACAAAGGTTATACACACCCTTTTTCTTATACAAAAGCTGATAGTGGGTAGGTTATCAGAAAACACTCCTCAATGAGTGAAATAAGAACAATACAGCACAAACTATATCTCTCAAAATGAACAAGGATTAAGGCTCAATACTTAGAGAAGAGATAATGAAAGTTTTGAATGAATGTTGTATGCTCTGAATGTTGTTAATGTGAAGCTCTCAAATGATCTATTTATAGGCATATGAGACTTCATATTCAAATTTAAAAAGATTCACATGTCAAAGACAACATCATTCACTTTTTTAAAAAATTCAAATAAAAGGTTCTTCATTTTCAATTGTCAAAAACAACATCATTCATTTTTCAAAAACTTCAAACCTAATCTTTTACTTTTGGCATATGACAAAAGGAGCACACTTTCATTTTTTAAAAAATTCAAACCTAATCTTTTACTTTTTGCATATGACAAAGGGAGCACACTTTACTTTTCAAATATTTCAAACAAAATCATCTACCTTTTGTATAAGTCTAAAAAAGCATCAATTACTTTTGAAAATATTCAAATAAAACATGCACATGTGAAAGATGACAATCAATCATCTTGAATATTTTCAAAGTTCAACCCTTTAATCAAGGTATGCACATGTGAAAGATGACAATCAATCATCTTTCAAAATTTTCAAATTTAATTTTTAAAATATTCATGCACATGTGGAAAATGTATTTTAATGCTTTATGATAAAATATTAATTTTGAGCATTAATCCTAATTTCGAATTTTGAAGAGATTTACAACATTACTCTATAACTTTAATGTGAACTTGTTCCCTTCTTGCTCATGCTTATTTCCTTGATGTGCTTGACTCCATTGTGTAGACAACTTGAGTTTGAGACTTCTTTATTCTTTGAATTCATCTGTTATCATCAAAATTCATGTGTAGATATATAATTACACAAAACTTGAAACCTTGAGTTCAACAAAGTCGATTAGGCAACCTCAACCTCGAAACAAGGTTGATCTGATGCTAAATATCCTTTATAGGTGGCAGCCTTGGAGGAAGATCCTTTGGCGTCAGGGCAGAAAACTCTGCTAGCAGCTGCTGCACCTCTATTGGTAAATCTAGATCCACGTCTACTACACTATTCCCACAAGGTAGGAGAGCATAGACCAGATCTGCACACTCATTCTCAACTAAAAACTTGTACATAGAAAGTAGGTTAGTATTATTGGCTACCGGGGTAGGAGTGGTTCCTTCCCGACGAGCTGCCAACACAATCTTCTTCCCTTTAATGCTAAGGGAATATGTATTTTTCCTCCCATCATGAATAACACTGCGATCATACTGCCAAGATCTACCTAACAATACATGAGAAGCATCCATAGACACACCATTACATCAAGAATTATCAAAATATTTCCGACCATCTTGAAAAAGACACTAGGCATTGGCTATCTACTATTATCTCACTGCCTTTATTCAGACACGACAATTTGTACGGCTTAGGATGACGATCTGTCTTTAACTACAATTTCTGGACAGCATATCTAGACATTACGTTTTCACAACTGCCACTGTCAATGATCATCTTGTAGACTTTATCTACAACTGTGCAGGTGGTGTGGAAAATATTGGTTCTCAACCAATTGTCCCCTAAACTGCCCTTGGGAGTCAGTAGACTCTTGCGAACGACCAAAGTCACATGGCCATCTCCATACAGCACATCTCCATCTTCATCATCATTATACACAGGCTCTCCAACCTCCTCAGTTTCGTCTACCACATATTCTTCAATCAGGAGATTTTTGCCTTTCTAACTAGCAGGCTTCCTGCACTCAGTTGCTCTATGTCCCTATTTATCACATCTAAAACATCTAATATGTGAGTTAGAACTACCCTGAGGTGGCTGCTGGGTAGGACAGGGTTCTTAAGGGCGAACAGGCCGACAACTTTGATCGCTTCTGATCACTGGCCTCCTGTTCTACTGTTTTTCCACAGTAAGTGCATGTTGGTATGCTTCAAAAATGATCCACAGTGAGTGAAGGCTGATGACATCCTACAGGGCTGTCGTAATCCCCCCAAATACCACGCCACCATCTGCTCTTCAGTCTCAAACAAATCATTCTGGACTATCAGTTGGTAGAACTCTTCCGTGTAATCATCAACCGATCTTGTGCCTTGCCTCAACGAATGAAGTCGCTAAAACAAGGTTTGAGTGTTGTCGAAAGGAAGGAAGTGACCTTTCATTGTCTTCTTCATCCTCTCCCATTCAATGATCTTGGCCTTGCCCTACCTATCTTATGATCACCTCAACTACTCCCACCATGCAGATGCTATGCCTTTGAGTTTGATGGCAACCAGTTTCACTTTGACACGATCTGGGACTTCCTTATACTAAAAACTACGCTCTACTTCATCCAACCAATTGACAAATCCTTCGGCCTGTAATGTACAAGAAAACTCGGGCAAATCCACTTTGAAACCGAGGTCTCCATGAAAATCCTTCCAACCACGGTGGTCCCAAAATCGAGCACGATTGTGATACATGTTTTCAAAACTGGAATTAGAATCGTGATCTTCCATCTCACGATCACCGAAATCCTGTGCCGTTAGACGCTCTGCAACTTGCCACTGTAAATCCTTAATCATCACATCCTAAACGCTATGATCACGTTATGGGACTTCCTCATTTGGAACCTATCCACGATGACCACGACCACGACCACCAGCCATTGAAACTGATGAGATCTCACCCCAGGAAGATGCTGAAGCTCTGATGCCATTTGACACCAGACAGAATAGTGATTATTCTGCAATCTAGTTTTAACAGATAATTCACAGGGAAAAATACAAAAAAATCACCCAAAAACACAAAGAAACACCTCTGATGTTCAATTCAAAATTATCAAATCAAAGAATGTCGAAAATCAGCCTATAAGCTTGGCTATGTAGCTAAAAATCGTCCTTATTAGAATTTTATCAAAAATAGCAAAATCCTAATAATCATGCCAAAATGAAACACGTAATAAAAGAAGTATTCTACCAAAAATCTGGCCCAAATTGAGTTCAAAATCATTTCCTAAATGATAAATAAAATATTACCATAAAAAGAAAAAAATAACTAAAAATAGGGATTCAGAAGCGAAAACAGTGGATTTTGACCTCGAAAAAGATGTGCACGAGCAAAACTCGGTGGCCATGATTATGTGCGATTCTGATACCCGTAGCCAAAGTTATGGCCAAAATACCAAAATGCACCCAAAACTATCCCAATTAGGAAAAGATCACGATTACCTACCATCTTTGCGCTGATCTGTCAACTCAAGGTATCTTAGCGTCATCTGACTTGGATCTTCCTACATCAGTTCAGTACTATCATTGGTGAAGTAGAGAGGTTGCATGAATTAGGTATTTCGATTATGAACTCTTGATTATTTGGTTATAGTTTATTTATCAAAATAATGTGTGTTGTATGTTTGGTTGTTGCGAAACGTGAAGAAAGGTGGGAAAAAAATAAAAGAAATTCCACAATCTTGAAACTTAGATTTTGAAAACAATTGAGGTTTAGAAATTTTTAGGAATAATCACAATTTTCATGTAATGCTGGGCATATGTCGCATATCTAGCTCATGCTCTACTTGTGAACTATTGTGGCTGCAATCACTGCTATCTGAGTTAGGCATATTTTTGACAAAACCTCCTACTCTTTACTGTTACAACTTGGGGGCAACTTACCTCTCCATTAATCCAGTGACGCATGCACTTCCATATCAAACATGTTGATATTGACTATCATTTTGTTCGGGGATCATATTCAAGCAAATGTTCTTCAAGTTTCTTTTCTATCAAGCAAGGATTAACTTGCTGATATATTTACAAAACCACTGTCAACAACCAGATTTTTAACATTGGGATCGAGCCTCACTATTCTTCCTGATATGCTTGGCTCGCAGGGGTGAATTAGCAGTAATCAAATTACCTCAAAGAATGGCACCTCATCTGCACATACAGAGGACGTGCCAAGCCAGAATCCTCTAGAATAATTTTGTTATACACGTGTTATGTTATTAAATGTAATTCTGCAATACTGGTACAAGGAATATTCTCACTTGATGTATATAATTTCTAGTCTATACCAAATACGAAGTAATGAAGATATGAAACAATTCCTCTCAAATTTACTCTGCTTTGTTTAGTTTAATATGCATAATACGGTCTTATCATCTTATCATAAAATGCAATACTACTAAAACTATTTTAGGTAAGAACTAATTTTTAATAACATGGTGTTAACAACTACTAATTTTAGGTGGGCGTTAACGCCAAAAGGAGCCTCCTGATAACCTGACCGAGAGAGAAAATGTGTTTTCGAAAGTGGCTCACTGATTGTTGTGAAAGGATCTTACAATAGGACCCTATTGGATCTGTATATGGCAAAACGTACGGATTCGGGCTTTATGGTTTTTTATTTAGTCAAGCATGATTAAGGAGAAGCAAAGCTACGTAGAACCTTGGTTTGCAAATTCATTGGCCCACGCGTTTTAAATTTCTTTCTTTTTTGCATTATTAATGTTGATGACTGAAAAAGCTGACCAATGTCGACTTTTGAGTAGACCGCGTGCTATGTCGATGCATGATGTTTCAATTCCTATCGCTAGTTTTAGGGGAAAAAAAAAAAACTACTATGCCCGCTAACTTTGACTGCTCAAGAGTACTGCTTGATAAATTTTATTTTTATTTTTTTATTTAGTGGTTAAGAAAGTAATTTTAAGTATATTGATGTATTTTTTTATTTTTAAAAAATATTAAATATATTAAAAAATATGAAAAATAAAAATAATTAGCGATTAAATAGAGCGGTGCTACTCAGGCGGCTAAGTAGCCCGCTCTCTAATTTTAAGCAAGAAATGATAGAAGGGCATAATAATCTCTTGCTTTACAAGGCAAAGTTTTTGCATTCTTAGTTAAATTTGTGTATATCTAAAAGAGATGATTGTTATAGTGACAAATAGATTATGCAAAAATAATTTTATAAACTAACATGGTTTCATCTGATCTGTTAGATTTACTTTATAATAAAAATAACTTTACAATCTGACGAACCACATGATGCCATATCAGTTTATGGGATTACTTTTATATAGTCAATTTGTGACTAAAGTATTTATCTATCTAAAATTTGAGTACTTCATCTTCTTTATTCTCTGCAACACTAAATATTTGGTTGTCAGAAAAATTAGAAACAAAATAAATAAATAAATAAATCAAGTAGCTACTAATTTGCAATCACTATATAATCAAATGAATTGCAGTGTTGCCTTGATCCGATTGTCCTTCACAAGAAAAGAAGAAGAGGTAATTAGTATAAAGTAATAATTTTTATCTGCACAAAACCTTTGTATAGGCAAAAGGTTGGCTGAAGCCTTTGGACAATGCAAAACATTTTTTAAGTTGAACTTTGGAATGAGGAGAGTAGAGAGTAGAGTAACTAGTGTTTTGAATGTTGAGGTCAGCTCCATCACCAACAACAACTGTTTCATGACCTTGGGATGGCTCTTGAATGGCGAGATCTTCAATTAAGTTGATTTGTGATGTGTGCATTGGCACCACTATCACATACCATGGCTGACTATCAAACTCTTGGTTGGATTGTGCTACCATTGAAGCTAGTTGTGGAGGACGATGGCGCCCTTGATAGGAATAAACCATATGGTGAAAACAATCCAAAACTTCATTATTTGATCTGCCACATATCTTACATGGAGCCTTGGTGGCGTCACTGATGTTTGGGAGATGCTGCTGTAAGTGATGATGGCCACCAGAAGATTTGGAATTCACATTTCTTGGTGGAACCGAAAGGGTTTCTGTGATTTTTGTCCCTTTTTGGGAAAATTTGGAGAGTTGCCATGAGGAGGGTACCTATTTGATGAAGAGAAGCCTTGCTTTTGCACAAATAATGCAAAGTTGGAGGGATCTGGTACTGCAGCCTATTGTTGCTGCAAAAAAATCTCATGGTTGAGTAGTTCCTCTTACAAATCAGCAAAAGATAGAGGATGTCTCGAGTAGCCAATGAGAATGAGTTCACAAAGGAATGGGATTAGGGATTGAGGCCACTATGGATAAAAGAAATGAGATCTTTATCATCAATGGGCTTCCCTATTGCTGCAAGCTGGTCTGCAAGAGACTTGGCTCCTTGTAGATATTCAGAGCAAGATTTACTGCCTTAAGAGTGACATTGAAGTTGTCTCTTTAAATGAGACACTCAGGATACAGATTGTGAGGCAAACCGACGGAAAAGTGTAGTCCACACTGTTGCGCCTCCGGCCGCCCAGAAATCACACCCACAATAGATAGAGACAATATTTAAGTGGTTCGGCAACTGCCTACGTCCACTGAAGAGGAAATTCGATTTTTCAATATGTTTGTACAATTTTACAAACACTCACAACATCTCTCTATCTCTCTCAAATGGCCTCCGTTCTGGATTTCCCCAGAACCCATTTTCGCCCTCTGCCCTCTGCCTGATCTCTCACCTCAGTGAGGATGAATTTTATTTTCACAACTCATCTCCTTTTATAGGAGAACCATGGGGGACAAAGCTCCCACGTTTCTTGACCAAGAGGGAGGTGTATTTCGGTGCAGCTTGATCAAGAGCTCTCTTGGTCCACATTTGCTGTAGAATTACGGTGCCTAATACAACAAAGAAAGAAACGGTGCACATGTGCAGCCCTTCATACTTGGGTTGATTCAACAATCACCCCCTCCACCCAAGTGTGCCATACCAGGCTGCTTGTAAACTGATTCATTCTTCAAATGAATTCACCTCTTTCTTTGAATGCTTGTCAGCCATGAGAGATCCGCTATCACATGCATCTTCAGGTACGTCTTCAAATGGATATCCAGATGCCTCTCCAAATGCATCTTCAAATGCATCAGCATAGTCTACATCCACGGAGCTTGCAAGGGATTTTCTTCAGAGGAGATTTACTAGTGCTCAATTGCACAATCTCAACTCTCTAGGATTCTTCTTTTGCTCGAGTTCATGAGTCCACACTCATGTACACCTTGAGCAAACTGAGCTTCGCTCTAGGCTCATCCGAGCGAACAATCTGCTTCGCTCTAGCCACATCCGAGCAAACAATCTGAGTAAACTGAGCTTCGCTCTAGGCTCATCCGAGCGAACAATCTGTTTCGCTCTAGCCACATCCGAGCGAACACTTTGAGCAAACTGAGCTTCACTCTAGGCTCATCCGAGCGAACAATCTGCTTCGCTCTACCCACATCCGAGCGAACAATTTGCTTGGTGCCTTTACAGCTTTCAAACCAGGCTCCATAATCCTACAATCACACCAATCTCCAACTTGGAGACTGGTTCTCAACATGCCGAGCTCTATCTCCAGCATGATCCCTTATACAATTTTACAGCTCATGTCTTCAACTTAGAAGACTAACTAAAGTGATGCATAACTTTAGTTCATCACGTACAATGCCCTTAATCAACACATCTACATAGGGCAACACATCTCCCACTGCACTGGGAATCAATGGTCTCGCACAGACCTTGACACATATCAGAGAACCTGTTGCTGAGGTCTCATCTCTGATCTGGGTGACTGACCCTTCATCCTGCTGCTATCTTCAGTCGCATGTGTCCATCTTGTGTGCAGTCTCCGACTTGCATAATCTCCCTTCTTGCAAGATTTTTCTTCATACCGTAGTTCACTACCTTCATTCAGCAGGATACATTTTAAGGTAGTAACCACCATGGAGGTCTGATCGTCTTGGCAGTTCTTTAGGTGTAGATATCCCTGGAACATCTGACGTTTTGTTCTCATCTCTCACACATGTACTTCATGTCGTGGTCTAGGGAGATTTCTTTAGAAAAGTAAAACTGGGTTCCTTTTACTTTCTCATCTAATTCACACGACAATTACCACGAGCCAAGACCAATTAATCATTCGTGACCTTCCAACGCCAAATGCTATTGGGAACAATAGCAACAATCTCCACCTTGTGACTTTGACTGGTCCCACAGCCAAGCTCCACCTCAATGAAGATCTTCATAGCTCCCGCTATCATGCTTCACCATAAAAGCATATCCACTCAGAATAAACTAATTCCAAGCATTTCACTTCGGCCCATGTCGAAAATAACTTTGCTGAAAACTATAGTGTAACTTCCACGTTTGGCTCTCCTGGAAGTTCATCAGCCATCGACATGAATTTCCACCACACACCCTGCATTAATACCAAACCAATGCCTGTGTGTAAACTTGTGGACCTACTAACATTAACACATCCTCTCTCATGGCAACTCATGCCATGAGGATATACATGTCTCTTTTTTCATGGAGAGAGACACAACATTAGCATCAATACCAGTATCTCCATTTACTGACTTGGAGCCACTTGCCGAAACTGCTCCTTGTACTAGCCGTTTCACCAGTCACTAGTATCACTGTTGACTTCAGGGATTGATTTGCCCTTCAACGCCTTTGAGAAAACACTACTGAATGACTGCTGTCTTCAAGCTGTCTTTAACAGCATTGTGCACTGCAAGAAATGCAACGCCATGTATTTCTTCAGTCACCATATTCACAGCATCATTCTCAATTTTCTCCTGATTTTAGCAGTCTCTTGTGGTCTGTCTTGCCACAATTTCTAGCGAGTCATCTGTTGTCCAGATCTTGACTTGCCTCTTTCCTTACAATCAACATTCAGGACCAACAACTCGAGATCTTGCCAGAATCTCTTCTGCGCACCTCCTCATCCAGGATAAGATCTCTTACATTGAGAAACTTCAACTTTGACTTCTTTGCAGAATTACTCATAGCCATTTTCATGACCTCCCAACCTTTTGACCACAACGCCAAATGCTATTGGGCAACAATAGTATCTTCTGCCTTATCTGAAATTGAACCGTTTCTCCACCTCAAATCTGACAAGATTTGAAACCTTACTTCCTGACATTGCTTTAATGAATTTACCGTAGAAATGAATAGTACCTCACTAAATCAGTTCCCAGGAAAGATTGGAGGGTCACAATGGACACACTTAAAATTTCCAATCTCCTAGACAGAACCTCCTTAGACTGAACGTATCCACACTACCACACCAAAGCTTCATCTGCACTTTGTTATTTGCAACTGGCCTTTCAAAGAAAGCCACAACGAGATCCGATGCGGTTCTCCTCTTAATAACAATATGCTCCATGAGTTGTATGACTGCCAAAACCTGCTGATATAACAAGTTAATCAGCATTGTCCAATGATCTGAAATTTGCTCCATCAAATTTCACGATCCCAACTGGCTTAAATTAAGCCCAAAATCAATGAGTCCATCATGACTCCAACTGGCTACGATCAAGCCCACAACTGATCTGCAACACGTGGACGGTTCAGATCGAATGTACCGATGGCGAATCTCAACATTCCCACCGTACGGATGAGTCCGGAATGATCCAAATAGTTTGCCACCACTATTTGATCATCGCGATGGAACTCCAACTGGCTACGATCAAGCCCACAACTGATCTGCAACATGTGGACGGTTCAGATCGAATATACCGATGGCGAATCTCAACATTCCCACCGTACCGATGAGTCCGAAATGATCCAAATAGTTTGCCACCACTATTTGATCATCGCGATGGAACTCCAACTGGCTACGATCAAGCCCACAACTGATCTGCAACACGTGGACGGTTCAGATCAAATGTACCGATGGTGAATCTCAACATTCCCACCGTACGGATGAGTCCGGAATAATCCAAATAGTTGGAAAGCACTATTTGATCGTTGAAATCAGACTCCGGATGGCTTAGATCTAGCCCAACAAAGATCTGAAAATCGAACGGTCCAGATCTCTCTGGTGCGTGTACCACACGCGCCAGAGTACTCCGAGTGCGCGTGGGGGCGCGTGAGCGCGTGCCCTGCACGCGTCTTCAACCCCAGCCGCGCGTGAGGGCACGTGGACGCGTGTCCCTCACGCGTCTTTATCATCTGCCGCTCGTAGGGGCACGTGAGGCCGTGTGGTCCACGCGTCTTCTTCCTCCAGCCACGCGTGGGGGTGCGTGGCGCGTGTATCCCACTTTGTCTTCTTCCTTCAGTGCGACTGAGGCGCATGCATCGCACTCTCCGACTTCCAGGGGCGCGTACGGGCTCCTCCGACATCCGTTTTCGACGCCGTTTGCGGCTACGGATCCGTCTTGATGAGAGGAACATTGTGGTGTGATCAAAAGTTAATTTTGATCAACTGTAATTTTCTGGGTAGCACGAACCGAAGCTCTGATACCATTTGTTGCGCCTCCGGCCGCCCAGAAATCACACCCACAATAGATAGAGACAATATTTAAGTGGTTCGGCAACTGCCTACGTCCACTGAAGCGGAAATTCGATTTTTCAATATGTTTGTACAATTTTACAAACACTCACAACATCTCTCTATCTCTCTCAAATGGCCTCCGTTCTGGATTTCCCCAGAACCCATTTTCGCCCTCTGCCCTCTGCCTGATCTCTCACCTCAGTGAGGATGAATTTTATTTTCACAACTCATCTCCTTTTATAGGAGAACCATGGGGGATAAAGCTCCCACGTTTCTTGACCAAGAGGGAGGTGTATTTCGGTGCAGCTTGATCAAGAGCTCTCTTGGTCCACATTTGCTGCAGAATTACGGTGCCTAATACAACAAAGAAAGAAACGGTGCACATGTGCAGCCCTTCATACTTGGGTTGATTCAACACACACTTCTTGAGATGTATTTAGTTTGAAAACAATGGACACAACAGACTCGGACAAAGTCATGTTGATCCAACCAAGAACATGTTGGTCCTTTTTCACCCAAGCAGAATGTGCTGGGTTTGGGATCTATTTGCCTCGATCATTAGCAAGAAAGGGATGAGGGCATGCAGGTTCTCAGAACCATCCAAAATGCCCATCATGTCATGACTTCTCAGAATAGAAACCATCTGAGACAGCCATTGGAGGTAGTTGCCACCATCTAACTTCGCACCAGAAAACCGTGTGAAGGAAGGAAAAACAGTTGAAGAATGAGATGCCATTTTATCATGGCAAAGGAGTGGACAGAGGCGTTGGCCTAGCAGTGCTTTGATACCATGATCAAGATTATAACAGAATGGTGATCAACTTGTTCAAAACCATGAATTGTATTTCATAATATAGAGCTGTACAGAGTACAAGGAATTGGAAGATACAATCTCAGGATTTGCAATATAATACTATTCAAGGAAACAATACACGTAATAGATTATACATTGAAAAGGAAAAACATAACTTGCCATACTAGGATGATACTCAAGATCCTGGTAGTTGATCATCGTGATCTCCAAACGATTTTGAGTTGATATGTTGCATGTTTTTTTCCATATAATTAGGCTACTCTTCACTGGGAGATACTCTTAACAATATCTTGCATGTACGTGGAGTATGATGATTCATCTTGGTTGGTTAATGATTTCTCTGTCCATATTCCAAACCAAAAATCGGAGCTCACAAACATGAAAACATGCATTTTCTTCTAACTTGTAATGAATGAAGGGGAAAAAAAAGAAAAAACTAAGCCACATTTGAATTTTTACTTTAAAAAGACCAGTTAAGGTTACAATCTGAACTCTCTGGAGTCATATGAAAAGGCCATGAAGTACTCCCTCCGAGTTGATTAATATGAGATCTCATTCCCTACTTTTTTTATACTCAATCCAAAGGTATTATATAATATGTGGAAACCAGTCTAGCCGCTACAAGGGTATTGTATTTATTTAATAAATTACACAATATGCAGAGATTACAAGGGAGGGAGTCAAAGCTGTAACGAGGGAGAGAGTCACGATAGTAAAACTGCAATGCATATCTGTCATATAAATGGTCTACATTTTTTGTCTTAGTTTAAGTTGAAAACAATGACCTCAATGGACTGATATTATTAGTCACTCAACTTTGGTTCTTTGATGACTCTGCATAAAATTAAGGGCAATCTGGCACCCCCAGTTCCATATAAATGTCCATATATTAGTAACTGCACCATTGATATGAACATTTAGGATGAGAAAGGTGGACTTCCATGCAATTCCATGGTTTGATGTGAGTGTGGTGCTTGGCTTGTTTACAGGAACTTGTGAAAATATGGAGTTCTTTAATTCCATACCATAATTCAAAATTTGAATATTTTGAGTTATTGTTGATGTTATATACTATGATTCCCACGGTTTCCATTCCCTGTAATGCTTTGCTTGTTTACATGAATTTGGACAAGTGTGTACATGGTTCTTTGATTCTGAACTCTAATTAATTGGAGGTTTCCGGGTCATCCGAAAAAGTCAAATCTCAAACGATCGACTTTTTGGACAGGAGGTAATACAACTAGATAAGCAACTGGATTGACTCGTTTCAAAATCTCATACAATCCTACACATGCAACGGAGACTCAACTTTCCTTGCTTACCGAATCTCATAAACGGTGGATATTTCAAGCAATGGGAGTTTAATACTTTTGGTGCTTCAAATGTCACTAAAACATTGGTTTTTTCTCGAAGTTTCTTTGTAAGTAGTTATCGCACAGCTTTTCCTTATCGATCCAAATCTAATTTTGTACCACCTTCGGGTAGTTCGACCTGTCATTTTAATTAATTTCAATAAATAATAAACTACATTAGCTGCCCTCTATACATGATTTATTTATGTAGTAGTTAGCATGTAGTAGTACCAGCAGGGTAGGAACTGCACATTAGCCTACTTTTATATATTTGCGACGACCTTGAAAATAAGTAATGAAATGATCTCCAAAAACTTTTTTATATATATTATTATCTATGTGGTCTAACCTCCCTCAGCTTTCACCCTTGTAGGATTAGCTCATTGTGCAATTTTTTTAAGAATAAATTGTGTTAAAGATTTCCCGTCCACAATCACTACCATAAAATATTTATTCAGATACGCATCTTAGGGGCTCGTTTGAAACAGACTCTGGAACTTGGAATTATTTCTGCGACTCTCTAATATTCAGTGAGTTTATTTAATTGAAATATGCGATTTTAATATTGTTTAATCTTCCTTTGGAAAACTTCCACGTTAAATATATATATATTTAAAAAAAGGAAAAAAAGAAAAGAAAAGAAAGCAGAGTAGGTGAAATTGCAAGAAAAATATCTGGCTCTTGTGCAATGAATTAGCTCGCCTCAACCGCGTGGGCAAAGTTTCTGGTGAGCACTCAAAACAACATACGGGCGAGCAATATATCTTGCATACGGGCAGCAGACATGCATGGTGAGCAATTGGCTTGCCCGCACATTAACATCGGGCGACCAACGAATCGTGTCACTAACTCATTCCGTGCAATAAGCTCGCCCGATGCAACGAGAAATAAGACCAATCTAAGTGTCAATATTGAATGACCGTTATTTGCCTATACGATCCGACGATTTATATCATCAATACGTTTAGTAACGGACGTATACTGCCTGAAACTGTTCAACCAACCATGACCGTCGTCCAATGGTCATTAACAATTTTCAAGTCTCCTATCTTGATTGAAATGGTGCTTCGACTGTTTTTCAAAAGTCCCCTATCTTGCTTGAAATGGTGCTTCGATGTCTGATAAGGACATGCCCAATCGGAAATAAATATACATTTTTCTTTCTTTGAAGTGTTGTGCTTCCATTGTTATCATGCATGTTCTGTATTAGTGGTCTTGAGATACTATAAGTGACAATATGTGACACGACCTATGAATCTAACATGATGAACACGATATAAAATTAACAAGTTTAGATTTGATGTTAATGGATCTAGATCAAAACGAGTTGACTTTTTCAAAATTACAATTTTCTTATTGTTGAGTTGTAATAGTATTGGTATTTTTTAGTATGGTTATGTTTTATTCTTGATATTGTAATTTTATACTTACACTCATATTTATTAGTGTAAAGTTTGTAATATTATTTTTATTATATGTTAAATTTGCAAAATAGATATATTTTTTGTTAGTAGGTGGCCGTATTTTTTTAAGATATTGTGGTTGCTAATAAATATTGATTTTAACTTTTATATAAAATTATGTTAATAAGGTCAAATAGTTTATGTTTGTTAGTTCAAAGAAATTACATTCAACGAGTTTAAATATTGAGTCATATCATGTTGACCTATTTCTAATTAATTATTAAACAGATCAAAACAATAGTAACACAACATGACCTGTTATCTAAATGAGTTGGATTATGGTTCGAAAGTCTGACACATTTAGTTTAACGGATCGGGTTCAAGTTTATTTATATAGCCGAATGTTTATGACTTGACACAATTTGAAAACAAGATTTGCCACCCCTAAGATTTTCTAGAATGTGAAAATCTTGGTATTCCAATATATATGATTTTATTAAGGCATAACGCAATCTGCAAATTACGAAAAATCTTCTCTGGGCTTCATTGTATTCCGTAGACAATCTTGCCTTAAACCTTTACATACCAATTTGTTCTGAGTTGGTGGGGTGAAATTGATTTAAGGAAACTTGTACAAGTAAGCATGTTTAAAGTAAAGGTTCAAGTTCGTACTAAACACAATAAAAAATCCGCTAAAAATTGAATAACGTTCACAAGACGTTCTGCGCAGAAGTCTTGTTCATCAGCGACTTATTTATTAATGAAGTCATATGAAAGACGATGAAAGATAAGGACAAAGATCTATTTATATATGAGAGAGAGAGAGAGAGAGAGAGAGAGAGAGAGAGAGAGAGAGAGAGAGAGAGAGAGAGAGAGAGAGAGAGCAAAGCATGCACATGATCACGTAATTCATTTTTCTATCCTTTCTTCTATGACTGTTTATATTCGTAGTCAACTTCTCCAGCTAGCAACTTTAGGGTAGAGATACTTCCAATTTCTGAGTAGTTACAAAGAGATGCACATGACCAAATTCATTTTTCTATGCTTCCTTCTTGGACTTTGTTCTTTATATAAATCCTTAATTTGGTCGACGAAAAGGCTAAAAAGAACCAGGCTTTCTTCTCGTTGTGACAAATCAAACAGGAACCAATTAATCCATGGCTGCTCGTGATCTCCTCTTCAACTTGTTTCTCATTGGCATTTTCTGTATTAATCATGCATGCAACCAGATAGACCGCGACTGTCTCTTGTCCTTACCCTTCTCTCAGGATTTCTTCCAGAAGATCTCTACGGTGCATCAGAATTAGAAGAAATCTCCTTACCTTCTAATAACATTTCAGGATCCATCAGCAATAGCATTGTGAACCTTACCAAACTCATCAACCTTGAGTTATATGACAATGAATTGAGTGGAAAGCTACCAATGTGTTGGGAGCTGTTTTTGCCCAGAAACGAATCTAAATAAAGGAGGGACGAAATTTAACGTGGTTCGGCAACTGCCTACGTCCACAGAAGCTGTAAATTCACTATGAAAATATTTTTACAGAAACTCTCTCTCACCCACTCTCTGTTTCTCTCTTCTGTCTCTCCCACTCTCTGTCGGCACGCTGCACTTTCGCTGCGCTTTCTCTGATGCTTAAGCTCTCCTATTTATAGGAGAGCAAATCAATATGCAGCAATTTGCTGCATGATTTTAGGGAGGTGGGGAGGTGCCTAACAAAAGCACCGAACCGTGCCTTTGGTGCCTAACATGCCAAAATAGTAAACGGTGCATGGCACCGTTTACTTCTTTGTCTCCATCTGCAACAATCTCCCACTTGGAGACAAATGAGTCTACATATCTTCATAGCAATTATCACAGCACTTTCAAATCATGCCTTTAAGTACGGAGGCCAACTGAAGCTATACACAGCTTCAGTTTGTCAGCAGTAACTACTTTTGTAAACATGTCTGCTGGGTTTTCTGCTCCTCGAATCTTCTCAAGTATCAGTTGTCCACTATCGAGAAGAGATCGGATAAAATGGTATCGCAACTGTATGTGTTTTGTTCTGGAATGAAAGGCTGGATTCTTTGCAAGAAAAATAGCACTCTGACTATCACTGTGCAGAATGCCTTTTTCATTCTTCTTTCCCAATTCCTCCAAGAATGACTGCAACCAAACCATTTCCTTCCCTGCTTCAGTTATAGCAACGTATTCAGCTTCTGTAGTTGAGAGAGCAACTATCTTCTGTAACTTAGAAGCCCACGATACAGCTGTACCACCCAGCGTATACACAAATCCAGTAGTACTTTTTCTGCTGTCAACGTCACCTGCTAAATCAGCATCTACATATCCCTGTAGTTTTAAACCTGCTTTTGTAAAGCATAGTGACGTATCTGAAGAGCCTTGTAGATATCTCAAAATCCACTTAACTGCTTCCCAATGCTGCTTTCCTGGATTACTCATGTACCTGCTCACAGCTCCCACTGCTTGTGCAATATCTGGCCTAGTACAGACCATGGCGTACATAAGACTACCAATAGCAGATGCATAGGGTATTCTGTTCATGCATTCTTGCTCTTCCTCCGTCTTTGGCGACTGATCCTTAGTTAGTCGAAAATGACTAGCTAAGGGTGTGCTCACTGGTTTCGCCCTGTCCATGTTAAACCTTTTGAGCACCTTCTTTACATACTCCTCCTGCGAGAGCTTGAGAGTATTATTAGACCTGTCTCTAATAATTCTCATACCAAGGATTTGTTTTGCAGCACCCAAATCCTTCATCTCAAATTGCTTTGACAACTGCTTCTTCAGTTTATTGATCTCCTCGATGCTTGACCCTGCAACGAGCATATCATCCACATACAACAGTAGGATAATATAAGAGTTGTCAAAGTTCTTCATATAGCAACAATGGTCAGCCTGCAGTCTTGTAAATCCATTACTGCACATGAAGTTGTCAAACTTTCGGTACCATTGTCGTGGAGCTTGTTTTAGGCCATACAAGCTCTTCTTCAGTTTGCAAACTAGATTCTCTTTTCCCTTCACTGAGAATCCTTGTGGCTGGTGCATATAAATGTCTTCCTCCAAATCACCATGAAGGAATGCAGTCTTCACATCTAATTGCTCTAGATGTAGATTCTCTGCAGCCACAATTGCCAACACTAGCCTGATCGTTGTTAATTTTACAACTGGGGAGAAAATGTCTGTGTAGTCGACACCTTCTTTTTGTTGAAACCCCTTTACGACCATTCTGGCTTTGTAGCGCTTGCTACCATTGTGCTCTTCCTTAATTCTGTACACCCATTTGTTGTGCAAATCCTTCTTGCCTTTTGGAAGCTTAGTTAGCTCCCATGTCTGATTTGACATCAGTGACTTCATCTCATCTTGCATGGCTTTCTCCCACTTGATCGAATCTTCAATTTGTAGAGCTTCATCATAACTTTCCGGTTCACCACTATCTGTTAGCAAGATGTAGTATAGAGATGGTGAGAACCGCTGTGGTGGCCTGATTGTCCTTGAAGATCTTCGAATAATAGTGAGTGGTGTACGTTGTTCGATCTGTGGATCATCATTCTCTTGATCCTCATTCTGATCAGTGTTGACTCGAGTAACATCAAAGTCAACAACCTCAGGTTTCTTTGGCTGCTCCTCAGGCTCAGCTTGTGACCTAGCTTTGTACAGAATCTGCTCATTGAAAATCACATTTCTACTTCTGATGATTTTGCGATTTTTATCATCCCAAAATCGATAGCCAAATTCTTCATCACCATAACCGATGAAAAAACATTTTCTAGATTTGGCTTCTAACTTGTTACGATCAGTAGAATCTATGTGAACATATGATAAACAGCCAAAAACTTTCAAATGGGAAAGATTTACCTTCTTTCCGCTCCAGACTTCCTCTAGTAGATCGAACTTTAAGGGAACTGAAGGTCCCCGATTAATCAAATAGGCTGCAGTGTTAACTGCATCAGCCCAAAAACATTCAGGCAATCCTGAATTCAGCCTCATGCTTCTGGCACGTTCGTTGAGAGTTCTGTTCATGCGTTCAGCTACGCCATTCTGCTGCGGTGTCCCGGGAATAGTCTTCTGAAATCTAATCCCATTTGCAGCACAGAATTCTTTGAACCCTCCGTCGATGTACTCTCCTCCATTGTCTGACCTCAGACATTTTAACTTCAAGCCTGTTTCATTTTCAACCATGGCTTTCCATTTCTTGAAAGTATCAAATGTATCAGATTTATTTTTCAAAAAATAAACCCATACTTTCCTGCTTGAGTCATCAATAAATGAAACATAGTACCGCGATCCTCCAAGAGAAGCGACTGGGGATGGCCCCCACAAATCTGTGTGCACCAACTCCAACTTTGTAGATTTTGGAGTTCTACCATTTTTCAGGAAACTAACTTTTTTCTGTTTCCCAAAAATGCAACCTTCACACATGTCGAAATCAGTTGATTCCAACTTTGGTAACTTCCCCTTGGATAATAGAATTTTCATTCCTTTCTCACTCATGTGACCAAGCCTTTGATGCCATAGGTTGGCATTTGCATCAGCAATTGCAATAGTATCTCTAATACTTGAAGTCATGTATAGAGTACCTGTTTTTGTGCCTCGAGCTACTACCATAGCTCCTTTTGTTATCTTCCACGTGCCACCGGTAAATAATACCGAATGCCCATCAGCATCAAGTTGTCCTACAGAAATCAGGTTCCTCATGAGCTTAGGAACATATCGCACCTTCTGTAGCAACCATGCACTTCCATTGGGCAGATTGATTGGTACATCTCCCATGCCTTCGATTTCCAACGCTTCACCATCTGCTAAGTACACCTTCCCGAAATCACCAGAGACATAATTCTGTATGATTTCTCGGTGTGCTGTAGTGTGGAACGAAGCTCCTGAATCTAACACCCAAGATTCAATTTGATTGTCGACTGAAAGAAGTAAGGCATCTTGTAGATCTTCTGTTGTGGCATTAACAGAATCATGCTCATTCTTCTTCTTTGCTTCTTTGCAGTTATTTTTGAAGTGGCCAATCTTGCCACAATTCCAGCACTGTACTTGTTTTCCGGACCTTGATTTACTTCTGCCTCTTCGGGACTTTGATCTGCCCCGATTTGAACTTCTACTGGCTCATCTACCTCTCGTCTCGAGGTTTAAGGCAGAACTGGAAGTTGATGCTTCTCCTGTATCTCTTCTGCGAACTTCCTCACTAAGAATATGGTCCCGGATTTCTTGATACTTCATCTTTGTTTTGCCATAAGAATTGCTAATAGCTGTTCTCATGGCCTCCCAGCTTTTTGGCAATTGAGCCAGAGCAATCAGTGCACGTACTTCATCATCAAATTCAATCCCCACTGAAGCTAATTGATTGATGATGGTGTTGAACTCATTCAGATGCTGAATGACTGGAGTTCCTTCTGCCATTCTCAAGTAGAATAGCTTGTACATCAAATGCACTTTGTTATTGGCTGATGGCTGCTCGTACATGTCTGATAGAGCTTTCATCAAATCCGCCGTGGTCTTCTCCTTTACCACATTGTGTGCAACTGATCTTGACAGTGTTAGTCTAATGACTCCCAACACTTGTCTATCAAGGAGACTCCAATCTTCATTGCTCATGTCTTCTGGCTTTCTTACTAGGAGTGGAAGATGTAATTTCTTTCCATAGAGATAATCCTCTATCTGCATTCTCCAGTAGCCAAAGTCTGTACCGTCAAATTTCTCGATACCAGCACCTTTAGCTTCTTCTCCAGCCATGAGTTCAAATTTAAACAAAGATCACCGTTACGTCTGAAATACTCGAATTAGCTGGAAACGAGTCCGGAATGATCCAAATAGTTTGTCAGCACTATTTGATCGTCGCGATGGAACTCCAACTGGCGTGATCTAGCCCAAAATGATCTGCAACACGTGGATGGTTCAGATCTAATATACTGACGCCGAATATCAAAATTTCGACCTTACGGATGAGTCCGGAATGATCCAAATAGTTGGAAAGCACTATTTGATCGTCGAAATTGGACTCCGAATGGCTTAGATCTAGCCAAAAACAGATCTGGAAAAACGGACGGTTCTGATCTGTCTGGCGCGTGAGATACACGCGCTGTACAGTGCGCATGGGCAAGCGCGTGGCGCGTGAGATACACGCGCCTACAGTACTGTGCGAGTGGGGGAGCGTGAGGCGCGTGTGTTACACGCGCTGAACCTCTCTAGGGCGCGTGGGCTCGTGTCTTTCACGCGTCTTCAACCTCTGTCGCGCGTGGGGGCGCGTGAGCGCGTGTGGAGCATGCGTCTTCAACCTCTGTCGCGCGTGGGGGCGCGTGAGCGCGTGTGGAGCACACGTCTTCAACCTCTGGAGCGCGTGGGGCGCGTGGAATTGCAGCAGATGCACGCGCCGATCTTCTAGGGGCGCGTGTAGCCTCGTCCGATCTCCGTTTTCAATTCCGTTTGCGGCAACGGATTCATCTCGACGCGAGGAACACCGTGGAGTTGTCAAAAATTGATTTTGAGCAACTTGAATTTTCAGACAGCTCGAACTGGTGCTCTGATACCAGTTGTTGGGAGCTGTTTTTGCCCAGAAACGAATCTAAATAAAGGAGGGATGAAATTTAACGTGGTTCGGCAACTGCCTACGTCCACAGAAGCTGTAAATTCACTATGAAAATATTTTTACAGAAACTCTCTCTCACCCACTCTCTGTTTCTCTCTTCTGTCTCTCCCACTCTCTATCGGCACGCTGCACTTTCGCTGCGCTTTCTCTGATGCTTAAGCTCTCCTATTTATAGGAGAGCAAATCAATACTATGCAGCAATTTGCTGCATGATTTTAGGGAGGTGGGGAGGTGCCTAACAAAAGCACCGAACCGTGCCTTTGGTGCCTAACATGCCAAAATAGTAAACGGTGCATGGCACCGTTTACTTCTTTGTCTCCATCTGCAACACAATGGATATGGGAAAGCTCTCCAAATTGAAGCATCTACTCCTCTATACAAACTTCTTAACGGGTGCTCTGCCGCCATCTCTAATGAATTGCACAAATCTCGTGACCTTGAATTTACGCCACAATTTCTTTGGTGGAGATATCTCCACCCTAAACTTTTCTACTCTTCATCAACTTACTATACTCGACCTTTGGAAAAATGAGTTTTCTGGCACTTTGCCAGTGAGCCTTTTTTCATGCAAGTTCCTAAGAGCAATCCGACTTGCCAGTAACAAACTCGGAGGACAAATTCGACCAGAGATTGTTCAATTGAAGTTCTTAGTTTTCCTTTCACTCAGTTACAACACATTAACCAACATCACAGGAGCAGTCAAGATTCTGGCACATTGCAAGACTCTCAACGTACTCCTCCTTACTGGAAATTTTCTGAACGAGGCCATTCCAACAGATGACAGCATAGTTGGTTTCGATGGATTCAAAAGTCTCGAATATTTGGGTCTTACTCATTGTAAGTTGACTGGTCAAATACCCACATGGCTATCTAAGCTTAAGAACTTACAAGTCTTGGGTCTAAGCTTCAATCGTATCACAGGCTCAATTCCTGGTTGGTTGTCGACTCTTTCGAGGCTCTTTCGTTTAAACTTATCTGATAATCTGATTTCAGGTGAATTCCCAAAAGAAATTTGTGCATTGCCAACGTTAGTATCAGACCAGGCTCCCATAGACGATAGTTCTTTGATTTTATCCATTTTTGCCACAGTGAATGGTACCTTTCTTGAGTTCAGTTCCCTCTCCAACTTGGGACCATGGATATCCGTTGCAAACAACAATCTTAGTGGCAACATTCCCATTGAGATCGGTCGATTGAAGCAGCTTCATGGATTGAATTTTAGCCATAACAACTTCATAGGCAACATTCCAGACCAAATATCAGAGCTTACAAACTTAGAAAGACTTGATCTATCTGGAAACCAATTGTTTGGCGAAATACCAGCATCGCTATCAAGGTTGCATTTCTTGCATCAGTTTAGTGTTGCAAACAATAATCTCCATGGAGCTATACCTTTAGGCACTCAACTCCAGAGCTTTGACGCCTCTGCATATGAAGGCAATCCTCAACTTTGTGGTGCCCCTCTTCCCCATGAGTGTGCCTCTATTATTGGTAACAACAACGACATTCAAAAGGACAAAGATGGACTTGGATTTCGATGGCTTCATATTAGCACGGTGCTTGGCTTCATTACAGGATTTTTGGGAGTATCTATTCCTTTATTTTTTAATAGTATTAATAGGAGAGTTGCATAGTTTACATATGTGTCATTAGCAATGTGTTTGTTGGGCCGAGCAGACGATGATCAGCAATAAAAGATATATAATTGTCCAAAAATAATTGATTGATGGCGGAAATTAGCTTCATTTGGTTCCAAGCTTTACCTAAGGAATTAGTCTTATTAACAAGCAATTTATTAAGCTATATTTATTTGATAATATATTAGATCTCTTTTAAAATCTATAATTAACTAAATGAAATATATTTAAGAAAAAAATCAATGGTTGGTGCATACACAGTATGTACGTACCTAATTCATGTACTACTTAAAATCTTTTAATATAATTTACTGTTATACATTATTTAGAAAACTCAAAACTTAGTTTATTCTTCACTTATATTTCTCTTATTAATTCATACATAACTCCTTTCCAAAGTATAGACTCATTTCTCTTATTGATTTTGTTTTTCTTATATTTTTACTCTGTTTATGTTAGACCCTCCAAAATTATAATCCTGGCTTTGTCCCTGACCAACACCAGCAAGAACAACTATAGCAATATCCAAAGTAGTTCGGATCAGACCAGATGGAGATGGAGGAATTTATATATGGATAACTACTCATTGATTTTAATTTTAATTTTTTGGTAGATAGTCAGATCAGACCCAATGGAGACAGAGGAAGCTGTTCTCCGATTGCCTCCTTTCCCTGTTACCACTATGCCAAATCCCACCCCAAAATGAGTTCAAATGCTACTATATTTTTTTGTTGTATATTTCTAATTCTTATTCTTCTTTTATTTTGCGTTTAAGTATATGATGTTGAATATGTAATCAGAACCAATTGTGGCCCCCTGAAATGAAAACGTTGTCATATCTGTTTTATAATGCTGGCATTGCATGCCTATTTATGACTAGTATAATTTCGATGGATACATAACACACACACACACACACACAAAGACACTTGGAGCAGGGTTCTCGAACATATTTTGTTGTTTACCACGCGATTCTCACTATCTAGTGAAATACTCCATGATTCTAAACGATACAACTCCATGAGTTTTTCTATAATATTACCAATTTAATCAAACTTTTACTGAATTTCTTGTTCAAAGAAAGGGAAAAAAAAAGTTTGAGCTTTGTCTCTCAGTTTATGGTTTTCATTGAGCTCTTTCTGATCATTTTTATGTGTGATTTGCTCGACCATGTGAGGCTGTTGCATGACGTCGATCAGTTGAGAAGGAAGCAAAATGGGACAGATGATCTTATAGCTGCTAGATTCTAAATATATTTTTAAGATAGACCTTTTATTGCATTCCTTCAAAAAAATTTCCGCAGAGGGTAAACCCCAAGTTCCATTTTCAATGAATGAATGTCGATTCATTTTGATTTCTCAAGCCAACACAAGAACCAACCAATATGATAAGATGTCTTCAGGTTGTTATGTCTTCAAGTGCCATTTTGAAATCTGTTGTGTACTATGGTAGAAGCGGGTGATTGCTGGGCTACAATTTCTTCATAGATATTGGTACCTGCCCTTTAATTATTCATTGGTTGTAATCCAAATATTGGAAGCTCTTTGTGTTGCTGCGGCGTGTATTTGTTGATTTGACTTGGGATAGGTTCCAGATGGATTTTGACAACCGATTCTTCCCCAAGTCAATGAAGACCTAGAAAGCTCAAGAGCTTGCCACTCTGATACAAGGTAATCTCTCAGTCAAGCAATAAGCGGCAAAACGCATAGAGTTGGGAAGGTTCGCTCCACATCTGATCATCACCACTAAAAAGATGCAAGCCCATAAGTTCTAAGGAGGCCTACAACCCTGAATTCAGAGTTACATGGCTGGGTTCCACATCAACAACTTCCAGGAGTTGGTTACTGTGGCTGCAATAACAGAAACGATAAAATGAAGTGTGGCAGCCCAGATTAACCTTGAGCGAATGAGGACTTCTTCCTTCTCTGTAGGAGGAAATAATACCAAGAGAAGGATTATACAAGGAGCCTGCAAGGGCAAGGGCATTATGCTAGCTCCACCTACTACTCTTAAAAAGTGTGGAAAGAATCACGATGAAGAATGTCAGGTAGGCTTAGGAGTATGTTTCCGATACGGTTTGTCAGGAAACATGATTCAGGAGGGCCCTCAAAATGCACAAGGTGGAAGAAATGCTCCTAACAACCAACCCAATCAGAGGCTGCCTGTCCAAGCTCGTGTGTACACCTTCACCCCTGGAGAGATAAGCGAGGGGAAAACCAAAGATGAGGAGACGGAAATCATCATTGGTATTTTTCCTTAAATATCCCTCTTTAGAAATTAGCTTTAGCTGCTTAGTACTTAGTAGTTTATTACACCTTAGGTAAAATCACGTTATACAAATACACGGCTTGCACTTTGTTTGACTCCAGCGCTATGAGGTCTTTTGTGTCCTCTAAGTTTCCACGCACGTGTAACCTGCCAACTCAGACATTACCTTAAACTTTAGTAGTGTCAATTCCTGATAGAAGCATGATCACCTATACCTACGTATTGAAAAATTGCCCATTAACCCTCGGAGAGAGATTGATGGAAGCCGACTTGATCATCTTCAACAAACTATCGACATTATACTAGGATATATTGGGATCTAAAGCAACATTTTTGGGTGGGAAAGCTTGAAGAAGGATGTGGCAGAATATGTTAGTAAGTGCGTTGTCTGCAAAGTAGTAAAGGAAAAATACTAGAGTCCTGCTGGTGAATTACAACTACTTCCAATTTCATAATGGAAATAGGAAGACATATCCATGGAATTTGTAGTCAAACTACCAAGAGCTTCAAGAGGAAACAACTCTATTTGGGTCCTCATCGATCACCCAACAAAAAGTGCTCACTTTTTGTTGGTGAAAAATACCAACCCTATGGAGAAGTTAACTCAGTTGTTTGTTTTAGAAATAGTATGACTACATGAAGTTCCAAAAATGACCTTATCAGATAGAGATACACGTTTTACCTCTCGTTTTGGGCAAGGCCTTCAAGATGTCTTGGGCACCAAGTTGAGACTCAATAGTGCCTATCACCCTCAGACTGATGGACAAACTAAGAGAACGATTTCGGCTTTAGAAGACATGCTAAGGGCATGTGTCTTGCAAGAAAATGATGGTTGGGAGAAACTTTTGCCATTAATTGAGTTTGCATACAATAATAGCTTCCAGGCCACCATTCAGATAGCGCCGTATGAAACTTTATACGAAAGGAAACGCAGGTCTCCCCTATATTGGGATGAAGTAGGAGAAGGAAAAATTTACGGTATAGAGATTCTTCAAGAGATGAAGGATCAAATCCAAATAATAAGGACAAGGATGATTGTTGCCCAAGACAGACAAAAGAGATATGCCGAACATCGAAGGAGGAACTTCGAGTTCAAAGTTGGCGATTGGGTCTACCTCAAAGTGTCGTCCATGGAATGAGTTTTTCGGTTCAGGAAGAAGGTGAAGTTAAGTATGAGATACGTGGGACCCTATAAGATATTGGAAAGGGTAGAAGCAGTCGCCTATAGACTAGATCTTCCCACTGAATTCCAAGACGTTCACAACATATTCCACATATCATCCCTATAGAAGAGATTCGAGGGACAGACACTGACAGTTGTAGCCACAAAGGATATTTTACTACAACTCAACTTGACCTATGAGGAAATCCCAATTTAGATTATAGACTGGAAGGATAAGGAACTACGAGATCCAAAAATTCCATTGGTTAAGGTTTTATGGCGGAATCACGATATTGAAGAGGTTATGTGGGAAAAGGAAGTAGATATGAGAAACAAATACCCCTATTTGTTTCGCCTGTAAGTTAGTTGACATCACATCATGGCATTCGCATCCATTCATGCACACATGGCATCCATTATTATTTTTCCATGTGACCCGCATACTTTCTCATCGTTTTTAGTAGCACCATGGCCAGTAATGGTAGGATCGTCTGTCGGACTTATATGACCCCCAGTTGACTTTAGAGACTGAGAGCCGAGCAGTGATGGAGACGACTAGACCTTGGACTCAAGAAGAGAGGTTGAAGTACCATAAGACTCACATCCTCAACCATGATGGGAGAAGGAACATCCATATGAGGAGAGCACTGCCATATGAGGAGAGCCAGCCTTATGAACCTATTCGATGGATAGGAGAGACTGGACCAGATGGCTTAGATGCCATATTAGATTGACTCTCTCAAATGCTATATCAGCATGACTCTAGCCAGGCAGCGTTAGGTCAAGCAGTAGCCACTATATCCTAACCCTATTCCCCTCGGGCCTCGACAAATCAGATCTTTTTTACTCTTCTTCGAGACGCATTTGTATCCGTGAGGAGAGAGATCCCTAGCTTGAGAGCGAGGAGTTTAGGCAGTGGAGGTTCCACGAGGAGAGAGTTAACACTTTCTACGATTCAGAGGAGAATGAGTTTTATTATCACACTCAAGACGAGATGTCAGAGGATGGCAATGAGAAACCCCCATCAAGCCTTGAGCTCTAGCATAGTGGTAAGTCACACTTAGCTTTTGTTTGATGTAGGTCTTACTTTTTACTATTATCCCGATTTCAAGGACGAAATCTTGTTTTAAGGAAGAGAGGATGTAACACCCTGCCTAATTAACCATTAAGATTAATCTTTAAATGTCCTTAGCTTAAGCTTATGATTGTGGCTTTAAATATTTTATTATTGTTACTATATTATTATTTTATTTTATTTTATTTATTTATTTCATTGAAGATGGTTAGATTTATTTAAACTATGGTACTTAATGTCATTAATTATTAAGCATGAAGGCTAAGAGAAGTAAGCCCATTAGTAATTATATTAAGGCCCTTAGAACTTTATAATGTTAATAGGTCAAGACTTAGAAGCCTTAAACCAAGCCTCACAGTAATACAAGTCTTGGTACAATAGCCTTGACAAGGGTTGGCCCAAGTATGAGGAAGGCATAAGGCCTTTTTGGCCTAACTTGGTTTAGGATTGACCCATGGCCTAATTATGTTGAGGTAAGCCTTTCAAGCCCCATCTTTGTGGATCTTGAGACCTCTCATAATCTCTTAAAAATCTGGAAACAAGGTCTCCCATCCACTCAAACCCAAAGTCCATAAACCCTCCACTTATACTCATGGCCCTCTTAAGCTCAACAAGGCCCAAGCCTGGTTTTGCTTCTATTCACTATTCAATTGAAGCCCAATACACTATACCATGGGTTTTCTCAAACTCATATTATACCCTAAGTGATTATTAGGACTCAAATTAGGTTTTGAAATTCTGTTAAGACTATTAATCAATTATGTTAAGACCACCCAATCCCCAAGACACGCTCATGGTCATCACAAGCATTTGACCAGTTTTTCCCACACAAAGAAGGCACCAAGAAGATGGCATCAAGCCACCCTCACTCGGCAACCCACTTCCCTTCACCCATTTCTTTTGAGCTGCCACTTCATGATCACATGGCAGCCAATCAAGCACCATTTCCTCACCTGAAAACCCTTCCAAGAGTGACTCATGACCTACACAAATTAGCCATGAAGAGACGATAAGAGGATGAGTCAAGAACATTATCAAAACTGTCCAAAGGTGCCACCCTTGAACCTGTCAGCTACATGCTTGGGTTTTTTTTTTTTCCCCCTTTTCTTTTTTCTTCTTCCTTCTGCACCAAGACCTGAATAGCACCCTTAGTGTCATTGTAGCACGTTACTTGATGAAATCATGGTGGTTTTATGGTACTATTCACTCTGCACAAGTGACACAAGATGATGCATGCAAGCTAAAATCTCACCTCCTTGCATCACTGCCCACTTCACTCAATCCCCTTGAGCTTAGACCAACGTCCCTTCCCCCATTTCTGCCTAAAAAAAGCCTCTCCACTCCCTCATTTCCTCCATACCTTATCTCCAAGCTCCACTTGAGAATTGAGAGTCTTCTTTCTCCTAAGTTTAGAGAGAAACCGAAAGGTGTGACTGTTTGAGTGTTCTTTGTTTTCTTGTGTTGGAAGCTTAAGTGGGCCACAAAAATTGTAATTTTTCTTAACCTAGATCTTATTTTACATTTCAAGCTTTGTTTTCAAGTGTTGGAATGAGTTATAGTTGAATTTAGAAAAGGTTACCATGCTTGATTCAAAACCGGGTTCATTAAGAATGGATTAAGTGTTTGAATTATTTTAAGTGGAAATTTTGGCTGTGGCATGCCTTATCATATTTTTATATGATTTATTAATGTCTTAGAATGATCATTGAAGGTTTTATTTTGAGATTAGAAGCATGCATGATAGGTTTTAATTATACCTTATGTTGATCATCAAGCATGCATGGTTTTTAATTAAGTTATGATTGAGGCATGGAGTTTTTATTTACATCACCTAGGGTTGATCAATGAGCATTTATAAAGCCTTGTGATTGGCATAAAAATGAAAATACATGTTTTGGGTGAATTATGAAAGCATACCTTTGTGATTTAGGTTAAGAGCATCATGCTTGATTAATTGATGATTAAAGAGGATTAAGGTTTTTAGCCATGATTAAGTGTTGGAATGAACTTGTTCACCCAAGAATTTTCTTTTATCATGTCATTAAGGACTATAGTGATTATTTGTAATTAACGAAAACTGCATAAGCATACATTTGTATGGATCAATAGTTGAAAACATACTTAAGCATCAACTAGGTGCATGCCATGGGTTGGGTGTGTTTGAGATAGTTCCACTTTGAATTTAAAATTTTAAGTGTATAGATGGTTTTAGAATATGAAAAATATGAGATCCATGAAATTTGGTTAAATTTGAGATTTGTTTACAAATATTGAAAAATTTAGGGCATTAGTGGCAATTTTTTAGAGTTTAGGGTTATTTTTGCAAATGCCCATTTTTGAAGCCTTTTGATTATGAAAATCTTCCCATAGTAGCATAAATCCTAACTTAGCATGAATTTGATTTCAACTACTACGATATTTCAAACTCAGAAAGTTTGTAAGTTGTGAAAAAGCAGTAGTTCTACACAACACTACACCTAGAGGGGGGGTGAATAGGTGTAATCTAATTTTTCTGGCCTTTTGAAAATTAATCAAACAAGCAGATAATAAATGAAACAAATAACACAAATAATCAACACATGATTTTGTTCACGGAGTGGAAACTCATTTGAAGAACCTCTTCAAAATCTAAAACCACTCCGGGTGTAAGACACCACCTCAAATCCACTATAGAAACTTTAGTTTGTTACAACCAATTTAGAACACTCACAAAACCTTTGTAGTAGCTAAACTTGGCTTGCAACACCACGAGTGACCCACTCGATCTCTACACGCATGTAGTGTCGGAACTCCGACCTTCCTATAGCTTCCCACGAGAACCTCTCGATCTCTGCATCAACGGCAGCTCCGGACTCTCCCGGCCAACAAAAATGTCCACTTCAATGGACTCAAGTGAAAGCTGATTTTTGTGTATGTTGTGGTGGAGAAATGTTTTTCCAAGAAAGAATCAATCAAATGGGGAAGAGATTGCTCTAAGATGTTCTTGGAGGCCCTTAGGGTTTTTGCTCTGATTCTCCACCCATAGAACAGAAGCTAACATGTTCTATTTATAGTTCCCATCAAATGAGGCGTTCAAAACCCTACATTGTAAGTGATCTGGAACATTGGCTCGAGCGAAGGGTCGAGCGAAGGTCGAGCGCCGAAATCTGCCTGAGTTCGCTCGAGCGCCATGTCGAGCGAGTATCGAGCGGTCGACTCTGCCTGAGTTCGCTCGAGCTCAGTGTCGAGCGAGGGTCGAGCGACACACTCTGCCTGGGTTCGCTTGAGCTCAGTGTCGAGCGAAAGTCGAGCGGTTGAATCTGCCTGAGTTCGCTCGAGCCGTATGTCGAGCGAGGGTCGAGCGGTTGAATCTGCCTGAGTTCGCTCGAGCGCTCTGTCGAGCGAGGGTCGAGCGAAGTCGCTTCTTTTGACCAATAATGAGCACACTTCAAGCCCACTTCAATCCTTTCGCAACAACACTTGTTACAACACCATTTTACACAGGTTTTCACAAGAATATGCCAACACGCTCATTTTTCCCTCAACAAGTTGACCTATAACTACCTTGATAAGTTATTTATTATTCATTGATAAATGTTATGTCATAATTGTCATTTTGAGCTTAAAATATCATGCTATATGATACATTGAATACATAAATACATGACATGTAATATTGTCACCATTTTTAACATATTGAATATAAATGTTATTTTCGCACGAAAGTTTGCTACACATGGACATTTGATGAACTACATTTTTCAAACATAGCATGAAAAATAATTTTTGTCATGACTCCAAAGGTTAGGATGAGAAATTATCCTAATGGAAATCCTTTATCCACTCTAGAGCGTTTAAAAATGAGTGGTAACCTTGGGGTTGACGAAGAACAGCCAACGGGCTTCGAATGAGTTCTTTTTAAAGAACGCTAGAATGAAGTCAAATTTTATGACACTTAAGGCTAGTGGGTGTACATGTTATAATGTTATGTTATGTTACCAATGTATTGAAAACGAGTCTACAAACAAAATAGTTTGAACATGAATTGTACTATAGTCACCAGCAGGTACTCATAGTGCATATGGGAAACTATGATAATACCACATGTTATAATGTTACGATTAAGTATGAATTGCTAATAATGATGAAACATTATGATATTTTTGCCAATGGAAATGAAAAATATTTTCTGTAAAAAATGTGTTTTAGTTTTTCTGAAAATGTTGAAGAATCTAGATAGGAAACATACACTGATTCTTTTTCTACATTCCATGCATCTCATATTTATCATTCTTCATGCATAATTTATCTTTATGCACGTTGGTTGTTTGACGTACTAATATTTCAAGTAAATCTCACCCCATGCGGACCCACTATCTTGGAATGATAGAAGTTGTGTTAGGACTCGACGCGGATGGACTAGATGGATTGGATGGACAGGTGGATCCAACTAATTAAGTAGGAGTCAAACCTCGATAAAAGACAGGATCTCTTCTAATGTTTATAGCACCAACCCTTCATGCTCTAGAATGCATAAAGTAGTTGATCTAGTTTCAGAGACTTTTTATGATAATTAGCTTTACTAAGATTCTGCTACTATTTTCTTTGAATTCATGATGGTTAATAATGAATTGTGATGTTTTTAATTATTCTGGCATAAGTTTTATTTTTTCAAACTTAAGTCATTGTGGATAGTACATTCTACTAGTTGCACTTATAGGATGCATTGCATGTTAACTATCAGATTTCCATCGTCTATATACTTGTAATATTGAAAAAAAAAAAGAGGAAATAAAAAGGAGAGATGTCGTTATTAACTGAGTGAACTCAATGCACCGACTTTAGCGACTATTTAGAGAGCTTAAACTTTGAGGATCTTAAACTTTAAAATCCTAAACCGACATGCCCCAACTTAATCGACCGGAACCGACATGTGCATATTATTTAATTTTCAGGTACATCCTTAGAGCACTCCCAATGGATTATGTAAAATCCATCTATATGTAAAATTTGAAGAATTTAGCTTAAAATGCACCTCCAACCGATTCTCTACTTCATCTCTATTTTTCAGTTTGGGATAGTGTTACCGCGTAGTGTGACATTGTACATGAATGTAAACATTTTTTTAATTAATTTCTGTCTTTTGGCCTCTGCTTCCAAAGTTCATTTTATTTCACAAAAGCCCCTCCGTGTGTTTGGCATCATCTTCCCTTCCTCAGTTCTCATTGAATCCAGCAATCACAATTTGCATTCAATTTGCTTCAAATTTCAGTTGAAGAATCCCATCGTCCAATTCAAATTTGCAAGTCCCCATTGCTCTTCCTCTTCTGAGTGGGTTTTGGCCCTCTTGGTAATCTTTCCTCTGCATCCAAAGTACATCTTATGAGGTGCAAAATGAGAGTTTGTGAAGTTGAGGGATTGCTGGAAATGGTGATGAAACTGGTTTTGGTGGGGTTGTGTTGGTGGGTTTTGGAGTCAAAGATGAGGATGGGATTTGCTTTGGTTGAAAACAAAGTGGGTGATGGTGATTTTGGTGGATTGGCTACGGATTTCAAGGTGATTTTGGCTGAGTTTCAGATTTTTTCTACAATTTCAGCAAGAAAAATGCCCCCCATAGATGCAATTTGGGAAGATTCACACTGGATATTTGCATTTTGCAGCATCTTGTAGTTGTTTCCCTTTTACTAACCAAGATGGTGTCTACATATCAAACCTGCCAGGGGGATATCAACAAGAATTAAAAAGAAACTACTCACCGAACAAAAAATATTTTTTTTGTGATTTCTGGTTTTGGGAGAAAGAGAAGTCAGGAGAAAGATAAATAAATATGAGGAGATATTATAAATATTAAAAGATAGAAGGATATTATTAATAGTTAGAGAAAATATTAAAAATGAATAAATTATATTATAAAATATAATATTTAAATGATATAAAAAAATAGATAAATTGATATATAATATATTATAAAAATCAATATATAAAATTAAAAAAAAAATAAATTTTGATAATATATTTTAAAGGATGAGATGAAAAAGTCATTGGGCGTCCTCTAAGTACTTGCCATTTACCAAAAAGGCTTTTTGTTTGTTTTCTCGTACGTTGTGCTCCAACTTGTGTGGCCTCTGTTAGCTTTTTCCTAACTTTTTTGTTCACCTCTATTAATTTTTTGTGATGGCCCCAACTCCCACATACGGATATGTGGAAATCGAGGCATCGGGATGATGACAACACGGGTTATGCATCTCATTGCCGAATGCCAAATGTGTGTACATGCAACACGTGTACAATAAAAATAATGCAGCGGCAATAAAAGTCTTTCAACTAAGTACCAGAATTTTGTTTAAATACAAACTCGCTTAAAACAAGTGTAATAAAATCTTACAAGTTTTAACATTGTCTCAAATCCAAAATACATAAAGTAAAGGCAAGGAAAAATAATTTCCAACAATACAACTCCAAATCAGTACTCTGGAAGAGCCGCCTCCTCAGGTTCTGCCTCCTCCTCCTCATCTGCATCAAAGTCTACGGTACCAAAGACGGTACCGCAGGTAAGTAATAATCTAACCAAATTTCAAGATAAAAAATATATCCATGCCACAACAATATGCATGAATATGATGTCATATGCATATGTCCCGAAAATCATCATTTCTCAAAAATAATCATTTTTCCAACGCACCCCAAAATCCCATTTTGGCCCAAAACATTTCCTTCAAAACATTTATTCGCCATTATCTGGGATAATGGCCCAAAAATCTAATCTCGTCATTTTTCAAGAAAATGACTCATTAACCAAACCATCAGAGCACTGTCAGGTGGGACTCTATCACCATCCCCGCTTACCACCATCCCTACGCATGCACCTTAGGCGAGAATCGCAGGTGGGACTTTACCACCATCCTTGCTTACTACCATCCCTACGCCGTGTGCATCGTAGGCGGGAATCACAAGCGAGACTCCACCACCGTCCCTGCTTACCACCATCCCTATAGTACCTCTGATTTAGACCAATCAATCCAATCATTCAAATATACCCAAAAATCATTTCTTACTTTTTTTTTTGAAAGGAATAATCATATTCAACTCAATAATCCCAACGGATGAATACACGAGGGAATTTCCCCCAATGTTATGCTCTCCTCAGAGAGTTTAAGAGCATCCTTGGCTAAAACATGAGCCACGGAATTACAATCACGAGAAACATGTTCTACAGACCACCTTACAAATGAGCCTAATAGAAGTTTTGCATCAGATAAAAACACCCCAGCTGGGAACTCATCCTGGCTTGGTTTGTTGAGTGCCAAGACAACTTGCTGTGCGTCTCCCTCAAATATCACATGAGTTAGTCCCAACTGTTGACTGAAAAGAATTGCTTTCAAGACTCCATAAGACTCTGCTAAGAGAGCATCAGGGAAAGAATCTTTAGGTGATCTTAAAGAAGCCACTACACTGCCTTCCCAGTTCCTAATGACAATTCCTGCACCAATTTTGCACTTACTTTTATCAACCGCAGCATCCCAGTTCACTTTGAATACATTGAGAGGGGGTGCTCTCCAATTAGAAACACTTTGTCTTGAACTAACTTGAACCGCTACATCCTTGTTATTTGCCACACTATAATCAGTAACAACCTGAGAAGCAGCATCAACTACCTTCCCTGGCTCCCAAAACTTTTGCTCAAAAATAAAGTGGTTCCTTCTCTTCCAAATTTGATAAACTGTGGCTGCAAATACATCAAGGTCCTTATTATCCAGTACAGATGTCAGGTGACTCCACAAATCTTTGAAATAATGATCTCTAACCACTCCTTTTTGCAGCTTTCGTGAACTCAGGCTCCACACATCTTGGACTGAAGCACAAGACCAGAGTGCATGCATAACTGATTCCTGCTCCAATTGACACACTGGACAGAAAGGTGACTCCACTATCCTTTTCTTAAATAAATTAAGCTTTGTTGGCAAGGACTCATGACAGGCCCTCCATATTAGCAACCTGTTTGCATTAGGAATCCCCAATTTCCAGATCATAGACCAACTCTTGTTATTTGGAACTACAGAAGAAGACTGCCCCTGGTTGTTTGCCTCCATCATACATAGCAAGTGATAGGCACTCTTTACTGAAAAGGATCCATCTTTTGTACACCTCCATGTCAGTTTGTCATTAGCATTTGTTATGCTTATAGGAATTCTGCTAATGACCTCTATCTCCTCAGGATCGAAAACATCCTGTAACAAGGCTTTATTCCACTCAACCCTATGCTGATCAATCAAACAGCTCACCTTCGAAGACTCATCTAGCACCCTTATAGTTGATTGAACTTTATAAGACGTAGGCCTGGGAATCCATTTGTCTTTCCAAATCCTTACAGAATTTCCATTACCAATACACCAAAACATCCCTTCCCTTAGAACCTCCCTCCCTGCAGTGAAACTCCTCCATAGAAATGAAGGATTGCTGCCCAACTTGGCCTGTATGAAGTCTGACTTGTGAAAATACTTTGCTTTAAGAATCCTTGCAGGTAAAGAATCTGGTTGTTTGAGAAGCCGCCAACCTTGCTTGGCTAAGAGAGCAACATTGAAGTTCTCAAAATCTCTATAGCCAAGACCTCCCTCTTCCTTTGATATTCCTAAGGTCTTCCAAGAGAGCCATTTAATTTTTGATCTATCACCTTTCATTCCCCACCAGAACCTTTGCATTAAGGAATTAATGGAGTTCAAAATAGCTTTAGGAAGTTTGAAAATACTCATACAATAAGTAGGAATGGCCTGTATGACAGATTTTAACAACACTTCCTTTCCTGCCTGAGATAGAAATCTGACTGACCAACTATGCATTCTTGCCCTTATGTTGTCCAAGACAGGTTTGAAAGCATTTAACTTCTGTTTCCCCATGTAGGCTGGCAGCCCCAAATATTTTTCATAAGATTTGGCCTCCTCCAGTCCTGCTGCTGCAAGTATAACCTCTTTTGCCTCAGCTCTTGTATTGCTACTGAAATACACTGCTGTTTTATCCATATTTAGCCTCTGACCAGATGCATATTCATACATTTTGAGGATGCCAAAGAGCCTGCTCCACTCCAGTGCATTTGCCTTGCAGAAAAGCAAACTGTCATCTGCAAAAAAGAGATGGTTAACCAAAAGCCTCCCTCTAGCAAATGGAAAACCTGATATGAAACCCTTCTGTTCAGCTTGATCCAGCAATAGGCCAAGAACCTCAGAGCATAAGATGAAAAGATAAGGAGAAAGAGGGTCTCCTTGTCTCAACCCTCTCTTTGGACAGAACTTTTGCTGTGGAGTGCCATTTATCAGAATAGAATACTTGACAGAGCTCACACATGACATAACCATGTCAGTCCACTCTTTACTGAATCCCATCTTGAGCAAAACAGCTTCTAAAAAAGGCCATTCAATTCTGTCATATGCCTTACTCATGTCTAACTTCAATGCCATGTATCCTTCCCTCTTACCTCTCATTCTATGTTTCATTGAGTGCATAGTTTCATATGCCACTATGATATTATCAGAAATTAATCTCCCGGGAACAAAAGCACTTTGTGAGGGTGAGATAATGGAAGGAAGGAAAAGCTTCAATCTGTTTGCCAGGACTTTAGAGACCACCTTGTAGATGACATTACATAAACTAATGGGTCTGTACTCCGAGACAAGAGTTGGAAGTTTCTTCTTAGGAATCAAAGCAATATAAGTCTCATTGATTTCAGCCACACCTCTTCTAGTTTCCAGTATTTCCTGCACTGCAGCAGCCACGTCCCCTCCAACAATGTGCCAGTTATCTTGAAAAAAGCCTGCAGAAAAACCATCTGGGCCAGGAGACCCAAAAGGGTTCATGTCAAAAACTGCAGCCTTCACTTCCTCTACTGAACTTTTCCTCATTAGTTGTTGGTTCATGTCATGTGTTATCAACCTATTCACAACCTCCAGAGCTTCCCCACAGCCAGTTGGATGAGATGAAGAGAACAGGTTTTCATAATAAGACTGAAAAGTTGTGCTGACCTCTGCTCGGTTGGTGGCCCTGTTCCCCCTTTCATCAGTAATACTTTTGATCACATTTACTTTTCTTCTATGAGATGCACATTTGTGAAAAAATTTGGAATTTCTGTCGCCATCTTTGAGCCACTGTTGTTTAGCTCTCTGTTTCCATATCAGTTCCTCATCTTCCATAAAGACTTCCACTTCATCTTGAAGGGCTTTTATTTCAGCATTAAGCTCACCTTCGTTCTGATTTTGCATTTGCATTATCATATCTGTCTTCTGTTTCACTTTCTGCCTTTGGTGATCTCTTGTTCTTCTTACCCATGCTTGCAGTTGAACCATAGAACTTTCAAGAGCATGTTGAACATTCTTCAAGTTACTATTTCTGCCCCTAAAAGATAGCCATGTCCTTTGTATAATATCCCTACATTCCTGTTTCTTAGACCAGAAAGCTTCATACCTGCTTAATTTCTTGTGGTCTAACCGTTCCTCCTGTGAATTAAAACAGTGAATCAACAATGGTGCATGGTCTGAAGTTAAAACAGGTAACACTTGAACAATTGAGGATTCAAACAGATTAGGCCAACTGGAATTGCCAAAAGCCCTGTCTAATCTTTCCTTGATAAATGCCCTTCCCTCTCTTTTATTACACCACGTGAACCTTGATCCAAAAAAACCCAAATCACTAAGCTCACACTCATCCAAAGCCTCTCTGAAGCTTTCCATTTGGGAAAAAGGTCTTTCAGCAGCCCCATACTTCTCCTCATTTGACAGCAACTCATTAAAATCACCCATGCATAACCAAGGGCAGTTACTTTCTGGTCTCAACAACCTCAACAAATCCCAACAAGCTCTCCTTTTCATCACGACAGGATCCCCATAAAAGCCAGTTACATGGTACTTGCTGCCTCCCTCCTCATTACATGCCTCTAAAGAAATATGGTGTCTCGAATAAGAAAACAAAGAAGCATAAGTTTTCTCACTCCACATCATTGCCAGACCCCCACTCCTCCCTCTACTTTCCACCACAAAACTGTTTGCTAACCCCAATCTGTTCCTAATCTTTTCTACTTTCTCACGGTTGCACTTAGTCTCAGAGATAAACACAACCTGTGGGACCTTTTCTTTCAAAAATCATTTCTTACTTGAAAACCCAGTTTTCAAGTTCCAACACATGAACATGCATGCAATTACATGAAAACCCAGTTTTCCTTTTTCATCACATGTACATGCATGCAAAATGACAAGACATAAATATATCCAACAATTATTAACATCAACCAACATGCAAATAACTCCATCCTTCAATCCATCCTACCCCTGACTCCTCGGACTCAGTTCAGCATAATCAACCATTCATAATTTATTGTTAAAGTAAAAATATATTTAAATCTAAAAGGAAGTTTGGAAAATACTTACAGCGCTATGTAATAATTTTCGAATGATCAATGGGCTGCAAAAGGCGAAGGAAAAACAACGTAATAGTGTAAGAACACTGTGGCCGTGGGTTGGAAAAATACTCACTTTTGAATGGGAACGAACTAAGGCTTGGGGTTTATAGGGAATGGCTTAGAGGTGTTTATGAAATTAGTGGAAGTGAGGGTTGGCCGTGGGTGGCGGCGAAAATGGTGGTGGAAGTGAAAAGAAAAAAAGGGGCCAAAACGGAGTTGAGCTCGTGGAGGCTGCTCCAACGACGGATCAGAGCTGGAAATGAATGGTTTAGGTCGACAAGAGGTCGGTGAAGAAGTGGTGGATGGAGGTGGAATGACAGCAGGATTGGAGCTCTTGAAAGCCGCGGCTTGGAAGGTGCATGTGGCTTAACAGCGGCTCGGATGGGGTTGGGTTTTGGTGGGGAGGTTCACCGGCTGGAGGGGAAGAGAATGGGAGGGGTCATGCACTGCACGGTGGCGACCGGCTGCAGTTCTGGGCTAAACGAAAAACTGACGAAAGAGGGAGAGAAGGAGTGCGTCGCGCGGGAGGGAGAAGAAATAGGGAGGAAATGAGAAAAAAAGAAAGAAAAAATGGAAATGAAAGAGGAAGAAGAAAAAGAAAAAGAAAAGATGAGGAAAAGAAATGAGGTCCAGTCTTCACCTCTAAGGTCTAGAACTGATCCAACGAAAACAATTTTAAAAGCTATAAATTGAATAAAATAATCTAAACACAATATCTAGCTAAAATATAATAAAACATAATAAATAACTAGTAAAAACTAATAACAAAATTTTAAATCTAAAAATAAACGAAATTAAATTAAACAACAATTTAAACACAAAATAATAATTAATATTAAGAAAGTACCTCAAAATAAATTTCACAACTACTAAATCCAATTAAAGTTCGAAAAATATAAAATAAAAGAACCAATAATTTAATTAAATTAAAATACTCATTCAATAAAAATACACATAAAAACGGGGTATCACATTTCTCCCATTTCCTAAAACCAAACCCTTGATCGATGTTTGTGGGTTGAGGAAATTAGGATTTGGTGGCGATAATTTCACACCAAGCAAAGCGTCATCGTCCACGAGTTGGAATTACTCCCACGACCAACATCTACCACATTCAACCTCAGAAGACTCAACTAGAGCTTTCAACGCCGACTTTGTGTAAATATCTCTACCAAATCTCTTGTCCCCCCTGTTTGATTATATCGGTAAAATAAATGCGGGTCTTTCATAGTAAATCTATGCAGAATGGATTCAATAACCGTTTGGCATTTCACGATTTCTTCCATAATCATCTTCATCACGTATAACCACCTATTTTCTCATTTGATTTTAGAGAGACTCCCCTCAAAGCAGTAGCCCAAGATTTAAATGCTTATATAGTCTATATAAGGAATGGGTTTGGCAATCTTACTTCTACTAACATGCGAATGACAGAAAGATCAAGTAAGGTGTATGTATATAGATTAATTGGAGGATAGATTTACATTCTCTCAATGCAATTTCCATAATATATGCATCCTCATTTAAGTAATGATCAGTTATCTTGGACTAGAAAAAGCAGTACTATGTATTCTTCAAAGCAGTTGTGTGGGTGGGTGCACGTATTAATATTATTACTATTTTGAAATTTAAAAAAGTTGAATTTTTTATTATATTTTGTATTTAGATTTGAGAAAATTATAATGATTAGGTAAAATGAGTTGAGATAAGTTTGGTACCAAAGATTATCACCACTCATCAAATGGACTTACAATCTTACTCACATACATGGTCTCTTTGTTGGGTTCAGTTACACACTGGTATAACTATTAATAATCAAAACATTTTCATTAGATTAATAGTTTGCCATCTACATTTTGGATTAAAAACTTCCATACACTTATCAACCGAATTTCCCGTCAACGAGATACCATCTACTAGATCTGCACGTTCAGTATTATACTAAACAATAAGAAAACTATAATTCTTATAAATGACCGAACAAAGTATAAAAGACCCATTAAAAACAATCATTTTTCACGAAGGGTGCATTTTTCTGGATAAGTAAACCTTGGTTTTATTAAATTACAATATAAAGCAAGAAAGCTTTTAAAATCGAATGTTCATTCCATAGATCTGTAAAGTAATCCATCAAACAAACAAAAGGAACAATATATTTACTGCAAAACAAGAAGGGAAAAGAAAAAAGTCGATCTCTGAAATTTGTTGCAAAACAAGCAAAAGAAAAATCATTCCTGCAGAAGAGCCCACTCGTTAAATCCTGTCGACAGACAGAATCTCACAGACCCACTTGAAGACATGAACAACAATCTCGATTTTGGATAGCCCAGTGAGAGAAGGCCTCCCACTTTAACCTCCCAGCGGCTCTCATGTCAAAGGTCACGGCCTTGTAACCTTTCTCTCCCAACCCAGCTGATACTTTTTTCAAGAGGCCCTGCCAACCACCCAAGATTGAGCATGGGTGAACGAGAACCACCAATATTTCCTCTCCTGGTGTGCACACTGCAGAGCCTCAAGGCTCTTGTGGAGCTCGATTCATCGCGGGTTTAAGTTTGGTGGACTCTAGAGCCCAGATTACGTTTTTGACTTCCCGTGTGACTTCCCGTGTGAAATTGGATGGAATCAGCAATTTTGCTTATGGATTCCGAATACACGTGGAGGGGGATCCGGGAATATCTAAAGGTTTCAATAAGTAAGGGACATCAAGACATGTCGTGAGAGAGGAAGAGCTAATGGAACGGCACCGTTTGGAAGATATTTTCTTTTATTGTTGTTTGATGAGAAATTCTTTCATTATCAATTAGAATGTGCAGATGAAATGACGTGATTATGCCTATATGATCTTCTTGGAAGACGGACACACTCTGTATATATATTAAGAATAATATTATATGCATTCTCAATTTGTCCCTTCATTTTAACTATTCATATATTGATATTTTTTAAAGTGAGTACTATGAATATATTGGTATTTTTTTATTTTTAAAAAATGTTTAAACATGTTTAAAAAATATTTGAAATAAAAAGCAAAAGAAAAAAACAAAAAGAGAAAAGTACAATCTATACTAGAGTGAACAAATTAAGGAAGTATAGTAACACTCATATATTAATATATTCTGTAAGATTAATAAATGTGTATGATAATAATTATTTAAGAATATTAAAAAATACTTAGAAAAAAAAAAAAACTCAAATGACTTCGTGTTAACTTTAAGGTTCGGTTGGATAATTTGTCTAAACTCCCATATAAAATATCATAAACAATGTAATATTTTTAAATTGATATTAAAATAATAATAATATTTTATTTAACTCATAAAATTATATCATCCCATTCTATCTCATCTTACTGTCCAAACGAGTTAAGTCAGAGTTTAGTCATTTGATTGTCCAACACGCTCGTCGGGTCTAACAATGTATATGATTATTTGTGTTTTAGTTAAAAGGGAAATGATAGGAGATCATGCGGGGGGATCCCGTTCATTTGTCCCACTCCAATTTTTTATTTTTCTTAGTTTTTTTTTATGTAATGATTAAGAAAATATTGTTTAATAATATTATAATTTTTTTCATTTTTTAAAAATATTTAAAAGTATTAAAAAAATGATTTGAAAAAAATATCTAAAAGTGTTTTTTTTTGTTTTTTTCATTTCATTTTTTAACACTTTTAAATATTTTAAAAAAATGAATAAAATTCACAATATAATTAAGCAACATTTTCTTAATCTTTATGTAAAAAAAATAAATTAAAAAAAAAATGAGCGGAATGATTGAACGGATCCGCCAAAGGGATCCCTAGAATTGCCCTATTTAAAATGTTCTAAAGTGGGTGGAAGCCACCCTGAAAATTACGTACATACGCGCTTGTGAGCAATGTATTCCATACCCGATAGTTGATGCTGCATCTCCTTTGAATTTAACACTCAGGTTAACCAGTACTAGTATTACTTTTATTATTTTTATTTTTTTTATTTAATGGTTAAATAAGTGCTTATTAGTGAAAATGTATATTTTTTAAAATTTATTTAATGATTAATGATGTTAAAAAAAGTACTTAAAAGAAAATAATAAAAAAATAAAAATTTTAAATACATAATAAAATAGTAAAAAATGATTTTATAATAAGACTTTCATTATCCTCAAAGGAGAAGCGAAGCTACGTAGCATCTCTAGGAAATTGCTACCCTAATTAAAGTAATTTTTCTACTCAATATTTATACACTACATATTTAATAAAAAAAATAAAGTAAAATAAAAAAAAAATTATGTGCGATATATAATATAGAAATAATGAATAAAATTTTTCTTAATTATATAGTTGCAACAAACAATTGGCAGAATTATATTTTATGGAAGCATACGCCAATGATGCATGCTTGCCTAGGTAATTGACTCCCATATCCAATATAAGAGCATTAGTAGTGGGCTTAATAAAATTAAATTTTAGCTAAAGAATAGTTAAAATGTAAAATAAAGTGTAACAATAGACTCAATAAATGAACAGTAATTTTAACCAAAGACTATATGGCTGGCCAAATATTTTGAGCCAAAAGGGCTAGCTAAATATTATTTTTCACTAAAATATTTGTTGCCTGCTTCTCTCACGCCATTGACTCCCATCGTCGCCACCATAAGCCACTCTGAACTCCGTTTTTCTTTTTCTATTTGTTTTTTCTTTTTGTAGGATTATAGGCTTTATGATAGATTCTACAATAAGATTTCTGGATTCTTATAGTTTTTTTTCTCTGTTACGATTTTCTTGTTCTTCTTCCTTGCGATTCTCTTGATTCCGTGTGTACCTTTTTTTTTCCCACTTTTGGATTGTGGTTTTGACTTTTGAGAGTTTGATTATGGTGTGAATATAACAATAAACTGTAATGCAATCATAAGCTTTAATACAATCATATTCAAATTATAATTAGAATTAAAACAGTAAAAAATTTAAAATTAATATTTTAATAGAATAGTAAAAGATTTGTTAAGCCTATTATTTGATATTGTAAAAAGTGACTAGTTAAAATTTGTAAAAGTAAATTTTCTAGTCAAATTTTAATTAAAATTTATTGAGGCCACTACTAGTGCTCTAATGGCATGCTTTTGGAAAAGAGAGATAATATATATAAGAGTAATGTTACGTATAGTTTCTAAATGAGAATTGTAATGCAGGTTTAAAAAATTTTATCTTTAAAATTTTTTAAAATTATGAAAATATCTCTCTTATAATAATATTTTTCATCATTTAATAAAGATATGTATATGCAATCTCTAAATAAGGATTGCAAATAGAATTTTTCTATATATAATTCTGCGAGTAGACTTGGAAGTCTTCCAATAGCTAATCAAGCCATATTAAAAAAAAAAAAATTAAGAATGAATATCGTAGATCACGAATGATTACATATTGAAAAAATCTAGTTGCAAACATAACTGCGCACTAAAATATGCACCAATCTAATCTGATTGGTCCAAAAGTATATTTTATTGAAAACAATATTAATTTAAATTTTGACTATGAATAAATTAATATGAGTATGCAGATTAGTACGCGACTTTTTTTTTTTTTGCACTGTTATCACGAAGAAGGTTATGGGAAGCTCTGCTTCCTCCCACTTTGGTTACTTTCAGACTAAAACAAAAATTATCATTTTCATAGACGTTTATAAATATTAAATAATATATATGAGAAAGGATAGGGCTACTGTGCCGCCCAGCTCTTACCGTTGGGCATGTCGCCCAGTCCAATTTTTTTTTCAATTTTTTTTCACATTTTTTAAATATATTTAAATATTTTTAAAAAATAAAAAAATACACTAAAACAGACCTCATCGATCATTGTTCCTATATCATTGTCCCTAGCCCCTATATAATGAAATCGATAACCAGTCGGGCTCTGTATAGGAACAAAGGGACAATAAGATGAGATGATTTTAGATAAAATTTGAAAGTTAAATAAAATATTATTATGATACTATTTTTTAATATTATTATGATAGAATTTGAAAAAATTAAATTGTTTATTATATTTTGTATACAAATTTTAAAAAAATTATAATAATAAGATAAAATGAGTTGAGATGAAACGTTTTTCAAATTTAAACAAGACGGTTTGGTAATTCAAAATTCTCATCTCAAACACAAAATTCTCATATCATTATTATAACTTTTCTAAAATTTCATATAAAATATAATAAACAATTCAACATTTTTAAATCTCTATTTGATATTTTCAAATTCTAAAATAATAATAATGTTATAATATAATATTTTAAACTTTTATTTAAAATAAAAAATTCTTATAATTATCATGGACGTCGTTTCTCGTATATATTATTTAATATTAATAAACGACAATGATAATGATAATTTGTGCTTTAGTCAGAAAAGTTAACCAAAGTGGGAGGAAGCGGAGCTTCGCCGAACCTTCCACCTAATAAAATATGTAATCATTCGTGATCTACGATAAGGGAGTCAATTAATAGGCAGGCATGCGTACGCTTTTCATTGTTTCTTAATTACAAATATCTTTTTCCAGCTCGCATCCTTGGCGTATCCTTCCAAGTGCAAATCACGTCAGATTACAAAACAAAAAAAAATTAAGAGTGAGTCAATTCGAGAGTGGTTGTGGAAATCGGAATGCATTGATTAAGAATTGATCAGTTTGTTTAATATTTATGCTAGCTAGGTACGTAGGTGCCACCCTCTTGCATTTGCTATCATTCTATTAAGTATAAAATGAGAGAAGTTGCCCAGAAACTTCGTATGCCTTCATAGGCCTGCTCTATGTACGTACGCATTTTAATTAATGAATTGTAGGGACGGCTAAGGAGAGTTGACAAAGTCTTCTGATCGTGTCATTCAAATGAATTAATTCTTCTACGCGTTTTATTTTGAACTTCCTCTAGATCATGACTAAGAAATTACGTTGAAAATCTACGTATCGGCATTGTAACATAATCCATATATACTTGGGTTGGATTTGAAAAAATGAGGATTTTTTTAATCAAACCAAATAGATTTTTGTTTTTCTCCATTTATTATACCCCACTGTTACAACTTTTAGCATTGTCCAAGTTCGATTTCAAATTATAATGGCCGGTGATGGGTTACCATAAACAGGGCTTAAATAAACCGAGAGTTGATGCTGTCTACCAGGAAATTACGTACACGTGCTTGATCTGGTATATTAATATGCCTGCAACAACCAAACACTTCCAACTCCTTTTGGCATCTTTACTCCAACCGCGAATCACGCCAGATTAAAAAGCAAAGAACAGGTTCTGCATGTGCACCTCCACTTCTTCCCATTTCAATAACCTTTTGACTACACAAACCGAAGGTTGATGCTCATGTCTACCTTGAACTTTCCATCTCAGGTTGACCACTACTACTAGTACTCCACACATGGCTATCCTCCTTGTTCTTCTCATTGTCTAAGCCCGCAAATTACCAATATTTCCTTCCACAATTAAGCTTCTAAATCTTTCGCATTTGCATTCATGGCCACTCAAAAACCCTCTTCATCTACTTACGAACATACTAAGATAAGAATTGTATTTAATATTTATAAACGTACTTCCGAACATACTTCCGAAGGTTGGCCTAGTAGTGCTCTGATACCATGAACAAGATTATAAAATAATGGTTGATCAACTTGATCAAAACCATGAATTGTATTTCATTATATAGAGATTTACAGAGTACAAGGAATGGGAGGATACAATCTCAAGATTTGCAATATAATACTATTTAAGGAAACAATAAACGGAATAGAATATATATACAATGAAATGAAAAATATAACTTGCCATACTAGGATGATACTCAAGATCCTGGTAATTGATCATCGTGATCTTCAAATGATTTTGAGTTGATATGTTGCATGGTTTTTTCCGTATTAGGCTACTCTTCACTAGGAAATACTCTTAACAATATATTGCTTGTACGTACGTGGAGTATGATGATTCATCTTGGTTAGTTAATGATTTCTCAGTCCATATTCGAAACCAAAAATCTAAGTGAGGGCTTTTTAATAAACTTGGGACAGGACTTCTATGTGGGTGGCTATCGGCTCTTTTAAAAAAAAAAAAAAATCAAAACCAAAAATTGGAGCTCACAAACATGAAAACATGCATTTTCTTCTAACTTGTAATGATTGAAGTAAAAAAAACTAAGCCACATATGAATTTATACTTTAAAAAGACTAGTTAAGGTTACAATTTGAACTCTTTGGAGTCATGAAAAGGCCATGAAGTACTTCTCCCTCCGAGCTGATTAATATCAGATCTCATTCCCTACTTTTTTTTATACTCAATCCAAAGGTATTATATAATGTGTGAAAACCAGTCTAGCCGCTACAAGGGCATCGTATTGATTTAATAAATTATACAAAGCTCAATATCTACCATTTATGGCTAACTTACAGCTATACATTTGCGAAACATGGGATCCTAATATGCTTTACATGGAAGGTGATAGATACACAATATGCAAAGATTATCAAGGGAGGGAGTCATAACTGTAACGAGGGAGAGAGTCACGATAGTAACACTACAATGCATATCTGTCATATAATTGGTCTGCATTTCTTGTCTTAGTTTAAGTTGAAAACAATAACCTCATTGGACTAATATTCTTAGTCACTCAGCTTTGGTGCTTTGATGCCTCTGCATGTAAGGGCCAATCTGGCACCCCCAGTTCCATAAAATGTTCATAAATTAGTAGCATGCAGCACCGTTGATATGAACATTTAGGATGAGAAAGGTGGACTTACATGCCATTCCATGGTTTGATGTGAGTGTGGTGCTTGGCTTGTTTACAGGAACTTGTAAAAATGTAGACACTACAAGATAAGTGGGCTTTTGTGACCAAACTTTTGTGACCAAAAGGACTATTTCCCACAAAAATCGTGGGAAATAATCATTTTGGTCATTAAATTTTGGTCACAAAAGCCTACTATTCTTGTAGTGAGAGTTCTTTAATTCTATCCCATAATTCAATATTTGCATATTTTGAGTTATTGTTGATGTTATATACTGTGGTTCCCATGGTTTCTAGTAGGGGTGTAAATTGGTATGGTTCCCAGCGTGGGGGGGGGGGGGGACCGAAATTTTTAGTCCATCATTTTTTCCAAACCAAACATCCATAGGGACCGATCCGGTCCAATCGGTCCATTAGTTCTAGTCCAATTATTTTTTTTTTTTGTTCTTTTTTTTTCTCCGAATATCTATATTCTACTTATGACAATTATAATTTTTAAAATGTTTACATTGTTTGGTTTTGGTTCGATAGCTCAAGTGTTGCTAGAGGGAAAATAGTAAAGTATGAATTAAAGAGTTTTGATTTCTCTAATAAGCAACGATAAATATTCTATCAATTCAAGTCTCGTCAATATTCATTGATCTATCAATTTAGAGGTACGAATCAACAATTATACAAGAAATCAGTGGTACTATATCTATTGACTCTTGAGTTAAATTCTAGATTCTCACTGTCATGATTACCAGAAACTTGTTACAATAAACTCCCGTGTAAAGAAAATGATCAACTTATTGGCTATATATGGAATCATACGATGTTCGCTTTGTAGGAATTGATCATGGGATGGGTGGTACTGGTAAGACAACGTTGGCCGAAATAATTTATGATCAAGCTTCTTATCAGTTTGAAGGAGGCAATATTATTTCTTGTATTAGAGAAGAATCTAAAGCTTGTAGTTTAGCTTCTTTACAAAAACTTCTTTCTATGATCATGCAAGAAGAAATACATATATATGGGATCATCGCGAGGGAATTAAGGTGATCATAAGGAGCATGCTGCGTATATAATAAAAACGTTTTTATCGTCCTTGATGATGTAGATGGTGAAAAAGAACTAATGGCATTATCAGGGAGTCTTGATTGGTTTGGTCTAGGGACTAGGGTGAATATATATCATAACTTGCAGAGATAGTTATTTGTTGAGAACAAATGAAGTGAATGATATTTATAAGGTTATATCCTTCACTTCTTCTAGAAAATGTAGCCAAGTCAATCAATAGTTTTACCAAATTTATTTAATGTTTGATATTAGGGTTGAGCAAAAATTCAAAAATTCGATTTTGTTTCCGACTATGCACCGACCCCGGAGTTTTTTTAACTAAAAAAGTCAAAGGTGGCGATGTACCAACTCTGACTCCGATATTGTACATATTTTATAAAAATATATGTATTTTTTATATATTAATCATATATATTTTATATAACTATAACTCATATAGTTAATTAAATTCAATAATATACTAGTGTGAACAAATTATTATAAAATAATATGCTTATACTATAATATAAATAGACTAAATTCACTAATAATTGTTTAGTATATATAAACACCCTACTATTAACTATTACTTCGTACCATGTAACAGTAGTACTAATGTATAAATAACATATAATACTAATCTATAATAACTAAAGTATTAACATGTACTAGTAATGTATAATAATCAAGGTATTTGCACAAATTGTGGGACATGGCTGTCCAGATTTTGCTAAGTTTCTGAAATATCACGTCGTGTTTGCTGATTTTGGAAAATCGGAACCTGTGTTTGCACAAATTGTGGGAAGTGATCCGGGCGTCGGTGAGGGAAGAGAAATGGCCTGGGCGTTCGTGGGGTTGGAAGAGAAGGGGTTTGGGCATCCTATGTTTTACGGTACAAGATAAGTCCTCTAAGAGGTCAATGTGGCAGTATTTCATTAGAGGCTATTTTTTGGGCATCCTCGGAATCGCCGATTAGAAGATTTTGCCTTCCTATTGATATATATTGCTTTTCCACGAAATTATAACTCTTATAACATAGCATAAAACAAAAATATAACAAAAACCAAAAATTGAAACAAAATATATATTTCTTCGTACTCTTGAAAGAAGTAGGTGAAAAGAATTTTTGTAACATAATCCTAAAGTATGCATAACGTGGTCTTATCATAAACTGCATACTAGTAAAATTATTTTCTGTAAGAACTAATTTTTAATAACATGCATGGTATATATATAGATGAAAGATAGGACAAATTTTGGAAAAAGAATTATTAAGTATTCTGAAATATACATGATATGGTATTCTTGTACGTACTGTCACAAAATCATTTCAATGAGTAATGAAGGGAAGCTGCCATCCTCTATATATCAAGATAATGGCTAGCTCCATTTTATCAATCAGAATATCCAGATGAAATGGCGTGATTATCCTTATGATCTTCTTGGAAGACGGACACACTCTGTATATATATTAAGAATAAGGAAAATTCTTCTTGTCATTCTCACACTTCACACACCACACTTATTTTAATTTTTTTTTTATTTTTTCTATAATAAATATGTAGTGTGTGGATGATAAATAAAATAATTCAATTATTTTAATAAGAATAAAATGAAATAAAAAATAAAAAAAATAATATTTTAATATATAAAGTGTGTGGTATAGGATGATGTGTAGCATTCCTCAAAGAATAATGCTACTATGCCTTCACAATTTGTCCACTCATTTTAACTGTTCATATATTGATTTTTTTATTTTTTAAAGTGAGTACTATTAGTATATTGGTATTTTTTTTAAATGTACCTCTAAACATGTTTAAAAAATGTTTGAAATAAAAAGTAAAAAAAAAAAGATCCCACTAGTTTAGTCCGGACTGGTCCAGTTTACCAATTCATTAGATTTTTTTTTACACCCCTAACACTTTCATTATCCTCCTTTGAGAATGAGAAGCGAAGCTACGTAAACCTTGGTGTGCAAATTCATTGGCCCTACGCGTTTTAAATTTCTTTGTTTTTGCATGCATTATTAATGTTGATGACAATGAAAGGAGAAAGCTGACCAACGTCGACTTTTGAGTAGACCGCGTGCTATGTCGATGCATGATGTTTCAATTCCTATTGCTAATTTTAAGCAAGCAATGATAGAACTCTTGCTTTACGAGGCAAAGTTTTTTGTATTCCTAATTAAATTTGTGACAAACTTTAATTTGCCTTTTTATATCTGAAATTTGAGTACTTCATCTTCTTTATTCTCTGCAACACTAATTATTTGATTGTCAGAAAAATTAGAAAAAAAAAATCAAGTAGTTATTAATTTGCAATATTCATTATATTAAATGAATTTGTTCAATTTTTCTTTAGAAAATGTAGTCAAGTCAGTCAACAGTTTTATCAAATTAATTTAAGTTTTGCCATCACCTTATTAAGAATAAGACGAGAGAAGTTGCGCAGAACTTTCCTATGCCTTATTCGATTGTCCAACACGCTTGACGGGTCTAACAATGTACATGATTATTTGTGTTTTAGCTAAAAAGTTAAGTGGGTGCAAACCACCCTGGAAATTACGCACTTGTAATGGATAGTTGATGCTGCATCTATTTTGAACTTACCATCTCAGGTTGACCGGTATTAGTACTACTTTTATTATTTTATTTTATTTTATTTAATAGTTACATAAGTGATTATTAATGAAATTGTATATGTTTTTTAATTTTTTCTTAATAATTATGGATGTTAAAAAACATTTAAAAAATAAAAAAAATTAAATACATTATAAAATAATAAAAAGATAATGAAAGAATAATAACACTGTCATTATCCTTCTTTGAGTCAAGGAGATCCACTACAACAAAAAACATTTTTTGGGACGAAAATTTTCGTCCCAAAATATATAGATTTCGTTCCGAAAGATTTTTTGGGACGAAAAAATTTTGTCCCAAGGTCGTCCCAACATCACTGTCCCAGAAGATATATTGGGACAAAAATCACAATTTCGTCCCAAAATATATCTTTTGGAACGATTTTGAAATTAACCGTTCGATACCGTTCGAACGATGGATTTTTTTGTCACGGTTAAAATTCGTTCCAGAATAGCGTTCGAATGCTTCTCATATACTGTTCGAACGTTAACGTTTCTTTTGAACGGTTATCAAGATACGTTCAAACGATCAATAGAAATACGTTCGAACGTTAAATGAGACGATCGAACGGTATAAGAGATCGAACGGTGATGATCAACATTCGAACGATATGGTAATGTCATGCGTTTGAACGTTTTTTTGAGTAGCTGGTATCGTTCGAACGGTTTGCGCATTGATGTTTGAACGGTACATTATCGTTTGAACGGCATGCCCATTAATGTTCGAACGTGGCTCGGTCGTTCGAACAGATATTATTTTTATTAATATCAATAATTATAAAAAAACTAAATAGACATCCATATTATTTGAAAAACATAAATTAGGAACTGTTTAATTACTCACAAAAGTTTTATAATAAGTGCGAAGAAATAAACAACCATAAAACTAACATTGTTCATACATAATTAGATAATGTCATAAGCTAGACGTAAAAAACCATCAGTTGGTTGGAGGCTTGTACTGTTGCATAAGCTGTTGCATTTGGAGTTGCATATCTCTCCTGAACTCTACTTGTTCTTCTTCATGTTGTTTGAGGCGCATCTCCATGTCTCATTGTCTCGCCAATTGAGCCTCTAACTCTTGTTGTTTTGCAACCAATTCTTCAATTCTACGATTCGCATTCTCTTGAGCTATAGAGGCAGACCCGGAAGAAGAGGAAGAGGGAGAAGGTTTTACATAGCGACCCAAACCCCTCAAATATCCTGAACGTTCACCCAGAACTTGTGTAAAAATCTCAACATCTATATTTGAAGAATTTTGATCTGACACAGATTCAGCATGCAGGGCAACCATTTTATCCTACACATAAGATAAAGAGTTAATATCATCATAAATATTCAAATATATTTATTTAAAACAAATTATAATACTTACATAATTTTCACGGGCATCAGGATGACTCCACTCTCCATTACGATTAGTATGTGATGCAGCATATAATTTTGTCAGATCATAATTGGCATCTGAATCTTGCTATAATAAAGATTTGTTAAGATATAAAGTCATTATGATTTATATATTCAGTTAACTATATACAAATGAAAGAATAGCAATACCAATTTTTTAGAGAGGCGGTGGAAAGATCTTGAGCCTGCATGATGAGTAATCTTCAATTTTGATCTATTTGTTTTGTTTATAGAACTTCGCTCCTACATAAGAATTGAAAATATTAGAAAGCGAAATTAAAAATAGGACTAAAATAATTAAATTAATTATACCTTATATGATGGATCCTCAAACATGTCACAAAGTTTTTCCCAATCAGAAGGTTGCACATCTTGAAAAGGATGTTGGCGTGCTTCTTCACTATTCTCAAACTTATTATAATGCTCATGACACCTCGCCTTATACTTGCGGAATGCATTACTCATAAGCTCTTCCACAATTTTACGCTCCTCTCTCCGACCAAAATTTAATTCGAAATCATCCTTACAGAAAAAAGTTTGGACAAAAATATTATCATTTATAATATTCTAACTTTAAAGTAAAATAAAATTATAAGTCCAATTAAATTTCATTTATTAAACATTACCAAACAACGCTTCTTGATAAGGTCCTTAACATCTTGGGGGACTTTCTTCCATGAACTTGTTGCCAAAGGTGCATAAGTTCGTGTAAGAGCACCCACATGCGATGCAAGCCAAGCTGCTAGTTGTCCTTCACCTCCGGTATGTTCATCAAGAATGTTAACTTTGATCTTACCCACCTTACGATATTTTTCCAACGTCACGCCTCTCGTAGTGCCTCGACCTTGACGAGATTGTACTGTGAAGTCATCATGATATATAACATTATAATCAATTTTCTATTATAATCTTAATTAATAACTTTTATGACTATTAGAATTTTACCTTGTTCTGTAGAGCCAATCTCTAATGGTGAGTCTGAAGGAGAGCTAGGAACAGGTGGAGATGGGTTGCGCACTTCCTTTCTCTTCGGAGGCATAATTTCAAAAAACTGATACAATATTCATTAAGTAAAATAGTGCTCATCATCACGTAATGTAAAAATATAATTCGTCAATCACTATCTGTATTAGTATCATTTGACAATTCAGTCTCATCTTCTGTAGATACTTCAGATGAATCAACACTTTGCTCAAGTGTCGCATCAACAATTTCAGCCTCAATATCTTCTCTATTCAATGGAATCATCTCATACTGGCTCAAATCCACAAACAAATTAAAGACGGGCTGACTCTCTTGGTATGCTTCTTGAGTAGAGGCATCATCTTCTTATTCATCTCGCCCTTCTGCCTGAGGGATAACATCATATATATTTCTTGGATCATATTTTTGTACTACTCGTCATTGAGTTCCTAACTTCGGGTCATCTAAGTAGAATACTTGAGATGCTTGAGAAGCTAAAATAAATGGATCATTCTCGTACCATTTTCTTGATGTATTAATACTCAAGAAATATTCATCATCACGGACTCCAGTTCGAGGATTGCTTAAATCCCACCAATCACACTTAAACAGATACACTGCAAGCTCCCCCAAAAATTTCATTCCAATTATATCAACAATCACTCCATAGAAATCAATATTTTCTCCATCATGACTTCCCTCAACTAGGACACCACTATTTTGTGTTTTCCTATAATGTTCTCGATCTATTGTGTGATACCTACTACCACGAGAAATACATGCAGAATATCTTGTAGCCCGTCTCGATAGGCCACGCGCTAATGCATACAATTCATCTGATATATCTTTTGGATTATTGGCATGCATTTGTACAACCTACATATTAAATAAAACTTCTATTATATCAATAAAAAAAACAATCAATATTTTCTATTTGTATTGAATGAAGTGTAGCATATGTAATGTCATTTCCCGTTCCATTCGATCCAAAGCTTCTACATTTAATGTCCGTGCACATAAGTCTTTGAAAAATAAACCCAACTCAGTCAAAGCCACGCGCACGTCTCTAGTCAAGTACCCACGTATACCAATAGGTAAGATACGCTGCAAAAGGACATGACAATCATGACTTTTTAACCCAGTTATTTTCCAGTCATTTGTTCGCACACACCTTGTCAAATTCGAGGCATAACCATCCGGTAATTTAATTTTCATTATCCACTCACAAAAAGTAGCCCTTTCATTCCTTGACAATGTATACCACCCAATTGGCATGTAAACGGACGAACCATTTTCTTGCAACTGCATTTCCGGTCTTATTCCCAACCGCTTCAAATCCTTCCTTGAGTTTAATGTATCCTTCGTTTTTCCTTCAGTTGACATCAATGTTCCCAATACGGATTCGCATATATTTTTTTCAATATGCATAACATCAAGACTGTGCCGTAATTTTAACTTTGACCAGTATGGAAGATCAAAAAATATACTCTTCTTAGTCCAATTCAACTCAGATGTAGCTCGTTTTCTCTTTCGTTGTTTTTTACCAAATTCATTACAACCAACATCTACAAATTGTGCAAGTAAATCTTCACCTTCAGACAAATATGGTGGAGGTTGGCCCCATTCAACAGTACCATCAAACATTTGTGAATTTCCCCGCCATCTATGATCACCAGGTAGAAATCGACGATGACCCATGAAACATAATTTTCTCCCGTAAGTGAGCCATTCAGATTTAGTATGTTTGTTACAAGTTGGACATGCTATTTTCCCCTTAGTACTCCAACCTGACAAGTTTCCATATGCTGGAAAATCATTTATTGTCCATAAAACGGCAGCATGCATCTTGAACGACTTGCCTGTTGATGAATCAAATGTGACAACCCCATTCTCCCACAAATCTTTCAATTCTGCAATCAATGGCTGTAAGTGTATGTCTATATCATTTCCCGGTGATCTCGGACCTGGAATGAGCAAACTCATCATGAAATATGGATCTTTCATACACTTCCACGGTGGTAGATTATACGGCATAAGTACGACTGGCCAAGTACTGTGACTAGTACTCATGTTCCCAAACGGATTAAATCCATCTGTTGCCAACCCAAGTCTCAAATTATGTGGTTCTTCTGCAAACCATGTATGCTCCTTATCAAATTCCTTCCACACCTGAGAGTCAGCAGGATGTGATAAAATATCATCGTTTCTAACTCTGGCTGATGAGTGCCATATCATGTCTGCAGCTGTTGCACGTGACATATATAATCGTTGTAATCTAGGTGTCATTGGAAAGTGGCGTACTACCTTTTGCGGATTGATCTTACAATTCCAAACTGTCCACTCTGGACAATTCAAAAGTTATCAATCTTTCAATTAAGGCGGATTGATAACTCTCGAACGGGTCTAAGGCTAATATTGATGAACAAGCAATATAAGATATGCCAATATTTAACATGTATCAAACAAATAATTCAACATCATAAATAATTAAGTTTTGTAACAAATCTTAGATGATTTGTAATTTAATTCATTCTCATTTGATTATTTGAATCTTTTAAGTATTTAAGTATTATTAAATGTAGATTATAAATAATTAATTTTTAATTACACTCCTGCATTTAAAATGTTAATTATTTTAACACTGCCCAACATAACGTTCAAACGGTGCTCGTCACCGTTCGATCTAAGGACATACGTTCGAACGGAACACGAATACCGTTCGAACGGATTACTTCCAGAAATCACTCGTCTTCAACCTCCGAAAACTCTAAAATTTACAGTCCATATTACATCAAAAGATAGCAAACTATATGACGAACTCATATAAGCAAACGAAAACACGTAAGCGACGCAATCTTGGTGAGAGTAGTAGTGGTCCAGTTCGGGAGAGGACAGTTTCACTGGAGCGACCAGTGAAGATTTCTGATTTCCAGAGTCTTCTCTGGGAGGGTCATTCATTGCCCTCAATATTCAGTGATCGTGGTTGGGGACCTATCTTGGATGAACGGGAGGAAGCATGGGAGCCAGTCTCCTACATTGACATTGTTGCTGAGTTCTATAGAGAACTCGGCAGTACCTGCGCAGATGATTCTGGGGCCTACAGTATCACTGTCCGAGGAGTACCCGTTGTATTTTCACGAGATGGACTTGCTGAGCATCTCGGTATTCCTAGGCTGCCAGATGCATATCCGAATGTGGTGCCTAGAGAGTCTGATCCTTCCGTTGAGGCGGAGACAGCTGAGGAGGAGGCATCAGTTTATACTGATGAGGTCGATACCCTTGCTGATCACGAGGTGAGAGATTTGGTTGTCGGTCTAGATGCTCCACCGTATGACGGGACGAAGAGCATCAAACAGGCAGATTTATCTTCTTTCTTTAAGATATTAAATTTGATAATTGCCAATAACATTGACCCTCGGCAGCACAAGACAGAAGTTGGCATTGATCGGACGACATTTATGATATGGGTTGCTCGTGGCATTCCTATCGACTTGGTGGGGTATATATTCGATAGGATTCGATCAGAATCTCGGTACATTTCGATGGATATACTACCATTCAGAGTCCTGATCACCCGATATCTACTATGTGCTGGTGTTGTGCCAGATGTTGCTGAGCGTAAACGGGAGCCGATGGGACCGATAAACAGCACCACCCTCTCACGCAGCACGGGACACTCGAGACTGCGTTTTCGTGCACATGTTCCAGAACCAGTTGATCCTCACAGAGATGCACAGTCCGGAGATCATGGAGTCTCAGCTGCAGTTGCAGAGACATCTACACGGGCCGAGGCATCAGTCCACAGTGTTACTCGTGAGGAGATGGCTGACATAGTGCGTGCAGCAATCAGCGAGCAGACATCAACAGTGATCGATGCAGTGCATATGGAGATCCATTCTGCTGTGTCTGAGCTTCGTACAGAGTTTGCTGCCATGTCTGCGACTCAGGTCACCATCAGTACTCGACTGACACAAATAGAGGAACGTATAGCTGCAGTTGAGGAAGTGTGCAAAGACTTGGGGTCTTAATTACTTTATGATATATTTTATTTATTTATTTCCTGTTTTTTGTATGGACAATATTTTGTGTTTTGTAAATTCAGTATTTAAGTTATATGAAATAGTATTGTTTTATATTTTCTAAACTAATTCTTAATTTAGATTATTCATATTATTTAATTAACCAATTTTTTATAATTACTAGTTAATCTAAATATAATTTGGCAAAAAACTTAAAAAATTAAAACCCTGTCACCGTTCGACCGATTCAAATAACGTTTGAACGGTGAATATGCATCATTCGAACAGTTAATATTAACCGTTCGAACGGTTTATCTATTTCCCTCCAAAATAATTTTGCCTATCGTGCCAATATTACGTTCAAACGGTAAAAATTAAACGTTCGAAGGGTTAATCTCTAACGGTCGAACGGTTAACTTATTTGGGACAAAAATTTTCGTCCCTAAGAATACCGTTCGAATGCGTTCGAACGGTCTGGCATAACCATCGTCATTTTGGAACGAAATTCAAATTTCGTTCCAAAATCCCACTTTTTGGGACGATTTCCAATTCGTCCCAAAGTAATTTCATCCCAAAAAATGTTTTTTGTTGTAGTGAGAAGCGAAGTTTTTTTTTTTTTTCCTAATCAAGGAGAAGCGAAGTTACGTAGAACCTTGGTGTGCAAATTCAATTCATTGGCCCTACGTGTTTTAAATTTCTTTCTTTTTGCATGCATTATTAATGTTGATAACTACGAAAGGAGAAAGCTGACCAACGTCGACTTTTGAGTATACCGGATAATATTTTAAATAGATAAGAGACTTAACTCAAAATAAATAAATAAATAAATAAAACAGTAGGTTTAAAAGGTGTCGGAGGGAAGTTCCCTCCCTAAAGACATAGACAGGTCCACAATGTCAGTAAGAAAAAGTTGGTTCTAGTCATGATTGGGAAAAAATTAAAATAGCTACTAATTTGCAATCACTATATCAAATGAATTTTTTTCTTCTTATAGAAAATGTAGCCAAGTCAATCAACAGCTTTATCAAATTAATTTAATATTTTGCAATTTTACCTCTTACTCCACACCGACTCTAAAGTTTTATTAACTAAAAAGGTCGGAGGTGGCGATGTACCAACTGCAACTCTGATTGCGACTTGGACTTCAATATTGTACATATTTTATAAAAATATTTATTTTTTTATATATTAATCATATATATTTTATATAACTATAACTTATATAGTTAATTAAATTCAATAATATACTAGTATGAACAAATTATTATAAAATAATATGCTTATACTATAATATAAATAGACTAAATTCATTAATAATTGTTTAGTATATGTAAACACCATACTATTAACTGTTACTACCATGTAACACTAATATATAATAACAACTAATGTATAAACACTAATGTATAATAACATATAATACTAATTATATAATAATCAATGTATAATAATATTTAATACTAATGTATTATGTATAAACACAAATATATAAATTTATAATAACATGTAATACAAATGTATAAACATTAATATATAATAACATATAATACTAATAACATTAATTTGTACAATGATTTATTTTCTCAATATTGGTTATGTTTTAATAAATTGAAATTGAAAAAATATTTTTTTAAAAAAACTTACTTCTCCACGTGTAAGTTATTAATATGTTAAAAATTATAAAATTTGAATTTCAAAAGAAAACTAACACATGTATAAGAGCATTGCTACACATAAGCTTACACACCACATACCGTATATTTTTTTATTTTTTCCAATTTTTTTTTGAGTTTATTCTTCTTAAACTAATTAAATTTTTTTACTTATTATCTATATATCAAACATTTGATAAAATAAAAAAATAAAAAAAAATATGGTGTGTGATTTGTAGGCTTATGTTTAGAATTTTTCATGTATAAAAATATAAGTAAAACTATAAATACACATAACACTATTCTGTGTTTTATTTAAGAAGTCCTAAAGTCGGTGGAAGACATGTAGGAAATTACGTAGATACGCGCTAATTGTAAGCAATGCATTCCTTAACCGATAGTTGATGCTGCATCTACTTTGAACTTTCCATCTCAAGTTAACCAGTACTAGTACTATTTTTATTTTTTTTTATTTTTTTAATTTTATTTTAAAGAAGTGACTTATTAATAAAATTGTATATTTTTTTAATTTTTTCTTAATAATTAAGGATATTAAAAAATACTTAAAATAAAAAAATAAAATTTTAAATATACTATAAAATAATAAAATAAGAATAAGAGAGTAATAAAAGTCTCATTATATACCCTCCTTCGAGTTGAGGAGAAGCGAAGCTACGATGAACCTTGGCGTGCAAATTCATTGGCCCTATGCGTGCGTTTTAAATCTCTTTCTTTTTACAAGCATTATTTAATGTTGATGACTACGAAAGGAGAAAGCTGACCAACGTCGGCTTTTGAGTAGACCGCGTGCTATGTTGATGCATGATGTTTCAATTCCTATCGCTAATTTTAAGCAAGCAATGATAGAAGGGCATAATAATCTTTTGCCTTACCGAGGTAAAGTTTTTGTATTCTTAATTAAATTTGTGTATATATAAAAGATGACTCCTATGATCACAAATAGATTATACAAAAGTAATTTAGAAATTAAATATTTGATAAAAGAAAAAAATTAAAAAAAAAAACTTAAACATTTGATATATATCAAACATTTGATAAAAGAAAAAAATTAAAAAAGAATGAAAAAAAATATGATTTGTGGTGTGTAGGCTTATATTTAGAAATTTTCATGTATAAAAGTATAAGTAAAACTATAAATACACATAACACTACTCTGTGTTTTATTTAAGAAGTCCTAAAGTCGGTGGAAGACACCCAGGAAATTATGCAAATACGCGCTAATTGTAAGCAATGCATTCCTTAACCGATAGTTGATTCTGCATCTACTTTGAACTTTCCATCTCAAGTTGACCAGTACTAGTACTATTTTTATTTTTTTTTAATTTTTTAATTTTATTTTAAAGAAGTGACTGTTAATAAAATTATATATATTTTTTTAATTTTTTTTAATAATTAAGGATGTTAAAAAAATACTTAAAATAAAAAAAATAAAAATTTTAAATATACTATAAAATAATAAAATAAGAATAAGAGAGTAATAAAAGTCTCATTATATACCCTCCTTTGAGTCGAGGAGAAGCGAAGCTACGTAGAACCTTGGCGTGCAAATTCAAACATACTTGTAAAGATATTCAAACAATAGAATTGGTTTGTTCTGGGTAGAAACCCAGAGTGGTTTTACCTCTCAAAGATAGTTATTTGTCTTGTCTTGCTTTATCATTTATATTTATATTTCTATTCGTTATAGTGGTTTGATGCATGTGAGTTAATTCGAAATCTAATAAATATTGTTAATCTAGACACAAGTTAAAATTGGGTAAAGAATTGTGACGTACACTTATTTAGGATCAATCCTGTAATTTCACTTACAATTGGAGACTTCAGCTTATCTTGTAGCATCTCTCGGAAATTGCTAACCTAATTAAAGTAATTTTTCTACTCAACATTCATACGCCACATATTTAATATTTAATAAGAGAAAAAATAAAATAAAAAATAAAAAATATTATGTGCAGTATCCTCGGCTAGGGGTGTGCATCCGGATCTAGAGCACAGGTAGGAATTATGGATGATCGAGGCACCCAGAGCACTACTGCTAGTTATGGTCATGGTTGTCCTCGACTGTGGGTTACACAATAGTCCCGATGATGGTTATGTGGTGTCTCCAAGGAAGAGAAAAAAGTATGTGCGTTGCTGGGTAGTGAGATATGGAGTTCGACAGTGAGAGAGCACAAGAGAGGGGCGTCATCGATGGGTGGCCAGCAGCCTAGAATCTCACCATCTGACAATGAGCAGTGGATGCAGAGAGAGAGAGAGAGAGAGAGAGAGAGAGCTCAAGGTAGTGACACCAAATGAGGAAGAACACCATTGCCAGCTTCGGACTAGCTCGTCGGGGTTACGACGGGAATGACAGGAGGGGAGTCAAGTGTGGCTGAGGTTGGAAGTAAGTTTTAATAAGTCCCCTACGTTCTATTTCAAATTTTGATAAAAACAAGTTTAAAAACTTTCTCAACCTAAACATCATTTTTAATAAGTAAATCAAGACCATGCAATATGATTTTAATTTTTAAAGGATGGAATTTCCGAAATAGCAGGTACTCATTGAGCACGTGACAAGTGAATTTTTGTTCAATTTTCACTTAAAGAATTGTTATTTACCCTTTCTTTGAAAAAATATGTAATTTCTCAAGTATTTAAAGAGGTTCGTACGTCATAATATTTTAAATAGATAAGAGACTTAAGTTTTAAAAAATAAGCTGTATTATTGGAAACGTAAGTTTAAAAAGTGTCAGCAGGGAAGTTTTCTCTCCCTGAAGACATAGGGAAGGTCTATAATGTGGTTAAGAAAATTGGTTCTACTCATGATTGAAAAAAAGTAAAATAGCTACTAATTTACAATCACTATTATCAAAAGAATTTTTTTGATTTTTCTTTAAAAAATGTATCCAAGTCAGTCAACAACTTTATCAAATTAAGTTATAATTTTGCCATCATCCTATTAAGTACAAGATGAGAGAAGTTGCACAGAACCTTCATATGCCTTCATAGGCCCGCACTATGTACCTACGCGTTTGAATGAATTGTAAGGACGACTGAGGCTAGGAGAGTTGACAAAGTCTTCTGGTGTCATTCCAAGGAATTTATTCGTCTACGTGTTTTATTTTGAAATTAAGAAATTACGGAGAATGATCGATGTGCGACCTGTGATTAGACTTGGATCGATAAATATGGAAGTTGAAGGTATCCATGGCTAGCTTCTATTATATATACATACAGATTACCGCATGATCATATCTTCAGTGTTCTTCTCATTTTCTAAGCCCGCAAATTACCAATATTCCCTTCCACAATTCAGCTTCTAAATCTCTTGAATTGCATTAATGGCCACCCAAACACCCTCTTCATCTACTTCAGAAGTTAGTACGAACAGAGAAAGAGATGATTCATCTTCGCCTCGATGGAAATATGAAGTTTTCCTTAGTTTCTATGGCAAAGACACTCGCAAGGGTTTTACGGATCATCTACATGCTGATTTAAAACGGAAAGGCATTCTCGTCTTTAGGGATGATGAAGCACTCAAGCGAGGAGAATACATTTCTCAAGCGCTTCTGAAAGCAATTCAAGAATCACAATACGCGATCGTCATTTTCTCTGCAAATTATGCTTTGTCCAAATGGTGCCTCATGGAACTTGCTGAGATAGTTGAATGGGAGGAAAAGAAAAGGCTCATAGTTCTTCCTATTTTCTACCATGTGGATCCTTCTGACGTGAGAAATCAGAGTGGGTCTTTTGCAGAAGCGTTCACTGCACATGAAAAAGATCCCAAGATAGACAAGAAAGATACGGATATGTGGAAAAATGCTTTGAGAAAAGCCGGCAGTATCGCCGGATGGCACATACACGACGGGTAACATTTAGCCCTCTTTTGATCTTATTCCATTGAAAGCTAGCAAGCAATTAATATATATATATCTACTTAAATTATAACATTTATAATTTTTAAAATGTTTACATTGTGATCTGGTCTGACAGCTCGAGTGTTGCAAGAGGCAAAATATTGAAGTACGAATTAAAGTGTTTCGCTTTCTCTAATAAACAATGCTAATTATCAGCTAAAGCTAGCCTTTTTTGTTTTTTTGGTTTGTGTCGATTCAAGTCTCGTTAATATTAATTGTTCTATAAATTTATAGGTATGAATCAACAATTATACAAGAAATCAGCGGACGTCTATCTCGTGAGTTGAATTCCAAATTCTCACGTCATGATTATGATAAACTTGTTGCAATAGACTCCCATGTAGACAAAATGATGGAGTTATTGGATATGGAATCGGATGATGTTCGCTTCGTAGGAATTCATGGGATGGGTGGCGTTGGTAAGACAACGCTGGCCGAAATAATTTATGATAGAGTTTCTTCTGATTGTCGATTTGAAGGAAGCAGCATTATTTCTTGTGTTAGAAAAAACTCTGCTACTGCTTGTGATCTATCTTCTTTACAAAAAGAACTCCTTTCTACAATCATGCAAGAGGAAATACATGTATACAATCATCACCAGGGAATTGGGATGATAATGAAGAGGCTGCAGAATAAAAGGGTTTTTATCGTCCTTGATAATGTGGATAGCGACAAGCAACTAACGGCATTAGCAGGGGATCGGAAATGGTTTGGTCCAGGGAGTAGGGTGATTATAACTAGCAGAGATAGTCATCTATTGAGAACACATGAAGTGAAGCATACCTATAAGGTTAAGCCGCTTGAAACAACAAAAGCTTTGCAACTCTTTAGTTTGTCAGCCTTCAAGAAAACCCATCCAATAGAGGATTACAAGGATCTATCTATGGATTTTGTAAATTATGCTCAAGGCCTTCCTTTAGCTCTTAAAGTTTTGGGTTCCTTGTTATTTGGGAGAAAAATAGAGGCATGGAAAAGTGAGAAAGATAAACTAAAAGCAATTCCTGATCCAAATATTATGGATGTACTTCAAATAAGTTTTGATGGGCTGCAGGAATCGCAAAAAGAGTTATTTCTGGATCTGGCGTGTTTGTTCCGAGGACAACATATGGTGGATGACAAATTTTATGAGATGTTGGAAAGTTTTGGTCATTATCGCATCGACATTGACGTTCTCGTTGAGAAGTCCCTCATAAGCAAATCACAAATTGGATGGTTGTCCATGCATGATTTGCTAGAAGAACTGGGCCGGGAAATAGTTCGCCGTGAATGCCCTCAAGAACCAGGAAAACGTAGTAGACTATTTCGTTTGGAGCATCTCTATCAAGTACTGAAGAATGATACTGTAAGTTGATTAGTGTAGACATTAATATAAAACGGTATATTTTCTTCCTAATTCTTGCTAACCTGTTGTTCTTGGTTACCAGGGAACTGATGCAATTAAAGGCATAGTCATGGATTTTTGTCCTAAAACGGAACACACACTCAACGCCAAAGCATTGCCAAAAATGAGAAAATTGAGATTTTTTAAATTCCATCATTCTCAAAATATAAAATGGGATGGATACCCTTTAGAACACATGCCAACCAATGAGTTGAAACGCCTAGAGTGGTCTGGATATCATTTGAGATCCTGGCCGAGCAGTTTCCAACCAAAAAATCTTACTGTACTGAGGATGCCTTTCAGCCACATCACACAACTATGGAAGGGCTCGATGGTAAGTTTTTCCCTCAAATAAATGAGTATTCTTCTTAATAACCACCTTTATTTTTCCACATAAGTTAATATATTCATATTTTGATCCAATTAACTATGCTTGTTTATAACAGGATTTAGACAATTTGAAGGAATTAGATCTGAGCCATTCTGAGAACTTGATTGAAATACCAGATTTGACAGGAGCCCCAAATCTTGAGAACATAAACCTGTATGGTTGTAAAAGCTTGTGTGAGGTCCACCCATCCATCGGAAGTCTCAAACGATTAAAACGATTTTCACTTCTGCTATGTTCAAGCCTTGAGAAGTTGCCAGACCTGAGTAAGTTGGAATGCCTGAAATATTTTAGGGCAACGAAAACTGCTATAACACAAATACCATCTGTCAATCTACTCCCCAAGAGCAATTGTTGGTTTAGTCTTCAAGGACGCAAGTTGATGAGAGATCCCACCTATGATATCGGATCACTTGTAGAATGTTATATGGAAGGAAAACATGGGGTGCAAGTAGTGTGCATTGATTTTGACGGCAAAGCAGAAAAAATTTTAGACGTCGCAGGTGGAATTGTTGGGAAATTATATGGCGATGCGGTAAGTCAGTGTGTCTGATCTCTCATTCTCTTCTTTAGAAACAAACAAAACATGTCAGAGAAATGCTTTAATAAAAAAGGATTTCATTTCACAAATAGAAAAACTAATCATTGCCAAACTAATCATCGCCTTGCAATTGCTTAATTTTTGCTGCAATTAACATCTCTTTTTGTGGGTTGTTTTTACAGATGATGATAAGTGGGTGGTCGCTGGGATTCAATATCCCGGAGTGGGTCCGGTATAGAAGTAATGGCTCCTCTGTAACGATAGATTTGGATGGTATTACGAATCCGTAGATGGGGTGTGCTCTCTTTATTGTTTGTGATTCTGATGAATTCTATCCCCTTGATGAATATACTTCAATTTCTTCGTTATTCAACGATTTGACTCAATTTTCAAGGGTGCGTCTTGACTTATTGTTTGAGAGGGATGAAGAAGAATATTGGGAAGAATGTTCTTTTGATGAAGAAGAATATTGGGAAGCATGTTCTTTTAGTTACAAATATATGCCTCCTCTCTTGGACGATTGTTTAACTAAGGGTATTGGATTCTGGGTGTATATACCGGCAGTTTTGCAATTTTTGCAGTTTTTGAATATACGAAGGAGGCTCATTAAGATTTCATTTGAAGCATGCTTGTTTGATGACAACCGTATGATGGGTCAATGGATAAAAGTGAAAGAATGCGGGGTGCATTTAGTATGTCCAAATGATGGTGCCAAGTCAGAGTTCTTTAATAGCATTGCTCCTTTTCGCCGTTCGGTATCTTCAGATTCGGATTCAAATTCAGATTTCCATCGTATATATAGTGCTGTTATTCAAAAGAAAGAGGAAGCGGGAATTGTAGAATTTAGTTGAGTGAACTCAGTGGAACTATTTCATTGACCATTCAGAGAGATGTGCGAAAATTTTGAGGATCTTAAACTTTAAAATCCTCAAATAATGTTATCTACTATTAATTTGCAGTGGATTTAAATTTACCATTTACCAAAAAGGCTTTTTGTTTGTTTTTTTTTTTTTTTTTTATTCTGGATAGCTTTTTATTCAGAAACAGTACTGGTTCATAAAATTCTTAAGATGGAAAACTATAGCTATTCTTTCTGTTGGTGTTTATAAGTTTATTGTGCATTAGAATTTCAATGTTCTATAGTTTCTTGTGCTTCAAAGTATCACGAGATGTGTATCTTAATTTGCAAAATACTTCTACTATTAGGAATTAGCTTTGCGGTCTTAAGTGTTCTCTTGAAGAGGATTGGAAAGTACTACGTGAAAATCAAGATCCCCTGAAATTCTAATATTTTGCTTACCATATTAATTAATTTGTATGTAATTTCCAGAGCTAGTAGTTTTCTTTTCTTTTCTCCCCAAATGAGAATAATTGGAATTGATTCTTTGCCAATTACGTGTTATTTTTCTTGAGCGGGTGGTTGTAATGTTATAACTTGTTTCTACGTACCTCTGATAAAGGTAAAAGAGTGTCTTTGAAAGGAAGTTATGAAGTGGCAGACATGGTATTTGTTGTAATGTCTATGAAAATGAGGGAAAATCAACAGTTTTGAGTGCAAGTTGCGCCCAGAGTATCTTATAGTTACTTTGTTCGTAGAGCAGCAAAAAATTAAACAAATCAGCATTTGTTGCGATGTGGATATTCCATTATTTGGTGCTTTGAGATTATGAAGTACTTGCCATGTTGACCTAATTCTTCTCTTCACTCCAAAGGAAAATTTTCATGCTGATTATTTCCTCTCTTTTTTTTTTCTTTTTTTTTTTTTAAAGGCATTTTTTTTTTTTTTGAAATTTGTGGATCTATCCTCTGACATTCACTTTTGAAATTTGTGGGTAGACATGAGAGATTGAAAATTTGAAAGTAGCAGTTGTTTTTTTTTTTTTTTTTTTTTAATCATTGTATAATTGTACGAGACAGATTCAATTCATTCATTTGCTTCCTGGGTTTATGCCTTTTTTCTCCTAATCTTAGTTGGAGTAATGCCTGATGAAACTTTATTTCATGCATTGTAAGGTGGATGTGAATGGTAAAGAAGCTGCTCCGTTGTACAAGTTCTTGAAGTCTAGCAAAGGTGGGCCTATTTGGAGACAATATAAATTGGAATTTTTCTAAATTCCTGGTTGATAAAGATGGGAATGTTGTTGACCGTTATGCAAAGGTGGCCATAGAAAAAATGAAGCCATAGCTTGTTTTGTAATGGACTTTTGTTTTTGTACTGGACTTTTGCATTTGTATTGGACATGCCACTAAGTAATTATTCCAACATATTTTGGTGTATTGAGAAGTTGTACATGTCTATCTCGAACTTTGTTGGAGCTTGGAGTTGTAAATATGTGTAGCTCTAGTTTTGGTAATTTGACAAGTTCTACTAGACTTTTGCATCTAGTTGAAGTTTCAGTCAAATTACAAAGTCTAAGAAATGATACTGTCAACTATGATTTCCGGTTTTCTAGTTTATATTTTTATTTTATAAATCTGATATAACATGTTTTCTAGTTTTGCTTTCCATGGATGTCACATATAATCCATGAGCCAACAACTCTAGATCCAACAACACAGGCAGAATGATACTTTTTTCCACTAATGTGAGTTACCATTCATCAATACCATCTGATACACAATTACAATCCGAAACATGGCATGATCTGTATGAAAACCGGTCTCAACCAACTTTTAATTTTGAGCATAAGCATTAAACTTGGGCCACAATATAATTATCTGAAAGTTCCAATATGATAACATATGAATCATGAAGTAAAGTCCATTCTGATCTATCAAAAGTCGAATTATCTGCTTTCACTCTATCATCACAAACCTGCAACTATGCTTCTTTAAGAAAAAATCCACAAAAATACATCAAAGCCACAAAAATGCATCAAATCCACAAAAAATCCCTATATTACATTCAAGCCACAAAAATACATTAAATCTACAAAAAAATCTTTGGATTACATTCAAGCCACATAAATACATTAAATCTACAAAACAAATATATTAAAGTCCATAAAAATACATTAAATCTACAAAAATAAAAAATCCCTAGATTACATTCAATCCACAAACAAATACATTAAAGTCCACAAAAATACATTAAAGTCCACAAAAAATACATTGAAGTCAACAAAAATCCATTCAAGCCACAAAAATCATTTCAGTGGTTGTGATCCGTCCATCCCATGGTGCAATGATTGTGATCCATCAAACCCAAAGTGCATCTATAAAGAATAAACGTGGTGTCAATAAATACATTAAAATATCAGAAAAAATTGGGATCTACTTACACTTTTTTGACTCTGAATCACTGTTCTCAGAGTTGGGATCCAATAATTCAAAAGCTGTGCTTTGTGGCACACCCTGGTGATAAATACTCATAAAAACAAAGCAATAAATGATATAACATACCACGGATGGGGGATTTGAGTTAGATGATGTTTGCGTAGATGGCTGTTCTTTCCCATTTCCCATGCTGAGAATGAGACAAATGCATTGTCAATATATGCAAGGATATATAAGCTGTTCAAAAAAAAAAAAAAAAAATTACTCTACTTTTGAAAATTAGCAAAAGTAATGCCATTTGTTTATGATCTTAAATATGACTCAATTTTAAAACATGAAGATATATATGCTGCATTTGTATGTGTCCGTAAGATTGAGTGAACTAATAATTAAAATGATGGAAAGCTATATATAATTGTTTAAAATGAAGTAATAGAGTGAGGACTATATATAGAATCCTTTATAGCATAATTTTGGCAGTTAACATTTGTGAGTCAATTGATGTTTCTTTACCAGATTATATCAATTATTGTCTAACATCCAGCTGTCCTTTTCCTGAATATTCCTTTGTCTTATCATAATATTTCTCCCACGTACATGGAATGGATAGAGTGAGGACTGTATAAACGAAAACAATAGCTCCAACTTATTTAATAAATGAAGAGGGTGACTTGCCCTCTCTTTCTGTATGTCCATGCACCATTTGTCTTCATCAAATTTCTTAAAGCTTCCTGACCGAAAGGAAATAGGCCCGTAGGTGGGGATGCCCAACAAGAATAGATAGCCATGATCATGCACATGCTGAACCAGTGTTAGGTATGCTATGAGGAGACAACCAACTGAAGTAGGATTTTCATAAAGTAATGCCAAAATTTTTTGAGCAATTTCTCAAACATTTCTCAAAGCAGGGCACCATCTAAATAGAAGGTAAAGGAAACCTTCATTTGAAGCTTTTTCAATTTAATCAAATGAAGAGGTAACAAATAAAAATCACATTATATACTCCAAGTGAAGATTGATGACCCTTTATTAAAAGAAAAAGTACTCAAAATCCACGAGTCTTTGCATGTACTTCGCGGCAACTTTGAATATACGTATGTTAATGCACAAACATGAGATTAAGATCAAAAGATCGGCAATTAATCTCTCTTCTCTGATCAACTATATGCATGTCACCATCTCGATCGAAAGCTGCTTAAGCAAAACTACTTTGGTTGGCATACCTAATCCATAACGACAGCACCAAATAAATTAAAGAATAGAAAAGAAGAGAATAGAAAAGGCATACACGCATGCACAAAAGTCCTATATATTTGCATAAAATACATGTACGCCTAATTACATGAGTTGCTTCAGCCTTAAAGAATCTAAAGTCAAAGACATGCATGCTTTTCCCTTCCAGAATCATGGAACTACATGCAGCCTTGGGAGATATACCATATATAGAACATACGTACCTCCAAGAATAATTTTCACTGAGATGATGGCCTGACACAGATCCACCCACGAGGCCCGAACTCTGCTTGTGTCAAGTACCCAAACTGTTCAAGACCAGAGCCAGTCATTAAGCAAAATTTTGAAACGAAATCTTGAAGAATGCCTGAAGAAATGTGTAAACACTCACCAAGAATATGCGGAGGACTGGGTTGGGAGAACCGAATCACCTCTCATGGCAACCACAGATCTCTATCTCACCCACCCCGCTGCGACTCAGAGTTACGGGTACGTGACGACGGCGACCCAGACAACCGGACGGTGACAACTACCAAAGACATCGACCGGAGACGCACGGCACAATGGCTAGGGCGACGTCTCTGCTCAGATCTCCCTCTCTCTGGTTTCGCTCTGCATATCCCTCCCAAAATCTATTTCCCTCCATTCCATGATATTTGCCTCTCTCTTTTATTTTTTTTGTTTTTTATTTTTTTTATTAGCTGAAGTGGCACTGCCACGTCATCTGATGCCGCGGCGAAGACGCAGGGACGGTTGTCCCTAGAAGAACTGGTTCGATTTGCACACCAAGGTTCTACGAAACTTCGCTTCTCCTTGACTTAGAGAAGGATAATGACAGTGTTATTATTCTTTTATTATCTTTTTATTATTTTATATTATATTTAAAATTTTATATTTTTATTATTTTTAAAATATTTTTTTAACATTCTTAATTATTAAAAAATTAAAAAAATATAATTTTATTAATAATCACTTTCATAACTATTAAATAATCAAATAAAAACAATAAAAATAGTACTGTTACTGGTCAACCTGAGATGGAAAGTTCAAAGTAGATGCAGCATCAACTATCCGTTACAAGCGCGTATGTACGTGATTTCCAGAGTATTTTCCACCCACTTTAAAACTTTTTAATAAAACACAAATAATCATATACACTGTTAAACCCGTCGAGCTTGTTGGACAATCGAACGATAAGTTTAATTTTTCAACTCTTCTCAATTTATTTCAATTCATCTCATTTAATTATTATAATTTTTTTAAATTTTAATATAAAATATAATAAATAATTTAATTTTTTCAAATTTTAAAATAATAATCATATTAAAAAATAATATTTTATTTAATTTTTAATTTTTATCTCTACTCAATTCAATATTTAAACCCGTTCTAATATTAAGTTAAATTAAAATTTTTATAAATAATAATGAGTTAAAATGATAGAATGAATTACGTAAAATTTACTTAAAATAATATAGCTAAGTACAAGATGATAGAAATTACGTAAAACCTTTCGCATGCCTTCATAGGCCCGCCCTATGTAATTACGCGTACGCGTTTTAATTAAGGGTTTTGCTACATACAGTCGGGAAATGCAATCGGCGTGCAGTCGGCTGTACGGAATGAATAAAAAAAATTATAAAAAAATTATTTTATATTCAGGGAGACCTACATGAATTATAAAAAGTTATAAAAATAATTTTTTTTTCATATAGATCTCGTATTAATTTTTTTTTTACAGCCGACTGCACGCCGACTGTATTTCCCGACTGCACAAATCATTTCTGTTTAATTAATGAATTGTAAGGACAACTAAAGAGAGTTGACAAAGTCTTCTGGCCGTGTCATTCAAAGGAATTAATTCTTCTACGCGTTTTATTAATAATCTCGCAGAATTAACAGAAAATAAGCAGCAAATTTGGTAATGGCTGGCTCCATTTTATCAATTAGGTTGTGCAGAAGATGAAATGGAATGATTAATATCCCTTTCATCTCCTTCGAAGACGGACGGGCTCTATATATATATTAATATTCTTTAAGATTAATAAACGCGCGTCTATGATAATAATTATTTAAGAAAATTAAAAAAAAATATATACTTAGAAAAAATAAAAAACCCAAATGACGTCTGTAACTTTGAAGTCATTTGAGTGTCTATGACACCCTCGACGGGTCTAACTCTAAGTCCATGGCTTCTACATGGGTATATAGATCACCTCATGATATCTTCATTGTTCTTCTCATTCTCTAAGCCCGCAAATTACCAATATTTCCTTCCACAATTAAGCTTCTAAATCTCTAGCATTTGCATTCATGGCCACTCAATCACCCTCCTCATCTACTTCCGAAGATACTAAGAAAAGAAAAAGAGACAATTCATCTTGTTCGGAAGAAGATGAAAAAATCATAACCTCTTTCCCAACTACTTCCTCGACGCCTCGATGGAAATATGAAGTTTTCCTTTGTTTCTATGGTGAAGACACTCGCAAGAACTTTACGGATCATCTATATGTTGATTTAAAACGGAAAGGCATTCTCGTCTTTAGGGATGATGAAGCACTCAAGCAAGGGGAATACATTTCTCAAGCGCTTCTGAAAGCAATTCAAGAATCACAATACGCGATTGTTATTTTTTCGGCAAAATACGCTTTTTCCAAATGGTGCCTCATGGAACTTGCTGAGATAGTTGAATGGGAGGAAAAGAAAAAGCTCACAATTCTTCCTATTTTCTACCATGTGGATCCTTCTGACGTGAGAAATCAAAGTGGGTCATTTGCAGAAGCGTTCACTGCACATGAAAAAGATCCCAAGATAGACAAGAAAGATACGGATATGTGGAAAAATGCTTTGAGAAAAGCCGGCAGTATCGCCGGATGGAACATACTCCACAGGTAATGGTTAGCCCTCTTTTGATTTTCTTCCATTGACAGCTAGCAATCAATTAACATCTATATATTTACTTAAATTATAACATTTATAATTTTTAAAATGTTTACATTGTGATCTGGTCTAAAGTGTTTCGCTTGCTCTAATAAACAAGGCTAATTATCAGCTAACGCTAGCCTTTTTTTTTTTTTTTGGCTCGTATCGATTCAAGTCTCATCAATATTAATTGTTCTATCAATTAATAGGTACGAATCAATAATTATACAAGAAATCGGTAGACGTCTATCTCATGAGTTGAATTCTAGATTCTCACGTCATGATTACGATAAACTTGTTGCAATAGACTCCCATGTAGACAAAATGATGGAGTTATTGGATATGGAATCGAATGATGTTCGCTTTATAGGAATTCATGGGATGGGTGGCGTTGGTAAGACAATGCTGGCCGAAATAATTTATGATAGAGTTTCTAATTCTAATTGTCGATTTGAAGGAAGCAGCTTTATTTCTTGTATTATAGAAAATTCTACTAGTGCTGGTGATCTATCTTCTTTACAAAAAGAACTCTTTTCTACAATCATGCAAGAGGAAATACATGTATACAATCATCACCAGGGAATTGGATAATGAAGAGGCTGCAGAATAAAAGGGTTTTTATTGTCCTTGATAATGTGGATAGTGACGAGCAAATGACGACATTAGCAGGGGATTGGAAATGGTTTGGTCCTGGGAGTAGGGTGATTATAACATGCAGAGATAGTCATCTGTTGATAAGAAATAAAGTGAATGATATCTATAAGGTTGAGCAGCTCGAAACAACAAAAGCTTTGCAACTCTTTAGTTTGTCAGCCTTCGACAAAACCCATCCTCCAAAGAATTACATGGATCTATCTATGGATTTTGTGAGGTATGCTCAAGGCCTTCCTTTAGCTCTTAAAGTTTTGGGACGTCATGTCTTATTTGGGAGAACAAATATAGATACATGGAAAAGTGTTAGGAATCAACTAGAAGCAATTCCTAATAAAAAAATTATGGATGTACTTCAAATAAGTTTGGATGGGCTGCAGGAAATGCAAAAAGAGTTATTTTTAGATATGGCGTGTTTTTTCCGAGGACAGCATTGGGTGCATTACAACTTTTTTGAGGTGTTAGAAAGTTTTGGTCATTATCACATCGACATTGACGTTCTCGTTGAGAATTCCCTCATAAGCAAATCAAAATATGGATTGTTGTCGATGCATGATTTGCTAAAAGAACTGGGCCGGGAAATAGTTCGCCGTAAATGCCCTGATGAATCTGGAAAATGTAGTAGACTGTTTTGTTGGGAGGATCTCTGTCATGTACTGAAGAATGATACTGTAAGTTGATTAGTGTAGACATTAATATAAAAATTTATATTTTCATCCTAATACTTGCTAACCTGTTGTTCTTGGTTATCAGGGAACTAATGCAACTAAAGGCATAGTCGTGAATTTTTGTCCTGAAACGAAAGAGAGACTCAACGCCAAAGCATTTTCAAAGATGACAAAATTGAGATATGTTAAATTTCATCATTCTCAAACTTTAAAATGGCGTGGAAACCCTTTAAAATACATGCCAACCAATGAGTTGCGATACCTAGAGTGGTCTGGATATCCTTTGAAATCTTGGCCGAGCAGTTTCCAACCAAAAAATCTTACTGTACTAAGAATGTCTGGCAGCCGCATCAAACAACTATGGAAGGGGTCGATAGTAAGTTTTTCACTCGTATAAATACGTATTCTTCTTAATAATCCCCCTTCCTTTTCCAAAGAAGTTAATATGTTCATATTTTGATCCAATAAACTATGCTTGTTTATAATAGGTTTTAGACAATCTAAAAGAATTTGATGTGAGTTTTTCTAAGAATTTGATTGAAACACCAGATTTGACAAAAGCCCCAAATCTTGAGAAAATAAACCTGAAAGGTTGTAAAAGCTTGTGTGAGGTCCACCCATCCATCGGAAGTCGCAAACGATTAAAGAATTTGCAACTTCACAAATGTTCAAGCCTTGAGAAGTTGCCAGAACTGAGTAAGTTGGAATGGCCGATATATTTTGAGGCAGGGGAAACTGCTATAACACAAATACCATCTTTCAATCTACTCCCCAAGGGCTTCTAGCTATGAGGTTCGTCTTGAAGGACGCAAGTTGATGAGAGATCCCACCTATGATATCGAATCACTTGTAGAATATCAGATGGAAGGAAAATTTTCAACAGATGTAGTGTGCATTGATTTTGATAGCAAAGGAGAAAAAATTTTAGACATGGCAGGTGGAATTGTTGGGAAATTATATGGCAATGTGGTAAGTCAGTGTGTCTGATCTCTCATTATCTTCTTTAGAAACAAACAAAACATGTAAGAGAAATGCTTTAATAAAAAAGGATTTCATTTCACAAATAGAAAAACTAATAATCGCCTTGCAATTGATTAATTTTTGCTGCAATTAACATCTCTTTTTGGGGTTGTTTTTATAGATGATAAGTGGGTGGTCGTTGGGATTCAATATCCCGAAGTGGGTCCGGTATAAAAGTAATGGCTCCTCTGTAACGATAGATTTGGATGGTATTACGAATCCGGAGATGGGGTGTGCTTTCTTTATTGTTTGTGATTCTGATAAATTCTTTTCCCTTGATGAAGAAGCTTCAATTTCTTCGTTATTTAAGGAATGGGATTATCATTTTTCATCGGTGAGTCCTAAATTATCCTTTGAGAGGGATGAAGAAGAATGTCGGGAGGAATGTTCTTTTGAATACTTTTTAATTCCTCGTCTCTTGGACGACTGTTTAATTAAGACAATTGGATTTTGGGTGTATATACCGGTGATTTTGCAGTTTTTGCGAGTTTTGGATATACGGAGGAGGCTCATAAAGATTTCATTTGAAACAGGCCGTTATGAGAATGGTTCTGTGAAATTCAATGAAGCGAAAGAATGCGGGGTGCATTTAGTATGTCCAGATGATGGTGCTAATTCTGAGTTCTTTAATAGCATTGCTCCTTTTCGCCACTCGGGATCTTCAAATTCATATTCAAATTCAGATTTCCATCGTCGATATAGCTGTGCAATATATGAAAAAACAGAGGAAGCACCATGGCCGGATGTCATGATTAGGCGAGTGAACCAACATGCACCAACTTAATCGACCGGAACCGAAGTGTGCATATTATTTGAGGATAGCTTTAAAATCCTCAAATAATGTTCTCTGCTATTAATTTACCAAAAAGGCTTTTTGTCTGTTTTCATCGTACGTTGTGGAGCAACTTCTGGATAGCTTTTTATTCTGAAACAGTACTTGTTCATGAAATTCTTCAGATGGAAAACAATAGCTGTTCTTTTTTTTTCCTGTTCTTTCTGCTGGTGTTTATAACTTTATTGTGCAAAACATTTATTTTGCTTACCATATTAATTAATTTGTATTTAATTTCCTGAACTAGTGGTTGTCTTTTCTTTTCTTCTCCCCCCAAATGAGAATAATTGGAGATGATTCTATGCCAATTACTTGTTATTTTGCTTGAGCAGGTGGTTGTAAAGTTATAACTTAATTGTTTCTACCTCTGATAAAGGGAAAAGAGTATCTTTGAAAGGAAGTTCTGAAGTGGCAGACATGGCATTGTTGTAATGCCTTTGAAAATGAGGGAAAATCAACAGTTCTGAGTGCTAGTTAAGGCCATAGTATCTTACTAGTTACTTTGTTGGGTTCCTAGAGCAGCAAAAAATTAAATAAATGATCAGCATTTGTTGTGCTGTGGATATTCCATTATTTGGTGCTTTGAGCTAATGAAGTACTTGCCATGCTGACCTAATTATTCTCCACTCCTAAGGAAAATTTTCATGCTGATTATTTCCTCTTTTTTTTTTTTTTTTTGGAAGGCACTTTTTTTTTTCTTGGTTCAAAGGGTTTACATTTCTATTGTTGTCACGGGTACAAGTTTCTGTTTGGGCATCTTTTATTTTCTCTTAATTTTTCTTTGGCCAAGCAGAAGATAAATAAACGTTTTATGCGAGGAATACTTAGGCCTTGTTTGGATTGAAAATGCTGATCACATCTCATCCAATCTCATCTCAACATATAAACATCACAAACATGAATACTTTTCAATTTCAGATTTTTAACTTTTTTATCTAATCATTACAACTTTTCCAAATTTCTAAACAAAAACAAGAAACAATTCAACTTTTTCAAATTCTAAATAAAAAATAATATTAAAAATTGAATAATTCTACTTAGCTTTCTCAACTTTGCCTTCTAAAAGTGTTAACTCGGTCTGATTGTCCTTCACAATAAAAGAAGAAGAGGTAGTAAGTGATAGTTGTTATCTGCACAAAGCCTTTGTATAGACAATGCAAGACTTTTTTAAGTTGAAATTTAGAATGAGGAGTGTAGATAGTAGAGGAACCAGTGTTTTGAATGTTGAGGCCAGCTCCATCACTAACAGCAGCTGTTTCATGACTTGGTAAGCCTCTTGAATGGCGAGATTTTCATGTTGTTTTGTGATGTGTGCATTGGCACCACTATCACATACCATGGCTGACTATCAACCCTTGGTTGGATTGTGCTACCATTGAAGCTAGTTGTGGAGGACGATGGTGCCCTTGAAAGGAATAATCCATATGGTGAAAGCAATCCAAGGCTTCATTATTTGATCTGCCACAAATCTGACATCGAGCCTCGGTGGCGTTATGATGTTTGGAAGAAGTTACTGCAAGTGTTGAGGGCCACCTGAAGATTTGGAGTTCCCATTTCTTGGTGGAAATTTTGAGGAATGCCACGAGGAGGGTACCTGTTTGGTGTAGAGAAGCATTGTTTTTGCACTAATATTGCAAAGTTGGAGGGATCTAGTACTGCATCATGCTGTTGCTGCAAAACATCTCATGGTTGAGTGGTTACTATTAGAAATCAGCAAAAGATAGAGGATTGACTCGAGTAACCAATGAGAATGAGTTCACAAAGGAATGGAATGAGGGATTAAGGCCCCTAATGATGAAAGAAATAAGGTCTTCATCATCAGTGGGCTTCCCTGTTGCTACAAGCTGGTCTGCAAGAGACTTGGCTCCTTGTAGATATTCAGAGCAAGATTTACTGCCTTAAGAGAGACATTGAAGTCGTCTCTTTAAATGAGACACTCAGGATATAGATTGTGAGGAAAACCGATTGAAAAATATAGTCCACACTTGCCGAAAAACAATGGACACAACAGACTCGAACAAAGTCATGTCGATCCAACCAAGAAGATGTTGGTCCTTTTTCACCCAAGCAGCATGTGCTGGGTTGGGGATCTCTTTGCCTTGATCATAAACAAGACAAGGATGAGGGCATGGTTCAGAACCTTCCAAAATGCCCATAGTGTCGTGACTTCTTAGAATAAGAACCATCTGAGACAGCCATTGGAGGTAGTTGCAACCATCCAAATTCACACCAGAAAACTGTCTAAAGGAGGGAAAAAAATTGAAGCCTGAAATGTCATTTGAGCAGAGCAGAGGAGTGGACAGAGGCGTTGGCCTAGTAGTGCTCTGATACCATGAACAAGATTATAAAATAATGGTTGATCAACTTGATCAAAACCATGAATTGTATTTCATTATATAGAGATTTACAGAGTACAAGGAATGGGAGGTTACAATCTCAGGATTTGTAATATAATACTATTTAAGGAAACAATACACGTAAAAGAATATACAATGAAACGAAAAATATAACTTGCCATACTGATGATACTCAAGATCCTGGTAATTGATCATCGTGATCTTCAAATGATTTTGAGTTGATATGTTGCATGGTTTTTTCCGTATTAGGCTACTCTTCACTAGGGAATACTCTTAACAATATATTGCTTGTACGTATGTGGAGTATGATGATTCATCTTGGTTAGTTAATGATTTCTCAGTCCATATTCGAAACCAAAAATCGGAGCTCACAAACATGGAAACATGCATTTTCTTCTAACTTGTAATGATTGAAGGAAAAAAAAACTAAGCCACATATGAATTTATACTTTAAAAAGACTAGTTAAGGTTACAATTTGAACTCTTTGGAGTCATATGAAAAGGCCATGAATTACTTCTCCCTCCGAGTTGATTAATATCAGATCTCATTCCCTACTTTTTTTTATACTTAATCCAAAGGTATTATATAATGTGTGAAAACCAGTCTAGCCGCTACAAGGGCATCGTATTGATTTAATAAATTATACAAAGCTCAATATCTACCATTTATGGATAACTTACAGCTATACATTTGCTATACATGGGATCCTAACATGCTATACATGGAAGGTGATAGATACACAATATGCAGAGATTATCAAGGGAGGGAGTCATAACTGTAACGAGGGAGAGAGTCACGATAGTAACACTACAATACATATCTGTCATATAATTGGTCTGCATTTCTTGTCTCAGATTAAGTTGAAATCAATAACCTCATTGGACGTCACTCAGCTTTGGTGCTTTGATGCCTCTGCATATAAAGGCCAATCTGGCACCCCCAGTTCCATAAAATGTACATATATTAGTACCATGCAGCACCATTGATATGAACATTTGGGATGAGAAAGGTGGACTTACATGCCATTCCATGGTTTGATGTTAGTGTGGTGCTGGGCTTGGTTACAGGAACTTGTAAAAATGTAGAGTTCTTTAATTCTATAGCATAATTCAAAATTTGCATATTTTGAGTTATTTTTTATGTTATATACTATGGTTCCCATGGTTTCTAGTAGGGGTGTAAATCGGTTTGGTCCGGGGGGGTGATGGACCGAAATTTTTAGTCCATCATTTTTCCCAGACCGAACATCCATAGGGATTGGTCCGGTCCGGTCCAATTATTTTTTTTTCTTCTTTTTTTTTTTCTAAATATCTATATTCTACATATGACAATTATAATTTTTAAAATTTTTACATTGTTTGGTTTTGGTTCGATAGCTCAAGTGTTGCTAGAGGGGAAATAGTGAAGTATGAATTAAAGAGTTTTGATTTTTCTATTAAACAACGATAAATATTCTATCAATTCAAGTCTCGTCAAAATTAATTGTTCTATCAATTTAGAGGTACGAATCAACAATTATACAAGAAATCAGTGGTACTATATCTATTGAGTTGAATTCTAGATTCTCATTGCGTCATGATTACCAGAAACTTGTTGCAATAAACTCCCATGTAGAGGAAATGATGAACTTATTGGCTATATATGGAATCGAACGATGTTCGCTTTGTAGGAATTGATCATGGGATGGGTGGCGCTGGTAAGACAGCGCTGGCCGAAATAATTTATGATCGAGCTTCTTATCAGTTTGAAGGAGGAAATATTATTTCTTGTATTAGAGAAAAATCTAAAGCTTGTAGTCTAGCTTCTTTACAAAAACTTCTTTCTATGATCATGCAAGAAGAAATACATATATATGGGATCATCGTGAGGGAATTAAGGTGATCATAAGGAGCATGCTGCGTATATAATAAAAAGGATTTTATCGTCCTTGATGACGTAGATGGTGAAAAAGAACTAATGGCATTATCAGGGAGTCCTCATTGGTTTGGTCTAGGCACTAGCGTGAATATATATCATAACTTGCAGAGATAATTATTTGTTGAGAACAAATGAAGTTAATTATATTTCCAAGGTTACATCATTCACTTCTTCTAGAACATGTAGCCAAATCAATCAATAGTTTTACCAAATTAATTTAATGTTTGATATTAGGGTTGAGCAAAAATTTGGAAATTCGATTTTGTTTCCAACTACGCACCGACTCCGGAATTTTTTTAACTAAAAAAGTCGGAGGTAGTAATGTACTGACTCCGACTCCGATATTGTACATATTTTATAAAATTATATGTATTTTTTATATATTAATCATATATATTTTATACAACTATAACTTATATAGTTAATTAAATTCAATAATATACTAATATGAACAAATTATTATAAAATAATATGCTTATACTATAATATAAATAGACTAAATTCACTAATAATTGTTTAGTATACTTAAACACCATACTATTAACTATTACTACCATGTAACACTAATGTATAATAACAACTAATTTATAAAGACTAATGTATAATAACATAAAATACTAATTATATAATAAGTAATGTATAATAACATTTAATACTAATGTATTATGTATAAACACAAATATATAAATTTATAATAACATGTAATACTAATTTATAATAACTAAAATATAATAACACATACTAGCAATATATAATAATCAATGTATTTGCACAAATTGTGGGACATGGGTGTCTAATTTTGATAAGTTTCTGAAATATCACGTCGTGTTTGCTGATTTTGGAAAATTAGAACCTGTGTTTGCACAAATTGTGGGAAGTGGTATGGGCATCAGTGAGGGATCGAAGAGAAATGAGAAACACTATACACAACCATCCTACGTCCCCGCGGCGGCATCACGTCCCACGTGGCAAAAAGCCAACGACGCCGTTTTCTTCTGCATAGAAAAACTACCCAAGACTTCTTGCTTCCGCCCCAAGGCCAAGCCTCTCCCTGTCGTCGTCTCTGCACCACTATCACTGAAAGTGTTCCACTGCCCAGCCCCATGAAAGAGCTGCAACCACCGTGTTTCTGTTTCCCCTACAAAAATTGCCAGCCTCCATCTCACATAACGCCTCTGCTCAGCCATCGCGAAACCACCATGGTTAGCACCACAATGAGCCACTGCATCCTCCCACGGCACCACCCCATCCCACGAAGGACCACATGTTGTAAACTCTAAGCACAAAGCAATTCAGAAAAAATATCTAAAGTATTATTGAATTCAAAACAAGCTGTTGGCTTATATAAGCCTTACAAAGAGATAAAATTTGAAACAAACAACCCACGTTTTACTGATCCTAATAATGTGGTAAATGGCTAAGGAAATGGTCAGACTCTACCTACATGTCCTGAATAATAGGATTTATTAACTTAATGAACTTTGACAACTTCAACTATAACTCTAACAACCCCAACAATTCCTCCCCTAAACTGATTGTAGTAATGCTTTCAATTTACTCGTGGTACCACACACACACCCATTGACTCACGCAGCTTCAAGAACACATCCAACTTAAGTGGTTTTGTCATAATGTCTGCAACTTGTTCTTGTGTGACACAATGCTTCAGCTCAACAATTCCATCTTTGGTCAAATCACGCAAGAAATGAAACCTTACATCAATGTGTTTGCTGCGTCCATGCATGATTGGGTTCTTGGATAGCTTAATAGTGGAACTGTTGTCACATAACACAGTGGTACAATTTCCTTGAGAATGACCAAGCTTCTTCAATACTCTCCTCATCCACACCACTTGACAAGAACAAGAGGCAGCTGCCACAAACTCTACTTCAGTAGTGGACAAAGCAACTATAAGCTGTTTTTTTTTTTAAGACCAGGACACAGCTCCTTCACCGAGTAGAAACACATAACGAGAAGTGCTTTTCATGTCATCTATATCTCTTGCATAATTACTGTCTGTATATGCCATCAATTCTCCATTACCCTCCTTTCGATAAAAGACTCACAAATCCAGAGTACCTTTCAAGTATCTTAACACCCTTTCGCAGCTTGCAAATGCAACTCAGTTAGACTTGCCATGAATCTGCTAATGAGAGACAACACATACATCAAGTCCGGCCTTGTTGCAGTTAGATAAATAAGACTTCTGACCAATTTTTTGTACATGGTAGCATTCACCTTGGCTCCTTCTTCATCCTTCATTAGTCTAACGCCAGGAACAATGGGATTCTTCACACTATTACTGTTCTCCATTCTAAACTTCTCCAAAACTTCTTTTGCATACTTTCTTTGACTAATATAAATGCCTTCAGGATTTTGTAAAACCTCCACACCGAGAAAATATTTCATCTTTCCCAAATCAGTTATATCAAATTCAAGTTTCATAGAATTCTTGAACTTAACAAACATACTCTCATCATTACCAGTAAAAATTAGATCATCAACATATAAGCTAACAATCAAAATTTTACCTCCATCTCCTGTTTTTATGAATAAGGTGTGTTCACAGCTGCACCGCTCAAATCCTTCTTTGACAAAATATGCTTCAATTCGGCTATACCATGCACAAGGAGCTTGTTTAAGGCCATACAATGCCTTCTTCAATTTGTACACCTTATACTCTTCACCTTTCTTCTCATAACCTTGTGGTTGCTCAACAAAAACTACTTCATTTAGCTCTCCATGCAAGAAAGCTCTTTTGACGTCAAGCTGAAACACACTCCAACTATTTCGAGCTGCTAAAGCAATTACCATTCGAATCGTATCCCACCTAGCCACAGGCGCAAACACCTCAGTATAATCTATGCCATGCTGCTGTGCATACCCTTTTGCCACCAACCGAGCCTTACACTTGTCAACCTCGCCATTTTCGTTGAGTTTGGTCTTGAAAACTCACTTTACTCCAATCTTCTTCAGTCCTTTAGGCAAATCTATCAGCTCCCAAGTCTTATTTCTTTCGATCGCTTCTATTTCCAAGTCTATTGCAGCTCTTCACTTTAAACTTTGAACAGCTTCTTCAAAGGTAGCCGAATCTGTAGTTGAGGTAAACAGAACCAAATTGTTGTGCTCAACTTTTTGTTCTGAAAATTCTCCCCCACTCACATAATCTTCAATCCAGAACGGTACTCTTCTGTTCCTCCCTTCTGGTGAGCTTTCTTCAGATGTCGGAGAATTCTCTCCAGGTGATTCACTCAAAGATAAGCTAACCTCTCCTCCTTCTTCTTCTGCTACCACCTCCTCTTCAAATTCTTCTTCACTTTGATCATGTTCACTTCCTTCTTCATTACTACCTCCCCACTCAAGGATATCAAGTCTTGCTTCTTCACTACTTCTCCCCCAATCCCCGCACTCATTTTCTTCAAAAACCACATCTCTGCTTACAATTATCTTCTTGGACGCTGGATCATAAAGTCTATATGCTTTAGACTCTTCACTCATCCTTAGCAGTACACATTGAAAACTCTTATCATCCAGCTTCTTTCTCTTATTGTCTGACACATGAACATGGCCAATGCATCCAAAAACGCGAAAATAATCAACATTGGGTTTGACACCACTCCAAGCCTCTTCAGGAGTCATATCTTTCACTGCCAATGTAGGACTTCTATTGAGCACATGTGCTGTCCAATTTACTGCTTCTGGCTAGAAGTTCTTTGGAACTTGCTTCTCTGATAACATACTTCTAACCATGTTCATGATTGTCCTGTTCTTGCGCTTAGCTACTCCATTTTGTTGGGGAGTGTAGGTTGCAGTGAGCTGCCTACTAATACCATTTGCTTTGCAAAAGACATTGAACTCGTGAGAGGTGAACTCTCCACCCCTATCTGTGCGCAGACAACAAATAAAAGCTCATGTCTCTTTCTCAACAAGGTTTTGATAATTCTTGAAGATAGTAAAAGCTTCAAATTTTTCAGAAAGAAAATATATCCACACCTTACGACTGTAATCATCAATAAAGCTTATGAAATACCTCATCTTACTATTGGAAATAGGTTTGATGGGTCCACAGATGTCAGCATGTACCAACTGTAGTTTTTGTGATGCTCTCCATAAACTCCTCTTTGGAATTGCATCCCTGTGTTGCTTTCCCACCATGCAATCAGTGCATATTTTGGATGGTGCCTTCAATTGTGGTAGTCCTCTCACCATTTGCTTATATTGCAATGTTTTCAGACCCTTGAAACTTAGAGGCCCATATCTGCAATGCCAAAGGTTTGTGGTTTCTTCAAGAATTGTTTGGAAGCAAGTGGGAGCTTTCAACAGAATTTTTGCAGACAATATGAACATCCTGTTTGCAGACATTGCTGTTTGCATAATAAGCTCGTTCTTGGGATGATAGACTTTACAAACTCCATGTTGTATCAAAATAGCTACACCTCTTTCTTGCAATTGTCCAACACTTAATAAGTTATTTTTCAACTCAGGTATATAGAAAACATCAGTGATTACCTGAGTAACTCCAGCAATTTGCAACCCAATGTTACCCTTTCCCAACACAGCCATGTTGGAATTATTCCCGAGCTTCACAAATTGCCGGAATTCCTCATCAAGATCTGAGAACCACTCCTTATTTGCACACATATGATTGCTGCACCCTGAGTTAAGGAACCAGACATCTTCTCTCCTTGATTGATTAAGCTCCACATATGACATCAGCAACATTTCTTCTTTTTCCTCAAGCTCAGCATAATTCGTTTCCTTCTCCCATTTAGGACACTCATATTGAAAGTGCCCTAATTGATGACACTTATAACACTCAACTGTAGCTTTGTTGAATGCTTGTCTGCCTCTTCCACAAAAAGCTCCACGAGCTTGACCGCCTCCTCTTCCACCAATTCTATCATCGTAGGTCACCTTTAGTGCCTGCTCATCTCCTCCATGCCCATTCACCCTCTGCTCATGTACCAATAAATTGCTTTGCAACTCATCAATGGTTAAGGTGTCTAAGTTATTAGACTCTTCAATTGAACACACAACATAGTCGAACCTTGATGTCACTGATCTCAAGATCTTTTCAATGATCACCATTTGCTGCATGTTTTCACCAAGAATCTTCATCTTATTTGCTATGATGAGTGTTCAAGCGAAGTATGCATCAACACTCTCACCCTCTTTCATATGTAGAACCTCAAACTCCTTCCAAAGAGCTTGGAGTTGCGCTCTTTCGACTCTTGTGGAACCCTGGTACTTTTGCTTCATAAAATCCCAGATGTGCTTGGCAGTGTCTCTGTTGAGGATCGTCTCCATAATGGTTTGATTAACGGCTTGGAACAGATAATTCTTGACCTTCAAGTCTTTTAGCTTCTGGTCTGCAATTGATTTTTGTTGTGCTTCAGTAGGTGCCACTCCTTCTGCTATAGCAGGGATTCCAATCTCCATCAAACTCCAGTACTCCTGAACGAAGAAAATTTTCCATAAGCATGGACCAATGATTGTAATGGCCATCAAACTTAGGAATTGCAGGTTGAACAAAATTAGTTTCAGCTGCCATACTTCGATTCTCTCTCTCCTCACTCTTTCTCTTCTTAAGAAACTGCAGTTTCTATTCTCTCACAATCAAGCCCCGTGACAGGACTCAGATACCAGATTGTTGTAAACTCTAAGCACAAAGCAATTCAGAAAAAATATCTGAAGTATTATTGAATTCAAAACAAGTTGTTGGCTTATATAAGCCTTACGAAGAGATAAAATTTGAGACAAATAACTCACGTTTTACTGATCCTAATAACGTGGTAAATGGCTAAGGAAATGGTCAGACTCTACCTACATGTCCTGAATAATAAGATTTATTAACTGAATGAACTTTGACAACTTCAACTATAACTCTAACAACCCCAACACCACATAGCTGCAACCCAGCCTTCTGGCACCTAAGGCCATGGCAACCACCAAACAAGCGTTCATGGAAGCCATGCCGGATCAACTATGAGCCTTCACCACGGACAGCCCCGAGCATGACCACATTGCCCACACCTCACTGCCAACCTTCTCCTCAACCACCCGTGGTGCCACAGCTATAACCTAGCTGTAAACCACGTAGATCCACTGTTGGCCATCACCGAAAAGCCCCTATTTTAGCTCTCTGGAATAGAGCAATCCTATTGCTAGTCCTTAACCCTTTTCAATGCCAACAGCCATGACAAGGGACATATAGCAGCACCAGTCAGACTGACCGTAGAAGACGCCGGTAGTGCCACCCCAAGTCCACCGTGTCCCTCTTGGTAAGCCCATGCCGATCCTTCCCACAATCTCCTCTCACGTTGTCTCTCTCTCTCTCTCTCTCTCTCTCTCTCTCTGCTCAGCCACCCAACTCTGTCGAATCTCCTCCACCGCATTCTCCTATTCTTGGTATCAACACTCAGAATTGGTATTCTTTTTTGTTTTTACTTATCGTCAGCAACCAAAGGGAGTATTGAGCTTTCGGTATTTACCTTTTTGGTATCGATGATTTTTTTTGGCATCTATGATTTTTGTGTTCATATATATTTTTTATTGGATGCAGATATAACCTTGATAAGCTTTATCTGTGTGGTTTGAAGGAAAGAGTCCTGATGAATTTTGTTGCCTATGATTATTTTGAGAAAACGGTTGAAAATTTCGAACCCCAAAAAGACAAAAAAGGTGTTGTTGACAGTGGTGGTGAATCTGAGAAGTATGTAGACAAAGATCATAGTCAAAATTCGAAACATAAGAATGAGGAGATGGATGATTATGCAAAACGAAGCTCCAAGTGCTCAAGATCTGAAGATGAGTTGCATGATCTTGATCAACATAGAGAGAGGGTGATCTCATCAAAGATTGCGGTCCAGAGATGGGGAAAGAGATCGGCACAGGAGTAGTCGGGAACATAAGGATAAAGAGAGATAGGGATAGAGATACGGGATAGGGAGGAGAGGAATGGAAATGAGAGAAACAAGGATAGAGATAGAGAGCGGGATCGCGATCAAGATAGAGATTTTGCACGAGACACACCATTTCATTAAGGACACATAGGACCCAGTTGCTCGGTGACTACCCCTCTTGTTTGCAGTTAGCATTTTTCAAAACAAAAATATAACAAAAACCAAAAATTGAAACAAAATATATGTTTCTTCGTGCTCTTGAAATAAGTAGGTGAAAAGAATATCTATAACATAATCCCAGAATATGCATAACGTGGTCTTATCATAAACTGCATACTAGTAAAATTATTTTCTGTAAGAACTTATTTTTAATAACAATATGGCATGTATAGATCATATATAGGACAAATTTTGGAAAAAAAAAATATTAAGTATTTTGAAATATAAATGATATATATGGTATTCTTGTACTGTCACATCATTTCAATGAGTAATGAGGCCATCCTGATCTATATATCAAGATAATGGCTGGCTCCATTTTATCGATTAGAATGTGTAGATAAAATGGCGTGATTATCCCAATGATCTTCTTGGAAGACGGCGGACATATTCTGTATATATATATATATATTAAGAATAATGCTACTATCCTTCCTCAATTTATTCCTTCATTTTAACTGTTGATATATTGATTTTTTTCGAAAGTAATTATTGCTGTATTGGTATTTTTTATTTTTTAAAAAATGTTTAAACATGTTTAAAAAATGTTTGCAATAAAAAATAAAATAAAATAATACAATTTGTACTAGGAGCACACCAAATAGACAAATTGAGAAGGTATAATAACACTACTCATATATTAATATGGAAAAATATACTTGCAAGCACAATTATGCACTAATCTGTGCACCAATGTGATGTGATTGGTTAAAAAGTAAATTTTATTAAAAACAGTGTTAATTTAAATTTTAAGTATGAATAAATCAGTATTGGTACACAGATTAGTACGCAACTGTACTTGTATGTAGCAAAACTCTATTAATATTTAGTAAGATTAATAAACGTGTATGATAATAATTATTTAAGATTAATAAACTTATTACTATTTATAAAGAATTCAACTTATCTCAATTTAGCTAAATATCTAAACGAGGTCTAAGTCATTCGATTGTCCAACACGCTCGATGGGTCTAATAGTGTACATGATTATTTGTGTCTTAGTCAGAAAGTTCTAAAGTTGGTGGAAACCACCCGGAAATTACATACCTTGTAGCGGATAGTTCAGCATCTACTTTGAACTTTCCATCTCATGTTGATCAGTACTAGTACTATTTTTATTATTTTTATTTTTTTATTTAATAATTATAGAAGTGATTATAAATAAAATTGTATTTTTTTTAATTTTTTAATAATTAAAAATGTTAAAAGAATATTTAAAAAAATAATAAAAATATAAAAATTTTAAATACACTATAAAATAATAAAAAGATAATAAAAGAATAATAACACTTTCATTATCCTTCTTTGAGTCAAGGAGAAGCGAAGTTACGCAGAACCTTAGCGTGCAAATGCAATTCATTGGCCCTACGCGTTTTAAAATTTCTTCCTTTTTGCATGCATTATTAATGTTGATGACTACCAAACGAGAAAGCTGACCAACGTCGGCTTTTGAGTGTACCTGATAATATTTTAAATAGACAAGAGACTTAATTAAAAAATAAATAAAAAATAAAAAGGTAGGTTTAAAAAGTGTGTGCAGGGAAGTTTCTCTCCACAATGTCGGTAAGAAAAGTTAGTCCTGATAGAAAAAGAATAAAGTAATTATTAATCTGCAATTATTATATCAAATGAATTTCTTCTTATTGTAGAAAATATAACTAAGTCAATCTACAGCTTTACTAAATTAATTTAATATTTAGGTTGAATAATAATTCAAAAATCTAATTTTCCGCCGACTCCGCACCGATTCTAAAGTTTTATTAACTAAAAAGGTTGGAGGTGGCGATGTATCATGTACCAACTGCGATAATGAACTTCGATATTGTACATATTTTATAAAAATATATTTTTTTATATATTAATCATATATATATATTATATAACTATAACTTATATAGTTACTTAAATTTAATAATATACTAGTATGAACAAATTATTATAAAATAATATGCTTATACTATAATATAAATAGACTAAATTCATTAATAATTGTTTAGTATATGTAAACAACATACTATTCATTGTTACTAATGTATAATAACATATAATACTAATATATAATAACTAATGTATAATAAAATTTAATACTAATATATTATGTATAAACACAAATATATAAATTTATAATAACATGCAATACAAATGTATAAAAATTAATATATAATAACATATAATACTAATATATAATAACATTAATTTGTGCAATGATTTACTTTCTCAATTTTGGTTATGTTTTAATAAATTGAAATTGAAAAAATATTTAAAAAAAAAAAAACTGAAATCCGGATGCCCAAATATGATTAGTGAGAGCCTAAGATTGTTAAATTAAAATTTCAGAAGGGGTAAGAAAAAAATCCAATAAAAAAGTCTAAATCCGACTCCGCTTCGACAAATTTAAATCAAAGTCGGATCAGAAGCTATACAAATCGAAGTCAGAGTCAGAATCAAAGGTAGGGCACTCCCAATCCGACATTGTTGGTGCTCAGCCCTATTTGGCATCATGCTATTGAACACAGGACATAAAGAGAAATTTCACAGAACCTTTGTATGCATTCATAGGTCCAAAGTTTGCGTTTTAATGAATTGTATGGAGCAATGTTTTGAATACCGTACCGGATGGCGTACCGGTCAAGGCACTGGAACGAAATATTTCGATACCGGTACCGTTTCGTTTACCATTTCGGAATAGTCGATATATAAATAAATTATATATATAAATATATATATAAATTATATTTCAAAATAATAATTTATATATGAATAAATTATACATGAATACATATGTATATATAAATTATAAATAGTCTAATATGAATTGGGGTAAAAAAATAAGATTATAACTTAAAAAAATGAAAAAAAAAAAAAAAAAAACATGAAGGCCGAAATACCGAAATACCGGCCGGTACAGGCTGGTACAGGCCGAAATACAGGCCGGTACGGCCGATATTTCAGCCGGTACGAAACAGGTACCTTACCTGTACCGGCCTGGTGACCGGTACGGAATGTACCGGCCGGTACGGTACGGTACCAAAAACTATGGTATGGAGAGTTGGCAGAACCTTCTTATGCCATTCAAAGAAATTACTTCTTTTATGCATTTTATTTTATTAATCTTCTTCTAGATCATGACTAAAGGTTGGTTTGGATTCAAAGATGATATGAGATGGTTTTAGATGAAAGAATAAAGTTAAAAAAAATATTATTAAAATATTATTTTTTAATATTATTATTATTTTAAAATTTAAAAAAAAATGAATTGAGATTTAAAAAAAATTAAATTGTTTATTATATTTTATATAAAAATTTAAAAAAATTATAATGATAAAATGAGATAAGATGAAACTCTTTTCAAATCTAAAAAGAGCCTAAGTCGTACTTTGACCATATGGACAATGAATGGCACGAGATTAGACTTGGAGAACAATCAATGTGCAACTTGTGATTAGACTGTTACTACTTTTAGTATCGTCCAAATTCGATTTCAATTTATAAGGGCATGTGATGGGTTACCATATATTATTTTATATATATATATATATAGAGTGTCAAGTACACTTAGTATGACAAATCTGGCAGAATTAATAGACAAAATTAGCAGGAAATTTGGTAATGGCTGGCTTCATTTTATCAATTAGAATGTGTTGATGAAATGGCGTGATTATCCCTATGATCTCCTTGGAAGACGAACACGCTCTGTATACATATATATATATATATATATATAATTATTTATGAAAATTAAAAAAATACTTAGAAAGAAAAAACACTCAAATATATATATATAATTATTTATGAAAATTAAAAAAATACTTAGAAAGAAAAAACACTCAAATGATTTTGTGTTAAATTTAAGACTCCGTTTGGATACAGAAATACTCTCAATCAACCTCATCTCATTTCATCATTATGATTTTTCTAAACTTTCAAATAAAATATAACAAATAATTTAATTTTTTCAAATTTTTAAATAATAATAATATAAAAAAATAATATTTTATTCAACTCATCTTATTTCATCTCATTGTCCAAACTAGACCAAGTCATTTGATTGTCCAACACACTTGACGGGTCTAACAGTGTACCTGATTATTTATGTTTAAAAAATGTTAAATATATTTAAGAAAAATTTATATAAATTTTTTTCTCCACATATAAGTTATTAATACCTTGAAAATTATAAAATTTAAATTTTAAAAGAAAACTAATACTCGAATAAAAGTATAAGTAAAATTATAAATACACATGACATTACTCTTTGTGTTTTATTTAAAAGGTGATAAAGTTGGTGGAAGCCACCCTGGAAAATTGGAAATTACGTACATACGAGCTTGTAAGCAATGCGTTCCATAACCGATAGTTGATTAACCGATAGTTGATGCTGCATCTACTTCAAACTTTCCATCTCAGGTTGACCAGTACCAGTACTATTTTTATTGTTTTTATTTTTTTTAATTTTATTTTAAAGAAGTGAATATTAATAAAGTTATATATTTTTTAAATTTTTTTAATAATTAAATATATTAAAAAAATACTTAAAAGAAAAAAATAAAAAATTTCAAATATACTATAAAATAATAAAATAAGAGAGTAATAAAACTATCATTATATAGCCTCCTTTGAGTCAAGGAGAAGCGAAGCTACGTAGAACCTTGGCGTTGGCGTGCAAATTCATTGGCCCTACGCGCACCCTACGCGCACGTTTTGAATCTCTTTCTTTTAGCAAGTATTATTAATGGCGAGCCCCTTCGGACCGGTCGGGCTGTTTTTCTCATAATAACAGCCTCCACACATGAAATGACACGTAGGCAAGCTCACAATAAACTGTCTGAAGGAGATTCCAGCCGATTGATTTCAGAAACAACCCACTACGTATTACGAAAGGAAATACCAGGAGCTCTCTCTTCCAAACAACCAGCTCGACTTCGCCGCACCATACCAGCACTGTTGCCGCCAACAAGTTTTGTTGCCCCCCACTGGGGTATTTTCCTCCGTCGCCTCCCAATGAGGTCATTTCCTCCATCGCCCCCCACCCCCCCAAAAAAAATTCCTCATTGCTCAGTCGCCCACCACTGAAAAGCTTTTCCTCCATCGCCCCCCATTGATTTGTGTTGTGCTCTGTATCACAGACAAAAAGGCCCAGATAAAGAAAGTGAATCGATTGTTTCTTTCTGCAATTTGCGTATAGTTAATTGGGAAGAGAAAACTCTGTCGTCTTCTATTTGATCTCAATGATTCTTTTACATGACCGAATACTAAAGGAACCAAAATCCAAAATCCAAAACCCAAAAAGAAAAAAAAAATTGAAACAAACAGAGGAAAACAGTCATCAAAATCCCTATATGGAGGCCAAAAAGAAACCAAGCTTGCGCCACCACGCTCGGGTTCGAGTTCGTGCCGCACCGTGAGGTAAAGCTCCGTCGCAGCTCGAGGTCGAGCTCTGTCGCGGCTTTGGGTCGAGCTCCTTCGCACCATGCGAAACGGGGTCCGTCGCATTGGTTCTGGTCGAAACCAAGCTTGAGCCACCACGCTCGGGTCCGAGTTCGTGCCGCACCGTGAGGTCAAGCTCCGTCGCGGCTCGAGGTCAAGCTCTGTCGTAGCTTTGGGTCGAGCTCCTTCGCACCATGAGAAACGGGGTCCGTAGCATTGGTTCTGGTCTGGTTTGGGATGGGGGCTTTGGCGGAAAAGGGAGAGTTCCGTGGGATCGATGGGTCTGGTTTGGGATGGGATGGGGTCTGGTTTGTGTATTCAATTTCTTATCAGCTATAGTCAGGCGTATAAAGAGGTGAAATGGAGGAGTTACGTGGCAATAGTTTATTGGTGGGCTGTTATTTGGGTATTAGCAGATTGATCGGTGGGAAGGTTTTCTCTTATTAATGTTGATGACTACGAAAGGAGAAAGCTGACCAACGTCGACTTTTGAGTAGACCGCGTGCTATGTCGTTGCCTGATGTCTCAATTCCTATCACCAATTTTAAGCAAGCAATGATAGAAGGGCATAATAATCTCTTGCTTTACTGAGGCAAAGTTTTTGTATTCTTAATTAAATTTGTATATATCTTAAAGAGATGATCGTTACGGTAATAAATAGATTATATAAAAGTAATTTTATAAATTAATATAATTTAATCTGATTTGTTAAATTTATTTTATAATAAAATAATTTTATAATCTAACAAATTACATAAAATCATATCAGTTTGTAAGATTATTTTTATGTAATCTATTTATAATTAAAGTATTTCTCTATCTAAAATTTGAGTACTTCATTTTCTTTATTATATGCGACACTAAATATTTGGTTGTCGGAAAAATTAGAAACAAAAAAATAAAAATAAAAATAAATCAAGTAGTTAATAATTTGCAATCACTATATAATCAAACGAATTTCTTCGATCAACCTCTAGAAAATATAATCAAGTCAGTCAACAGTTTTATCAAATTAATTTACAATTTTATCGTCATTCTAAAAACAAGATGAGAGAAGCTGCGCAGAACCTTCCTATGTCTTCGTAGATCGGCCCTATGTATGTACGCGTTTTAATTAATGAATTGTAAGGACGACCGAGGAGAGTTGACAAAGTCTTTTGGCCGTGTCATTCAAAGGAATTGATTCTTCTAAGAAATTACGTTGAAAATCTACTGTAATAGTTACCGGAACTCGTACTACTAACATAATCCATATATACTTGAGCTGGATTTGAAAAAATTAAGATTTTTTTAAACAAAATAATAGATCAGTTATTACTTTTTTACTATCTATTTATTATTATTTTTTATTTAATTTTTTATTTTATTTAATGATTAAAAAAATGACTATTAGTACAATTATATATTTTTAAAATTTTTTCTTAATGCTTAAGAATGGTAGAAAAATATTTAAAAGAAAATGATACAAAAATAAAAAAGTTCTAATATCTTATAAGTAGTAAATGGGAACTAATAGAGTTATTACCTATCACTACCCTTTTTTTAATCAAACCAAATAGAATAAGGGCCGTGATGGGTTACCATAAACAGGGCTTAAATAAACCGAAAGTTGATACTGTCCACCCTGGAAATAACGTACATGCGTGCTTGATCTGGTAGATTAATATTTCTGCAACAACCAAACACTTCCAACTCCTTTTGGCATCTTTACTCCAACCGCGAATCACGCCAGATTAAAAAGCATAAAAAGGGGGCGCACCTCCACTTCTTTCCATTTCAATAACCTTTTGACTACATAAACCGAAAGTTGATGTTGTCTACCTTGAACTTTCCATCTCAGGTCGGCCACTACTACTAGTACTCCATTCATGGCTAGCTTCTATTATATATACATACAGATCACCTCAGGATATCCTCATTGTTCTTCTCATTATCTAAGCCCGCAAATTACCAATATTCCCTTCCACATTTAAGCTTCTAAATCTCTTGAATTGCATTCATGGCCACCCAAACACCCTCTTCATCTACTTCAGAAGTTAGTAAGAAAAGAAAAAGAAGACCCACTTCATCTACTTCTGAACTTGGTAAGAAAAGAAAAGGAGATGATTCATCTCCGCCTCGATGGAAATATGAAGTTTTCCTTAGTTTCTATGGCAAAGACACTCGTAAGAGTTTTACGGATCATCTATATGTTGATTTAAAACGGAAAGGCATTCTCGTCTTTAGGGATGATGAAACACTCCAGCGAGGAGAATACATTTCTAAAGCGCTTCTGAAAGCAATTCGAGAATCACAATACGCGATCGTCATTTTCTCTGCAAATTATGCTTTTTCCAAATGGTGCCTCATGGAACTTGCTGAGATAGTTGAATGGGAGGAAAAGAAAAGGCTCACAGTTCTTCCTATTTTCTACCATGTGGATCCTTGTGACGTGAGAAATCAGAGTGGGTCTTTTGCAGAAGCGTTCACTGCACATGAAAAAGATCCCAAGATAGACAAGAAAGATACGGATATGTGGAAAAATGCTTTGAGAAAAGCCGGCAGTATCGCCGGATGGCACATACACGACAGGTAACATTTAGCCCTCTTTTGATCTTCTTCCATTGATAGCTAGCAAGCAATTAACATCTATATATCTACTTAAATTATAACATTTATAATTTTTAAAATGTTTACATTGTGATCTGGTTTGACAGCTCGAGTGTTGCAAGAGGCAAAATATTAAAGTACGAATTAAAGTGTTTCGCTTTCTCTAATAAACAATGCTAATTATCAGCTAAAGCTAGCCTTTTTTGTTTTTTTGGTTTGTGTCGATTCAAGTCTCGTTAATATTAATTGTTCTATAAATTTATAGGTATGAATCAACAATTATACAAGAAATCAGCGGACGTCTATCTCGTGAGTTAAATTCCAAATTCTCACGTCATGATTATGATAAACTTGTTGCAATAGACTCCCATGTAGACAAAATGATGGAGTTACTGGATATGGAATCGGATGATGTTCGCTTCGTAGGAATTCATGGGATGGGTGGCGTTGGTAAGACAACGCTGGCCGAAATAATTTATGATAGAGTTTCTTCTGATTGTCGATTTGAAGGAAGCAGCTTTATTTCTCGTGTTAGAGAAAAATCTGCTACTGCTCGTGATCTAGCTTCTTTACAAAAAGAACTTCTTTCTATGATCATGCAAGAAGAAATACCTATATGGGATCATCACGAGGGAATTAGGATGATAAAGAAGATACTGCAGAATAAAAAAGTTTTTATCGTCCTTGATGATGTGGATAGCGACGAGCAACTAACGGCATTAGCAGGGGATCGGAAATGGTTTGGTCCAGGGAGTAGGGTGATTATAACTAGCAGAGATAGTCATCTATTGAGAACACATGAAGTGAAGCATACCTATAAGGTTAAGCAGCTTGAAACAACAAAAGCTTTGCAACTCTTTAGTTTGTCAGCCTTCAAGAAAACCCATCCAATAGAGGATTACAAGGATCTATCTATGGATTTTGTAAATTATGCTCAAGGCCTTCCTTTAGCTCTTAAAGTTTTGGGTTCCTTCTTATATGAGAGAGAAATAGATGCATGGAAAAGTGAGAAAGATAAACTAAAAGCAATTCCTAATCCAAAAATTATGGATGTACTTCAAATAAGTTTTGATGGGCTGCAGAAATTGCAAAAAGAGTTATTTCTGGATCTGGCGTGTTTGTTCCAGAAGTCCCTCGTAAGTTACGAGATGTTAGAAAGTTGTGGTTATTATCGCATCGACATTGAAGTTCTCATTGAGAAGTCCCTCATAAGCAAATCAAAATATGGATGGTGTAAGGATTTGTCCATGCATGATTTGCTAAAAGAAATGGGCCAGGAATTAGTTCGCTGTGAATGCCCTCAAGTACCTGGACAACGTAGTAGACTGTTTCATGTGGAGGATCTCTATCAAGTACTGAAGAATGATACTGTAAGTTGATTAGTGTAGACATTAATATAAAACGGTATATTTTCTTCCTAATTCTTGCTAACCTGTTGTTCTTGGTTACCAGGGAACTGATGCAATTAAAGGCATAGTCATGGATTTTTGTCCTAAAACGAAACAGAGACTCAACGCCGAAGCATTGTCAAAAATGAGAAAATTGAGATTTTTTAAATTCCATCATTCTCAAAATATAAAATGGCATGGAAACCCTTTAAAATACATGCCAACCAATGAGTTGCAATTCCTAGAGTGGTCTGGATATCATTTGAAATCCTTGCCGAGCAGTTTCCAACCAAAAAATCTTACTGTACTAAGGATGTCTCGCAGCCACATCAAACAACTATGGAAGGGACCGATGGTAAGTTCTTCCCTCAAATAAATAAGTATTCTTCTTAATAACCACCTTTATTTTCCCAAATAAGTTAATATATTCATATTTTGATCCAATTAACTATGCTTGTTTATAACAGGATTTAGACAATTTGAAGGAATTTGATCTGAGTTATTCTGAGAACTTGATTGAAACACCAGATTTGACAGGAGCCCCAAATCTTGAGAACATAAACCTGAAAGGTTGTAAAAACTTGTGTGAGGTCCACCCATCCATCGGAAGTCTCAAACGATTAAAACAATTGGCACTTTACGAATGTTCAAGCCTTGAGAAGTTGCCAGACCTGAGTAAGTTGGAATGCCTGACAAATTTGTGGGTAAAGGAAACTGCTATAACACAAATACCATCTGTCAATCTACTCCCCAAGAGCATGAGTCTTTTTACTTTTGAAGGACGCGAGTTGATGAGAGATTCCACCTATGATATCGGATCACTTGTAGAATATCATATGGAAGGAAAACATGAGGTACAAGTAAGGTGCATTGATTTTGACAGCAAAGCAGAAAAAATTTTAGACATCGCAGGTGGAATTGTTGCGAAATTAAATGGCGATGCGGTAAGTCAGTGTGTCTGATCTCTCATTCTCTTCTTTAGAAACAAACAAAACATGTCAGAGAAATGCTTTAATAAAAAAGGATTTCATTTCACAAATAGAAAAACTAATCATTGCCAAACTAATCATCGCCTTGCAATTGCTTAATTTTTGCTGCAATTAACATCTCTTTTTGTGGGTTGTTTTTACAGATGATGATAAGTGGGTGGTCGCTGGGATTCAATATCCCGGAGTGGGTCCGGTATAAAAGTAATGGCTCCTCTGTAACGATAGATTTGGATGGTATTACGAATCCGGAGATGGGGTGTGCTCTCTTTATTGTTTGTGATTCTGATGAATTCTATCCCCTTGATGAAGATACTTCAATTTCTTTGTTATTCAAGAAATGCATTGATTTTTCAACGGTGCGTCTTGACTTATTGTTTAGGAGGGATGAAGAAGAATATTGGGAAGAATGTTCTTTTAGATACTATTATATGCCTCCTCTCTTGGACGGTTGTTTAACTAAGGGAATTGGATTCTGGGTGTATATACCGGCAGTTTTGCAGTTTTTGCAGTTTTTGAATATACGAAGGAGGTTCATTAAGATTTCATTTCAAGCATGCTTGTTTGATGAATTAGGTCTTGATCCATTGATAGAAGTGAAAGAATGCGGGGTGCATTTAGTATGTCCAGATGATGGTGCCAAGTCAGAGTTCTTTAATAGCATTGCTCCTTTTCGCCGTTCGGTATCTTCAGATTCAGATTCAAATTCAGATTTCCATCGTCTATATAGTGCTGTTATTGGAAAGAAAAAGGAAACGGGATTTGGAAATTTCCATATTAGGCGAGCGAGCTCAGTGGAGCTATTTCATCTACTATTCAGAGAGATGTGCAGAATGTTTGAGAATCTTAAACTATAAAATCCTCAAATAATGTTCTCTGCTATTAATTTGCAGTGGATTTAAAATTACCATTTACCAAGAAGGCTTTTTGTTTGTTTTTTTTTTTTAATTCTGGATAGCTTTTTATTCTGAAACAGTACGTGAATTATGCTCCTTTCTGTTGGTGTTTATAAGTTTATTGTGCATTAGAATTTCAATGTTCTATAGTTTCTTGTGCTTCAAAGTATCACGAGATGTGTATCTTAATTTGCAAAATACTTCTACTATTAGGAATTAGCTTTGCGGTCTTAAGTGTTCTCTTGAAGAGGATTGGAAAGTAGTACGTGAAAATCAAGATCCCCTGAAATTCTAATATTTTGCTTACCATATTAATTAATTTGTATTTAATTTCCAGAGCTAGTAGTTTTCTTTTCTTTTCTCCCCAAATGAGAATAATTGGAATTGATTCTATGCCAATTACGTGTTATTTTTCTTGAGCGGGTGGTTGTAATATTTGTTATAACTTGTTTCTACGTACCTCTGATAAAGGTAAAAAAGTGTCTTTGAAAGGAAGTTATGAAGTGGCAGACATGGTATTGTTGTAATGTCTATTAAAATGAGGGAAAATCAACAGTTTTTGAGTGCAAGTTGCGCCCAGAGTATCTTATAGTTACTTTGTTCGTAGAGCAGCAAAAAATTAAACAAATCAGCATTTGTTGCGCTGTGGATATTCCATTATTTGGTGCTTTGAGATTATGAAGTACTTGCCATGCTGACCTAATTATTCTCTTCACTCCAAAGGAAAATTTTCATGCTGATTATTTCCTTTTTTTTTTTTTTTAAAGGCATTTTTTTTTCTTCTTGGTTCAAAGGGTTTACCTTTCTATTGTCACCGTTACAAAATTTCTATTTTATTTTTCTTCCTTGAGGTCAGTTTGTGTCTTAGTTGAACGTAATGTATATTCATAATTTGCCACGACCCAACTCCTTTCACCTCAGTTTGCTTTCGTGCTTGTAGGATGCTAGGCGAAATGATGTTGATCTCAGCCAGTATAAGGGGAAGATGCTCTTGATGGTCAATGTCGCATCGCAATGGTATGCTTTAGCTTTTCGTGTTTTATTTTTCTTTTTAGATCTGTTAGTGCCTCTGTCTTATCAAGTGCGGAAAGTTGGCTCAATTCTGTTGGAGACTAAACATTGGATGATAATATTTGGATCTGAATAAAATTAGCCAGTATGTGAATTATGCTCCTTTCTTTCTTGTTATTTAGCTGTAGTACTGGATGATTTAGTTCTGACGTTCACTTTTGAAAGATAGTGGATCTATCCTCTGACATTCACTTTCGAAATTTGTGGGTAGACATGAGAGATTGAAAATTTGAAAGTAGCAGTTGTTTTTATTTTTTATTTTTTAATCATTGTATAATTGTACGAGACAGATTCAATTCATTCATTTGCTTCCTGGGTTTATGCCTTTTTTCTCCTAATCTTAGTTGGAGTAATGCCTGATGAAACTTTATTTCATGCACTGTAAGGTGGATGTGAATGGTAAAGAAGCTGCTCCGTTGTACAAGTTCTTGAAGTCTAGCAAAGGTGGGCCTATTTGGAGACAATATAAAGTGGAATTTTTCTAAATTCCTGGTTGATAAAGATGGGAATGTTGTTGACCGTTATGCAAAGGTGGCCATAGAAAAAATGAAGCCATAGCTTGTTTTGTAATGGACTTTTGTTTTTGTACTGGACTTTTGCATTTGTATTGGACATGCCACTAAGTAATTATTCCAACATATTTTGGTGTATTGAGAAGTTGTACATATGTCTTTCTCGAACTTTGTTGGAGCTTGGAGTTGTAAATATGTGTAGCTCTAGTTTTGGTAATTTGAAAAGTTCTACTAGACTTTTGCATCTAGTTGAAGTTTCAGTCAAATTACAAAGTCCAAGAAATGATACTGTCAACTATGATTTCCGGTTTTCTAGTTTATATTTTTATTTTATAAATCTGATATAACATGTTTTCTAGTTTTGTTTTCCATGGATGTCACATATAATCCATGAGCCAACAACTCTAGATCCAACAACACAGGCAGAATGATTATTTTTTTCCACTAATGTGAGTTACCATTCATCAATACCATCTGATACACAATTACAATCCGAAACATGGCATGATCTGTATGAAAACCGGTCTCAACCAACTTTTAATTTTGAGCATAAGCATTAAACTTGGGCCACAATATAATTATCTGAAAGTTCCAATATGATAACATATGAATCATGAAGTAAAGTCCATTCTGATCTATCTAAAGTTGAATTATCTGCTTTCACTCTATCATCACGAACCTGCAACTACGCTTCTTTAAGAAAAAATCCACAAAAATACATCAAAGCCACAAAAATGCATTAAATCCACAAAAAATCCCTATATTACATTCAAGCCACAAAAATACATTAAATCTACAAAAAAATCTTTGGATTACATTCAAGCCACATAAATATATTAAATCTACAAAACAAATACATTAAAGTCCATAAAAATACATTAAATCTACAAAAACAAATCCCTAGATTACATTCAATCCACAAACAAATACATTAAAGTCCACAAAAATACATTAAAGTCCAGAAAAAATACATTGAAGTCCACAAAAATCCATTCAAGCCACAAAAATCATTTCAGTGGTTGTGATCCGTCCATCCCATGGTGCAACGATTGTGATCCATCAAACCCAAAGTGCATCTATAAAGAATAAAACCCAAATATTAACGTGGTGTCAATAAATACATTAAAATATCAGAAAAAATTGGGATCCACTTACACTTTTTTTACTCTGAATCACTGTTTCTCAGAGTTGGGATCCAGTAATTCAAAAGCTGTGCTTTGTGGCACCCTGGTGATAAATACTCATAAAAACAAAGCAATAAATGATATAACATACCACGGATGGGGGATTTGAGCTAGATGATGTTTGCGTAGATGGCTGTTCTTTCCCGCTTCCCATGCTGAGAATGAGACAAATGCATTGTCAATATATGCATGGATATATAAGCTGTTCAAAAAAAAAAAAAAATACTCTACTTTTGAAAATTAGCAAAAGTAATGCCATTTGTTTATGATCTTAAATATAACTCAATTTTAAAACATGAAGATATATATGCTACATTTGTATGTGTCTGTAAGATTGAGTGAACTAATAATTAAAATGATGGAAAGCTATATATAATTGTTTAGAATGAAGTAATTCAATTGCTTAAGCGTTAAATAGAGTGAGGACTATATATAGAATCCTTTATAGCATAATTTTGGCAGTTACCATTTGTGAGTCAATTCATGTTTCTTTACCAGATTATATCAATTATTGTCTAACATCCAGCTGTCCTTTTCCTGAATATTCCTTTGTCTTATCATAATATTTCTCCCACGTACATGGAATGGATAGAGTGAGGACTGTATATAGGAAAACAATAGCTCCAACTTATTTAATGAATGAAGAGGGTGACTTGCCCTCTCTTTCTGTATGTCCATGCACCATTTGTCTTCATCAAATTTCTTAAAGCTTCCTGACCGAAAGGAAATAGGCCCGTAGGTGGGGATGCCCAACAAGAATAGATAGCCATGATCATGCACATGCTGAACCAGTGTTAGGTATGCTATGAGGAGACAACCAACTGAAGTAGGATTTTCATAAAGTAATGCCAAAATTTTTTGAGCAATTTCTCAAACATTTCTCAAAGCAGGGCACCATCTAAATAGAAGGTAAAGGAAACCTTCATTTGAAGCTTTTTCAATTTAATCAAATGAAGAGGTAACAAATAAAAATCACATTATATACTGCAAGTGAAGATTGATGACCCCTTATTAAAAGAAAAAGTACTCAAAATCCACGAGTCTTTGCATGTACTTCGCGGCAACTTCGAATATATGTATGTTAATGCACAAACATGAGATTAAGATCAAAAGATCGGCAATTAATCTCTCTTCTCTGATCAACTATATGCATGTCACCATCTCGATCAAAAGCTGCTTAAGCAAAACTACTTTGGTTGGCATACATAATCCATAACGACAGCACCAAATAAATCAAAGAATAGAAAAAAAGAGAATAGAAAAGGCATACACGCATGCACAAAAGTCCTATATATTTGCATAAAATACATGTACGCCTAATTACATGAGTTGCTTCAGCCTTAAAGAATCTAAAGTCAAAGACATGCATGCTTTTCCCTTCCAGAATCATGGAACTACATGCAGCCTTGGGAGATATACCATATATAGAACATACGTACCTCCAAGAATAATTTTCACTGAGATGATGGCTTGACACAGATCCACCCACGAGGCCCGAACTCTGCTTGTGTCAAAGTACCCAAACTGTTCAAGACCAGAGCCAGTCATTAAGCAAAATTTTGAAACGAAATCTTGGAGAATGCCTGAAGAAATGTGTAAACACTCACCAAGAATATGCGGAGGACTGGGTTGGGAGAACCGAATCACCTCTCATGGCAACCACAGATCTCTATCTCACCCACCCCGCTGCGACTCAGAGTTACGGGTACGTGACGACGGCGACCCAGACAACCGGACGGTGACAGCTACCAAAGACATCGACCGGAGACGCACGGCACGATTGCGAGGGCGACGTCTCTGCTCAGATCTCCCTCTCTCTGGTTTCGCTCTGCATATCCCTCCCAAAATCTATTTCCCTCCATTCCGTGATATTTGCCTCTCTCTTTTCTTTTTTTGTTTTTTATTTTTTTATTGGCTGAAGTGGCACTGCCACGTCATCTGATACCGCGGTAAATATTATTAAAATATTGTTAAAAAATAATATTTTAATAATATTTTATTAAATTTTTAACTTTTATCTCAATTCAATTTAATATCTAAATTCGTTCTAATATTAAGTTAAATTAAAATGAATTAAATTTTTTATAAATAATAATGAGTTAAAATGATAAAGTGAATTACGTGAAATTTACTTAAAATATAATGTAGCTAAGTACAAGATGATAGAAATTACGTAGAACCCTATGTACGTACGCGTACACGTTTTAATTAATGAATTGTGAGGACAATTAAGGAGAATTGACAAAGTCTTTTAGCCGTGTCATTCAAAGGAATTAATTCTTCTACGCGTTTTATTTTAAATTTCTTCTAGATCAGGAAATTTGGCAGAATTAACAGACAAAATAAGCAGCAAATTTGGTAATGGCTGGCTCCATTTTATCAATTAGGTTGTGCAGATGATGAAATGGAATGATTAATATCCCTTTCATCTCCTTCGAAGACGGACGGGCTCCTGTATATATATTAATATTCTTTAAGATTGATAAACGCGCGTCTATGATAATAATTATTTAAGAAAATTAAAAAAAATATATATACTTAGAAAAAAAAAAAAAAAAAAACCCAAATGACGTCTGTAACTTTGAAGTCATTTGAGTGTCTATCACACCCTCGACGGGTCTAACTCTAAGTCCATGGCTTCTACGTATACCTATATAGATCACCTCATGATATCTTCATTGTTCTTCTCATTCTCTAAGCCTGCAAATTACCAATATTTCCTTCCACAATTAAGCTTCTAAATCTCTAGCATTTGCATTCATGGCCACTCAATCACCCTCCTCATCTACTTCCGAAGATACTAAGAAAAGAAAAAGAGACAATTCATCTTGTTCGGAAGAAGATGAAAAAGTCATAACCTCTTTCCCAACTTCTTCCTCGACGCCTCGATGGAAATATAAAGTTTTCCTTAGTTTCTATGGTGAAGACACTCGCAAGAACTTTACGGATCATCTATATGTTGATTTAAAACGGAAAGGCATTCTCGTCTTTAGGGATGATGAAGCACTCCAGCAAGGGGAATACATTTCTCAAGCGCTTCTGAAAGCAATTCAAGAATCACAATACGCGATCGTCATTTTTTCGGCAAAATATGCTTTTTCCAAATGGTGCCTCATGGAACTTGCTGAGATAGTTGAATGGGAGGAAAAGAAAAAGCTCACAATTCTTCCTATTTTCTACCATGTGGATCCTTCTGACGTGAGAAATCAAAGTGGGTCATTTGCAGAAGCGTTCACTGCACATGAAAAAGATCCCAAGATAGACAAGAAAGATACGGATATGTGGAAAAATGCTTTGAGAAAAGCCAGCAGTATTGCCGGATGGAACATACTCCACAGGTAACGGTTAGCCCTCTTTTGATTTTCTTCCATTGATAGCTAGCAATCAATTAACATCTATATATTTACTTAAATTATAACATTTATAATTTTTAAAATGTTTACATTGTGATCTGGTCTAAAGTGTTTCGCTTTCTCTAATAAACAATGCTAATTATTAGCTAATGCTAGTTTTTTTTTTTTTTGGGTTCGTGTCGGTCTCGTCAATATTAATTGTTCTATCAATTTATAGGTACGAATCAATAATTATACAAGAAATCGGTAGACGTCTCTCTCGTGAGTTGAATTCTAGATTCTCACGTCATGATTACGATAAACTTGTTGCAATAGACTCCCATGTAGACAAAATGATGGAGTTATTGGATATGGAATCGAATGATGTTCGCTTTGTAGGAATTCATGGGATGGGTGGCGTTGGTAAGACAATGCTGGCCGAAATAATTTATGATAGAGTTTCTAATTCTAATTGTCGATTTGAAGGAAGCAGCTTTATTTCTTGTATTAGAGAAAATTCTACTAGTGCTCGTGATCTATCTTCTTTACAAAAAGAACTCCTTTCTACAATCATGCAAGAGGAAATACATGTATAAAATCATCACCAGGGAATTGGGATGATAATGAAGAGGCTGCAGAATAAAAGGATTTTTATTGTCCTTGATAATGTGGATAGTGACGAACAAACGACGACATTAGCAGGGGATTGGAAATGGTTTAGTCCTGGGAGTAAGGTGATTATAACATCCAGAGATAGTCATCTGTTGATAAGAAATAAAGTGAATGATATCTATAAGGTTGAGCAGCTTGAAACAGCAAAAGCTTTGCAACTCTTTAGTTTGTCAGCCTTCGACAAAACCCATCCTCCAAAGAATTACATGGATCTATCTATGGATTTTGTGAGGTATGCTCAAGGCCTTCCTTTAGCTCTTAAAGTTTTGAGACGTCATGTCTTATTTGGGAGAACAAATATAGATACATGGAAAAGTGTTAGGAATCAACTAGAAGCAATTCCTAATAAAAAAATTATGGATGTACTTCAAATAAGTTTGGATGGGCTGCAGGAAATGCAAAAAGAGTTATTTTTAGATATGGCGTGTTTTTTCCGAGGACAACATTGGGTGGATTACAAATTTTTTGAGGTGTTAGAAAGTTTTGGTCATTATCACATCGACATTGACGTTCTCGTTGAGAATTCCCTCATAAGCAAATCAAAATATGGATTGTTGTCGATGCATGATTTGCTAAAAGAACTAGGCCGGGAAATAGTTCGCTGCGAATGCCCTGATGAATATGGAAAACGTAGTAGACTGTTTTGTTGGGAGGATCTCTGTCATGTACTGAAGAATGATACTGTAAGTTGATTAGTGTAGACATTAATATAAAAATGTATTTTTTCATCCTAATACTTGCTAACCTGTTGTTCTTGGTTATCAGGGAACTGATGCAACTAAAGGCATAGTCGTGAATTTTTGTCCTGAAACGAAAGAGAGACTCAACGCCAAAGCATTTTCAAAGATGACAAAATTGAGATATGTTAAATTCCATCATTCTCAAACTTTAAAATGGCGTGGAAACCCTTTAAAATACATGCCAACCAATGAGTTGCGATACCTAGAGTGGTCTGGATATCCTTTGAAATCTTGGCCGAGCAGTTTCCAACCAAAAAATCTTACTGTACTAAGAATGTCTGGCAGCCGCATCAAACAACTATGGAAGGGGTCGATGGTAAGTTTTTCACTCGTATAAATATGTATTCTTCTTAATAATCCCCCTTCATTTTCCAAATAAGTTAATATGTTCATATTTTGATCCAATTAGCTATGCTTGTTTATAACAGGTTTTAGACAATTTGAAAGAATTTGATGTGAGTTTTTCTAAGAATTTGATTGAAACACCAGATTTGACAAGAGCTCCAAATCTTGAGAAAATAAACCTGGAAGGTTGTAAAAGCTTGTGTGAGGTCCACCCATCCATCGGAAGTCGCAAACGATTAAAAAATTTGCAACTTCAAAAATGTTCAAGCCTTGAGAAGTTGCCAGAGCTGAGTAAGTTGGAATGGCCGATATATTTTGAGGCAAGGGAAACTGCTATAACACAAATACCATCTTTCAATCTACTCCCCAAGGGCTTCTATGAGGTTCGTCTTGAAGGACGCAAGTTGATGAGAGATCCCACCTATGATATCGGATCACTTGTAGAATATCAGATAGAAGGAAAATTTTCGGCAGATGTAGTGTGCATTGATTTTGACAGCAAAAGAGAAAAAATTTTAGACATGGCAAGTGGAATTGTTGGGAAATTATATGGCAATGTGGTAAGTCAATGTGTCTGATCTCTCATTATCTTCTTTAGAAACAAACAAAACATGTAAGAGAAATGCTTTAATAAAAATGGATTTCATTTCACAAATAGAAAAACTAATCATCGCCTTGCAATTGATTAATTTTTGCTGCAATTAACATCTCTTTTTGGGGTTATTTTTACAGACGATGATAAGTGGGTGGTCGTTGGGATTCAATATCCCGGAGTGGGTCCGGTATAAAAGTAATGGCTCCTCTGTAACGATAGATTTGGATGGTATTACGAATCCGGAGATGGGGTGTGCTTTCTTTATTGTTTGTGATTCTGATAAATTCTTTTCCCTTGATGAAGAAGCTTCAATTTATTTATTCAAGGAATGGGATTATCATTTTGCATCGGTGAGTCCTAAATTATCCTTTGAGAGGGATGAAGAAGAATGTCGGGAGGAATGTTCTTTTGAATACTTTTTAATTCCTCGTCTCTTGGACGACTGTTTAATTAAGACAATTGGATTCTGGGTGTATATACCGGCGATTTTGCAGTTTTTGCGAGTTTTGGATATATGGAGGAGGCTCATAAAGATTTCATTTGAAACAGGCCGTTATGAGAATGGTTCTGTGAAATTCAATGAAGCGAAAGAATGCGGGGTGCATTTAGTATGTCCAGATGATGGTGCTAATTCAGAGTTCTTTAATAGCATTGCTCCTTTTCGCCATTCGGGATCTTCAGATTCATATTCAAATTCAGATTTCCATCATCGATATAGCTATGCAATATATGAAAATATAGAGGAAGCACCATGGCCGGATGTCATGATTAGGCGAGTGAACCAACATGCACCAACTTAATCGACCGGAACCGACGTGTGCATATTATTTGAGGATAGCTTTAAAATCCTCAAATAATGTTCTTTGCTATTAATTTACCAAAAAGGCTTTTTGTCTGTTTTCATCGTACGTTGTGGAGCAACTTCTGGATAGCTTTTTATTCTGAACAGTACTTGTTCATGAAATTCTTCAGATGGAAAACAATAGCTGTTCTTTTTTTTCCTGTTCTTTCTGCTGGTGTTTATAACTTTATTGTGCATTAGAAAGTAAAACATTTATTAATTTCTGCTGGTGTTCATTAATGATGCAAAACATTTATTTTGCTTACCATATTAATTAATTTGTATTTAATTTCCTGAACTAGTGGTTTTCTTTTCTTTTCTTTTCTTTTCCCCCCAAATGAGAATAATTGGAAATGATTCTATGCCAATTACTTGTTATTTTGCTTGAGCAGGTGGTTGTAAAGTTATAACTTAATTGTTTCTACCTCTGATAAAGGGAAAAGAGTATCTTTGAAAGGAAGTTCTGAAGTGGCAGACATGGCATTGTTGTAATGTCTTTCAAAATGAGGGAAAATCAACAGTTCTGAGTGCTAGTTAAGGCCAGAGTATCTTACTAGTTACTTTGTTGGGTTCCTAGAGCAGCAAAAAATTAAATAAATCAGCATTTGTTGTGTTGTGGATATTCCATTATTTGGTGCTTTGAGCTAATGAAGTACTTGCCATGTTGACCTAATTATTCTCTTCACCCCAAAGGAAAATTTTCATGCTGATTCTTTCCACCTTTTTTTTTTTTTTTGAAAGGCATTTTTTTGAAAGGCACTTTTTTCTTCTTGGTTCAAAGGGTTTACCTTTCTATTGTTGTCACCGGTACAAGTTTCTGTTTGGGCATCTTTTATTTTCTCTTAATTTTTCTTTGGCCAAGCAAAAGATAAATAAATGTTTTATACGAGGAATACTTAGGCCTTGTTTGGATTGAAGATGCTGATCACATCTCATCCAATCTCATCTCAATATGTAAACATCACAAACATACTTTTCAATTTTAGATCTTTAACTTTTTTTTTATCTAATTATTACAACCTTTTCAAATTTCTAAACAAAAACAAGAAACAATTCAACTTTTTCAAATTCTAACTAAAAAATAATTAGGGGTGAATTCGGTCCGGTCCGAGGAGGTTTTATGGACCGGACCGGACCTATTCGGTCCAGGGTTTTCCCACCCTGGACCGGACCGAACTTCATACGGTCCGGTCCGGTCCGGTCCCATTCGGTCCAGTCCGGTCCGGTCGGTCCACCCTATGAGTTTTTTTTTTTTTTTTCAATGACATTTTGTTTAATACTTATGTAATTATATTGTGACATATTTAATATATATACATATAGTATACTATTATATATATTAGTAATACACTACTACTATTAGTAATAGTGATAATTATATATGTAACTATATCATGTAATAATAATAGTAATAATAGTAATATATGTAACTATATGTAATATTAATAACTAATACTATTAGTCTATTAGTACTAATACTATAACTAATAAATATATGTAATGATAGTGATAATATATGTAATATTATATTAAATAATAGTAATACTCTTATTACTAATATTCTATGTAGTTATAGTGATTTAATGCTAACATATTACATATTAAGTTAACTATACTAATACTATTATAAATTTACAAATATATGATATATTATAATTTATACTATAACTTTTATAATATGTTAATACATTAATATATATACTAGTACTATATTTTTTTTTTGATCGGTTATACTAGTACTATATATTATAGTTAATAGTTATATATTAAAGAATATAGTAATACATTGATACTAAATATATATATAATATAGTTATAGACTTACAATGATTTAGTTATTATGAATTTATAATTAGTATAACTATATAATTGTATTAGTATTAGACTATTAGTAATTCAACTATTATATAAATAATAATTTTTTTTTAATCTATTCGGTCCGGTCCGGTCCGGTCCGGGACCGGACCGAATACCTTCGGTCCCTTAAAAATTGGACCGGGACCGGACCGGACTCATTCGGTCCGGTCCGGTCCGGTCCAAAAATGACCGGTCCGGTCGGTTTTTCCGGTCCGGACCGTTCGACTTTCAGCCCTAAAAATAATATTAAAAATTGAATAATTCTACTTAGCTTTCTCAACTTTGCCTTCTAAAAGTGTTACCTTGGTCTGATTGTCCTTCACAAGAAAAGAAGAAGAGGTAGTAAGTGATAATTGTTATCTACACAAAGCCTTTGTATAGACAATGCAAGCTTTTTTAAGTTGAAATTTGGAATGAGGAGTGTAGATAGTAGAGGAACCAGTGTCTTGAATGTTGAGGCCAGCTCCATCACTAACAGCAACTGTTTCATGACCTTGGTAAGCCTCTTGAATGGCGAGATTTTCATGTTGTTTTGTTATGTGTGCATTGGCACCACTATCACATACCTTGGCTGACTATCAAACCCTTGGTTGGATTGTGCTACCATTAAAGCTAGTTGTTGAGGAGGATGGTGCCCTTGAAAGGAATAATCCACATGGTGAAAGCAATCCAAGGCTTCATTATTTAATCTGCCACAAATCTGACATCGAGCCTAGGTGGCGTTACTGATGTTTGGAAGAAGTTGCTGCAAATGTTGAGGGCCACCTGAAGATTTGGAGTTCCCATTTCTTGGTGGAAATTTTGAGAATTGCCACGAGGAGCGTACCTATTTGGTGAAGAGCAGCATTGTTTTTGCACTAATATTGCAAAGTTGAGGGATCTAGTACTACATCATGTTATTGGAGCAAAACCATCTCATGGTTGAGTGGTTCCTCTTAGAAATCAGCAAAAGATAGAGGATTGACTCGAGTAGCCAATGAGAATGAGTTCACAAAGGAATGGAATGAGGGATTAAGGCCACTAATGATGAGAGAAATAAGGTCTTCATCATCAGTGGGCTTCCCTATTGCTACAAGCTGGTCTGCAAGAGACTTGGCTCCTTGTAGATGTTCAGAGCAAGATTTACTACCTTAAGAGAGACATTGAAGTCGTCTCTTTAAATGAGACACTCAGGATATAGATTGTGAGGCAAACCGATTGAAATATGTAGTCCACACTTGCCGAAAAACAATGGACACAACAGACTCAGACAAAGTCATGTTGATCCAACTAAGAAGATGTTGGTCCTTTTTCACCCAAGAGCATGTGCTGGGTTGGGGATCTCTTTGCCTTGATCATAAACAAGAAAAGGATGAGGGCATGGTTCAAAACCATCCAAAATGCCGACAGTGTCGTGAATTCTTAGAATAAGAACCATCTGAGACAGCCATTGGAGGTAGTTGTAACCATCTAACTTCACACCAGAAGATTGTGTGAAGGAGGGAAAAACAATTGAAGCATGAAATGTCATTTGAGCAAAGCAGAGGAGTGGACAGAGGCATTGGCCTAGTAGTGCTCTGATACCATGAACAAGATTATAAAATAATGGGTAATTAACTTGATCAAAACCATGAATTGTATTTCATTATATAGAGATTTACAGAGTACAAGGAATGGGAGGATACAATCTCAGGATTTGCAATATAATACTATTCAAGGAAACAATACATGTGATAGAATATACAATGAAAGGAAAAAAAAAGCTTGCCATACTATGATGATACTCAAGATTCTGGTAATTGATCATCGTGATCTTCAAATGATTTTGAGTTGATCTGTTGCATGGTTTTTTCCGCATTAGGCTACTCTTCACTAGGAAATACTCTTAACAACATATTGCTTGTACGTACGTGGAGTATAATGATTCATCTTGGTTAGTTAATGATTTCTCAATCCATATTCGAAACCAAAAATCGGAGCTCACAAACATGAAAGCATGCATTTTCTTCTAACTTGTAATGATTGAAGGGAAAAAAAACTAAGCCACATATGAATTTATACTTTAATATCAGATCTCATTCCCTACTTTTTTTTTATGCTCAATCCAAAGGGATTATATAATGTGTGAAAACCAGTCTAGCCGCTACAAGGGCATCGTATTGATTTAATAAATTATACAAAGCTCAATATCTACCATTTATGGCTAACTTACAGCTATACATTTGCTATACATGGGATGCTAATATGCTATACATGGAAGGTGATAGATACACAATATCCAGAGATATCAAGGGAGGGAGTCATAACTGTAACGAGAGAGAGAGTCACGATAGTAACACTACAATGCATATCTGTCATATAATCGGTCTGCATTTCTTGTCTTAGTTTAAGTTGAAAACAATAACCTCATTGGACTGATATTATTAGTCACTCAGCTTTGGTGCTTTGATGCCTCTGCATATAAGGGCCAATCTGGCACCCCCAGTTCCATAAAATGTTCATATATTAGTACCATGCAGCACCGCTGATATGAACATTTAGGATGAGAAAGGTGGACTTACATGCCATTCCATGGTTTGATGCGAGTGTGGTGCTGGGCTTGTTTACAGGAACTTGTAAAAATGTAGAGTTCTTTAATCCTATAGCATAATTCAAAATTTGCATATTTTGAGTTATTTTTTATGTTATATACTATGGTTCCCATGGTTTCTAGTAGGGGTGTAAATCGGTATGGTCCCGGGGGGGGGGGGGTGGATCGAAATTTTTGGTCCATTATTTTTCCCAGACCGAACATCCATAGGGACCGGTCCAGTCCAGTCAGTCCGTTCGGTCCAGTCCAATTATTTTTTTTTTTCCAAATATCTATATTCTACTTATGACAATTATAATTTTTAAAATGTTTACATTGTTTGGTTTTGGTTCGATATCTCAAGTGTTGCTAGAGGGAAAATAGTAAGTATGAATTAAAGAGTTTTGATTTCTCTAATAAACAACGATAAATATTCTATCAATTCAAGTTTCGTCAATATTAATTGATCTATCAATTTAGAGGTACGAATCAACAATTATACAAGAAATCAGTGGTACTATACCTATTGAGTTGATTTCTAGATCATTCTCACTGTCATGATTACCAGAAACTTGTTGCAATAAACTCCCGTGTAGAGGAAATGATGAACTTATTGGCTATATATGGAATCATACGATGTTCGCTTTGTAGGAATTGATCATGGGATGGGTGGTAATGGTAAGACAATGTTGGCCGAAATAATTTATGATCAAGCTTCTTATCAGTTTGAAGGAGGCAATATTATTTCTTGTATTAGAGAAGAATCTAAAGGTTGTAGTTTAGCTTCTTTACAAAAATTTCTTTCTATGATCATGCAAGAAGAAATACATATATATGGGATCATCACGAGGGAATTAAGGTGATCATAAAGAGCATGCTGTGTATATAATAAAAAGGATTTTATCGTTCTTGATGATGTAGATGGTGAAAAAGAACTAATGGCATTATCAGGGAGTCCTGATTGGTTTGGTCTAGGGACTAGGGTGAATATATATCATAACTTGCAGAGATAGTTATTTGTTGAGAACAAATGAAGTGAATGATTTTTATAAGATTATATCATTCACTTCTTCTAGAAAATGTAGCCAAGTCAATCAATAGTTTTACTAAATTTATTTAATGTTTGATATTAGGGTTGAGCAAAAATTCGAAAATTCGATTTTGTTTTCAACTACGCACCGACTTCGGACTTTTTTTAACTAAAAAAGTCAGAGGTGGCGATGTACCGACTCCAACTCCGATATTGTACATATTTTATAAAAATATATGTATTTATATATATATATTTTTGATCACCAAAGAAACATAGTTTTATTCATCAAAACATCAATTACATCAAAGCATCATGACTAATAACTTGAGAAACAAACTCAGGAAAAGAATGCCACCAAATTACAAGATCATCTATATGCCATGAATGTCTAGCTAAACAATGAGCCACAGCATTGGCCATCCGACCCTTATGCTTAATAGAAACTTTAGGAAATCTTTGCAAGAGCCTTCTTATCTCAAAGACCAAATTCCCCCATATAGACTCTTGATCTGTAGCAAGACTTTGTACCACCAGAAGGGAATCTAGTTCCACCTCGAGCTCCGCAATTCCCAGAGGCAAGCAAATTTGAAGGCCTCTTAACACAGCCAGAAATTCAATCTCCATTGGATCTGTTACTTCATGTTCTGGTTTACTTGCTGTGAAGATCACCTGTCCCTTCTCATCTCTTAGAACCATTCCTACTCCTGAGCTGCACTGGTCCTGAAAGATAGCACCATCAGTATTAAGCTTCAAGGCCCCTGCCTGTGGAGCTGTCCAATTGCACACAGGCTTTAATCCCTTTCTCTGCTCTGCTATGGCTGATTTCTGTTCTTGCTGAAGTGAAAAAGCTTGATCCATAACTTGCTGAGGAGACAATCTTTGCTGCTCAAAAAGAAGTTTATTCCTTCTTTGCCATAACCCCCATGTGCATAAAGCCATTTGTTCCATCTCCCTTACCTTTTTGCTTAATGCCAACTGAAGCATAATCTGGACAAAATCCAATAATCCTGAAGCATTCTGCAAGAACCTGAGCTGATCCAACAATGCATCTTTAAAGGTCACACAATTAAGCAAAGCATGATTTGTATCTTCTTCTTCCAGTCTGCACCATGGACACATAGCATCTGTCACCACCTTTTTAACTAGCAAATTCTTTAAAGAAGGTAAACCCTCTTTACAAACCCTCCATACAAAAATTTTCACTCGAGTAGGAACTTGCATTTTCCATATTTTCCTCCACATTGTTGTCTGATCTTCTCGAAATGATACCTCTCCTTCTTGATTACTGGCAGCATCAGCCAAGAATAGTCTATAAGCACTTCTGACACTAAACTGACCACTCTTCTCATGTTCCCATACCAACTCATCAGGCCTACTAATAGAGGTTAACACCATATGCAACACTTCTTCAGCTTCCCTTGGAGGTAAACATCTTCTAACCTTTTCCACATCCCAACTTCGAGTTCTGTCATCAATTAATTCAGAAACCTTCCAGTTTAATTGGGACTGAGTAGTGGAACCCGAGACAGGCACCAGTTTATGGTTTGGTAACCAAAAGTCAGACCATATATTAATGGCCTTACCATCTCCAACCCTCCACTTACAACCTTTCAGGAGATGATGCTTAGCTTCCCATATACCCCTCCACACAAAAGAAGGATTTGCTCCTAGTTTGGCCTCTTTAAAAATTGTTGAATGAAAATATCTAGCTTTATATAATTGATGTAGCAGCAGACTTTCTTCTTTAAGGATACGCCAACTCTGCTTTGCAAGAAGGGCCAAGTTAAAGGTCCTTAAATCCTTAAAACCCATCCCTCCATGCAACTTGGACTTACACATTTTCCTCCAACTAACCCATCTGATTTTATTTTCCTCTTTTCTCTGCCCCCACCAAAATCTAGCTATCAAACTTTCCAACTTTGAACACAAAGAGGCAGGCAATTTAAAGCAACTCATGGTGTAAGTTGGAATTGAGAGGGCTACTGCCTTTATAAGTACTTCTTTACCCCCTTGAGATAACAGTTTTTCCTTCCACCCTTGTAATTTAGTCCACACCTTATTTTGCAGCCCAGAAAAAGCTTGATGCTTTCCTCGACCCACCATTGGAGGCAATCCCAAATACTTATCATAATTTTGCTGCTGTTGAACACCCCATAACTGCATAATCTCAGTTTTAGTAGTAGATGAGACATTCTTGCTAAAAACCATAGAAGTTTTGTCTTTGTTCACCATTTGTCCTGAAGCTTTTTCATAAACCTCCAATAAATGAAGAATATTTCTATTAGTTTGTGTTGTGGCCCTGCAAAATAACACACTGTCATCTGCAAACATAAGGTGATTAATCTTTGGAGCACCTCTGCATACACAGATCCCTTCCACTACATCTTTGACATCAGCTTGCTGAAGAAGGGAAATAAGACCTTCAGTGCAGAGAATAAAAAGGTAAGGGGAGATCGGATCCCCTTGCCTTAACCCTCTTGAAGGATAGATTGGGCCTTTAGGTTCTCCATTCACCAAAATAGACAATGAAACTGATTTAACACACAGCATCAGTAAACTAGTCCATTTAGCACCAAAACCCATAGTTTTCATAACTGATTCCAAGAAATCTCATTCTATTCGATCATAGGCCTTACTCATATTAAGCTTTAGAGACATGTAACCTTTCCTTCCTTTCCTTTTCCTTCGAAGAAAATGCACTAACTCATAGGCAATTAACACATTATCTGAGATTAATCTTCTAGGAACAAAAGCACATTGAGAACCAGAAATCAACTGAGGCAGAATAGTCTTCAATCTGTTTGCAAGAACCTTTGACACCAACTTATAGATAACATTGCAAAGGCTGATTGGCCTGAAATCAGAGACCAACTCAGCCTTTTTCTTTTTTGGAATCAATGTCACATAAGTGTGGTTTAGCAATGAAGGAAAGCATACAGTATTCAACACATCTAAAACAGCTCGAGTAACATCTCCACCCACTATAGCCCAATATTTTTGGTAAAATAATGGAGCCATACCATCAGGACCAGGAGCTTTTGTTGGATTCATTTCCTTCAAAGCTACTTCAACCTCATCTGCCACAAACTCCATTTCCAGTTGTTGTTTCATGTTTGCTGTAACTCGACCTGTTAGAGCCTCTAGAAACTGCATACTACCTCTTTGTGTTGAGGATGTAAAAAGCTTCTTGAAATAGTTTAGTATAACTTCATCCCTATCTTCATTCACTCTCCAATTACCCATATCATCCTTAATCCCTTTTATCATATTCTTTGTTTTTCTCTGTGAGGCTTTATGATGGAAGAAACTGGTATTTTTATCACCCTCAGTCAGCCATAGAGCCCTTGACCTTTGTCTCCACATAATCTCCTGCCTTTCCAACCAATTTTGAACATCTATTCGAGCTTTCTTTAAATCATTTGTTCTATGACCCTTTGGATCAGAGGCCTCAAGTCTTTTTAAAACTTCCTTTGCCTGTCTGAGCTTTTTCTGCACATTACCAAAGCAATCCTTATTCCACTTTGCAAGATGTTCACCACATTGCTGAATCTGTTTGAGGACTCCCTCCATAGTTCTATCCCCATTAATATTAACCCAAGCCTTCTCAATGAGTGGTTTGCAGCCTTTATCTTCCACCCACATGGCCTCAAAGCGAAATAACTTTTGTCCTCTCCTCTAAACTCTATCATTTTGTAACTGTAGTTTGATTGGCACATGATCAGAGTATGCCACACTTCCATGACTTACATTTGCCATAGGATATAAATTCTTCCATGCAAGATTGGCAAGACCTCGATCAAGTCTTTCACTAATGCTGTGTTGAGGTTCCCTTCTGTTGCACCATGTAAATGGATTACCAATATATCCCAGATCCAATAAACCACAATCATCAAGCAAATCTCGAAACTCCTGTATCTGTCTATCAGTTCTTGCTCTACCACCAACCTTTTCATTAACACTTAGCACTTCATTGAAATCTCCCATAAAAAGCCAGCCTTGATCACGAGGAATTTGAATGGATCTAAGTAACTGCCACGTCTCATGTCTCCTGCTAGCTTCAGGCTGGCCATACACCCCAATAAAATACCAAGGAGCATAGTCAGTTGAAGAATCCTGAATGCTAGCATGAATATGATTCTTAGAGTAATGCTTAATGTCCAAACTTACATCATTCTTCCACAATAAGGCAAGACCACCACTCCTCCCCTCACTACTGACTGCCAAACAATTATCATACCCTAGCTTGTACTTAAGTTTCTCCATAGCCTTAACTTGTAACCTGGTCTCTTGTAAAAACAAGACCTTGGGACCTTCCTCCCTGACTAGATCAAAGAGAGCTCGAACTCCTCGTTGGTTCCCAAGCCCACGGGAGTTCCAACTGAGGAGAATCATTGAGGTCGGCAGGGCTATATAACAGCCTCTGCCGATATCAACTTATCCTCACCAACCTGCTTAACCATGCTTTCTCCTATCTTCCCTTTCCCTCTTACATCCATCTCTGCCAGTTTTAATTTCTTTTTATTTTCATGCACTAAGTTTGTATAAACTGCATTATCACCATTATCAACCTGCCTTTTCTTACAGGTACTTGTATTTTGTGACAAAGTACTCATACCTGTGTCTCTAGCAAGTTTTTTCCAGGTTGATCTAGGAGATCTTCTCGGAGGTTGTTTTGTTCCAGCATGCAACTGGGCTTGGTTTCCTATAGAAACATGGGCTTGAGAGGCCTCGACTGTCACCTGGCCCACCACAGAAGACTCCACATGTATCACATTCAAATTATCGTTACTTTCACCCTCCGAGAACTGCGTAACTGAAATGCCATAATCACGTCGAGTCATCTGATCCTGATCCCTTCCCACAAAATCAACTTCAGTCATCAAGCCTCCTGCCACCTCATTAGAATTCTTTATTCCGCAATCAAGAGGTCCTGAATATTCGCCACCCAGATCAAACGATTCCTGAAAATCAGCACCATTACAATTCATATTAACAGCAATTTTGTCTCCCTCCTTCGTCCCCGTCGGCTGGCCTTCCTCCGATGATCTACTCTTATCAGTCATGGTACTTCCTCGGCGAGGACTATATGGAAATCTACGTACTCCTCCATCCGCGAGCAGCCAACTACCAAACTGTTTGGTATCACTTGTTATTCCAGCAGCAGATTTAGACTCCATCTCATCATGGATGATCCTTCCACAATCAAGGCAGAACCGTGGCAATTTTTCATAAGTAATCGGGACCCATGTTTGAAACCCTTGCAATTTAATGGTACGACCTCGTGCTAGAGGCTTTGTTAAATCCAAACGGATTTTTACTCTAAGGAATGACCCCCACCCCACATCATCCACATCCACCTCCACCTCCTCCACCTCCCCAAGCGAGCTTCCGATCCTTACCCCACACTCCTTAGACATTCCTGCCAATGGTAAATTATGAAACTGCACCCACATTGCTGCCTTATCAAACGACATTCGGCCCAAGGGAGTATACCCATCAAACACATTCATAACAAATATGTTGCCATCAAACAGCCATGGACGCCCACTCTCCACTCGGTTCTTATCAGCATGAGTAGCGAAGGTAATCACAAAAACATTACGTCCCACTTCTGTGAAAATGGCTGGTTTACTAAGCCTCCACACCCTTCCCATAGTATTTTCTACTATATTCTTCCCGATCACCCTCTCCGACCATATCTTACCAATCAAACTACGTTCACCCTTTCTCTGCACTTCCGAACTACCTTCCTCCTCAAGCTCTATTGCCTCCCCTTCTTCTTCATTCAACTGAAAGTTTTCCCACATATCCTGAAGTTTCTCCATCGCACAGACTCAACCTACGGTGGCTAGCCCTCTCAGACACCACCACTCAAACACCACGTCTATTTCCTAGAGAGAAAATAGAGAGGAGACTTTTCCGGTTACAGATTGCCTTCTGATTTGTATTTTTATATATTAATCATATATATATATATTATATAAGTACTATAACTTATATAGTTAATTAAATTCAATAATATACTAGTATGAACAAATTATTATAAAATAATATGCTTATACTATAATATAAATAGACTAAATTCACTAATAATTGTTTAGTATATATAAACACCCTACTATTAACTATTACTACCATGTAACACTAATGTATAAATAACATATAATATATACTAATCTATAATAACTAAAGTATAATAACATGTATTAGTAATGTATAATAATCAACGTATTTGCACAAATTGTGGGACATGGCTGTCCAGATTTTGCCAAGTTTCCAAATATCACGTCGTCATGTTTGCTGATTTTGGAAAATCTGAACCTGTGTTTGCACAAATTGTGGGAAGTAGTCTGGGCGTCGGTGAGGGAAAAAGAAATGGCTTGGGCGCTCGTGGGGTTGGAAGAGAAAGGGTTTGGGCATCCTATGTTTTGCTGTTCAAGATAAGTACTCTAAGAGGTCTACGTGGCAGTATTTCATTAGAGGCTATTTTTTGGGCATCGTCGGAATCGCCGACTAAAAGATTTTGCCTTCCTATTGATATTGCTTTTCCACGAAATTATAACTCTGATAATATAGCATAAAACAAAAATATAACAAAAACCAAAAATTGAAACAAAATATTTGTAACGTAATCCCAGAGTATGCGTAACGGGTCTTATCATAAACTGCATACAGTAAAATTATTAAGAACTAATTTACGTGTATGATAATAATTATTTAAGAAAATTAAAAAAATACTTAGAAAAAAAAACACTCAAATGACTTCTTGTTAACTTAAAGGCTTAGTTTGGATATAAAAACATTCTCAATTCATCTCATTTCATTATTATAATTTGTCAAAACCCCTATATAAACTATTATAAACAATTTAATTTTTTAAAATTTTAAATAATAATAATAATATTAAAAATAATATTTTATTCAATTCATTTAAAATTATCTTATCTCTTCTCATCTCATGTCATTTCACCATCCAAAAATTCCAAACATCATTCGATTGTCCAACACACTTGACGGGTCTAACAGTGTACATGATCATTATTTGTGTTTTAGTTAAAAAGTTCTAAATTGGGTGGAAACCACCTGGAAATTACGTACATACGCGCTTGTAATGGATAGTTGATGCTGCATCTACTTTGAACTTCCCATCTCAGGTCGACCAGTACTAGTATTAATTTTATTTTATTTTTTATTTTTATTTAATAGTTACGGAATTAATGAAATTGTACATTTTATAATTTTTAAAAAAAAAATAAATCTGAACACCAAAATTCTATTAGTGAGAGCCTAAGATTGTTAAATTGAAATTTCAAATGGGCTAAGAAAAAAAATCTAATAAAAAGGTCTAATTTCGACTTCATTCGACAAGTCCAAATCGAAATTGAAATCGGATCGGAGGCTATACAAATCGAACTCAGAGTCAGAGTCAAAAGTAGGGCACTCCCAATACAACATTGTTGGTGCTCCATCCTATTTGGCATCATCCTATTAAACACAAGATATAAAGAGAAATTGCGCAAAACCTTTGTATGCATTCATAGGTCCAAGGTATGCATTTTAATGAATTGTATGGAGAGTTGATAAGACCTTCCTGTGCCATTTAAAGAAATTACTTCTTTTACGTGTTTCATTTTAATGATCTTCTTCTGGATCATGACTAAGGGCAGGTTTGGATTCAAAGATAATATGAATTGATTTTAAATGAAAGAAGAAAGTTGAAAAAAATATTGTTAGAATATTATTTTTTAATATTATTATTGTTTGAAATTTGAAAAAATTGAATTGAGATTTGAAAAAAGTTAATTTTTTTTTTCCAAGATATATTCAAAACCTCACATGTGGCGGAGGAAAACCATGAATACAAAAATACCATATATAACAAAAACCAAATAAATAAATAAAAACATATTAGCCCTCTCATATATATGGTAGTCCAGCTTTGTCCAACTTCAGAAAGCCCCGAAGCTTCCAAGGTAAATCAGAAAAGAATTCCCAGAAATTAGTACATTCTTCCGAACCCATTCTAGCTAAGAAATCTGCTGGTGCATTTTCTTCTCGGTAAACATGAGTGATATTTACATCCATACTTCTCATCATAGCTGTCAATTCTTCCTAAAAGTTTTCCACATACCATAAACCACAAAAAGATGATTTCAGCCATTTTATCATAGTACTAGAATCCAGTTCTATATCTAACTGGACAATACCTATACTCTTGGCCAATTTTACTCCATGATATACCGCCATGAATTCCGCGAAGGAAACTGTTCCTTGATCCAGATAAACCGATATGGCTCTAACCAGATTAACTGATGAGTTTCGGATTATTCCTCCACCTCCAGCTTGTCCCGGACTGCCACGGCTACTTCCATCGGTATTGAGTTTGTATCTACCCTGGTGTGGTTGAAACCATTTGACTACCTGTGTTGTTTTCTTTGTAAACATTTTTGGAGGAACATTTAGCTCTTTTAATATCACCTCATCTCTTTTTTTCAATTTTTTTCCAGCCTTTAATTTTTCTCCTATTCTGGCAATCCAAAACCGAAAACTTCTCCAAACCTGTTCCACGGAGTCGCTGCTGCCTTCCATTCGGGATTTGCATCTTCTCAGCCATAATTTCCACGTAACAATAGAGGGGATGATTCCAACGAGGTTGCCCATAGTAGAAGATTTAGTAGCAGTATTGAACCAGCTACCAACTGTTTCCTTCCAAGACCGACCCTCCCTCACATTCATTCCCACCTGTAAAGCACATTTCCTCCAAATACATTTAGCAAACTCACCTTCAGCCAGCACATGATTTAGATCTTCATAAGCTCCATTATTACAGCAGTTGCATTTTGACACAATAGGGATGCCAATTCTTCTCAGTCGGTCATCTACACTCAAAGCCCCATGGAGCCCCTTCCACATGGTAGACGCCATGAATTTAGGAAGAGAATGATGCCAAACCCAACCCGCCCACACATCAGTTGGCATTTTGATCCGAACACAATCCCATGCACTTTTTGTAGAGAATACTCCATCAAGAGAAAGGGTCCATACCAGCACATCCGCTCCATTTTTTCTCTTACCCAAAACCTTCAAAATTTGTTCCACACGGTTAGGGCCAACCAACTGAGTTATGAGCTCACAATTCTAGCCATCCTCCAGAATGCAATCTTTGATTTTCAGGGACAGTTTTGCAGCACTACTAAAGTAATTACATAGAGGACCATCCTCCAACCAGGTATCACACCAGAAGGATATGTTGCCATCCTTGACTCACCATCTTGCAAACTGAAGTACTTCGGGAATGCATTTTATAACCATACGCCAAAAGCTTGTACCAACTGAGGGGTTAAGTAAAGAGATATGGGAGCTTTTAACATACTTAGATTTGAAGAACCGAGTCCATAGGTTATCTTCGGTAAGTAGCTTCCAGGCAAACTTCATATGTAGGGATTTTTTTATGTCTTCTAGATTTCTCAAACCAATACCCCCTTCTTCAAGCCGATATCAAGAGGTATGTTATGAAAACTTGCCGGCATTTTGCAAAAATTGTCATTTGCAGGGATATAACTCTAAAACATGTAAAAAGGCTGATAGTAAGCTGAAAGATGTTCATAACAAGAAGAAAGGGACTCAAAGCAGACATACAAAAGAGGGTGGAGTAAAAGAAACAGGGGCAATATTAAGTTTGGAAGGAATTTCCATCGAAAAGGAGGGGAGTTTATAGGGACGGAAATGTTGTCAGGATTGAGGACCAAACACATAGCGAGAACACTTCAATGGGAAATCAAGAGCCGGTAGTAGTAATTGTTTAAGAGCCTGGAGAGAAGCCCCAGGAGAGAGTACCAAATGAACCTCTGCTTTCTGAAGACAGGGTTCAAGATGAAAATATAGATCTGGTGAGGATTAGTCCTATGAGGGTTACATATTGCCTTTGCCAAAAGATGCTCTTGAGCAATTGGAGGAGTTACATATTGGAAACTGTTCTGAGTCAGAAAAATTTATTGAGGAGAAAGACAGTGAACAAATTGGGTTTTCGGAAGTTGAAATGGATACGGAGGTGGCTCATTTACAAAAGGTGCCAAAATCTTTATCGGACAGGGAAGAAGGTGAGAATCAACAAGAAGGCGATGGGAGTGCGAAATTAAGGAGTTCCAAAAGGGCTAAAAGCAAGCCATCAAAATGGAACTTATGATTAAACCTATCTTCTACTGGAATATTAGGGGCCTTGGTTCCTCCAAGAAAAGACTTGGAAAATTAGTGCGGATGTATAAACCAGGGATTGTTGTGGTAGCTGAACCTTTTCTTAAGGATAGTCATATGTGTTGGTTACAAATGAAAATGAAAATGATTGGTAGTGTATCGAATGAAGAAAATGATGGGAAAATCTAGATTTTTGGGGCTAAAGGTGTTAAAGTTAATGTATTGAAGACATGCTCCCAATTGATAACAATTAGAGTAGAGGAAAACAATGAATACTGCATTTTTTCTTTCATTTATGCAAAATGTCAATATTTACAGAGAAGATTCTTGTGGGACAAACTTCGCAGTATAAATCCAGGGATAGATCCGTGGATGGTTGTTGGGGACTTTAATATTATCTGAAAGGATGAGGAGCACAAAGGTGGCCGACCTTGATATGCAGGGGCAATGGCGGACTTTAATTCCTTCATAGAGGACTCTGGTTTAGTGGAAATGAACCATGCTGGAAATACTCTGTCATGGTGCAATGGACAACATGGTCTGTCAAGAAGTTGGGAGAGATTGGACAGAGTTCTGATAAACACCCCCATGCTGTTAAAGTTTTCGTCTGCCTCCATGAAATACCTTCCTAGATTATCATCTGATCACTCTCCAATGATTGCATGGTTGGAAAATGATAGCACTAAATATGGTTTCTCCAGCTTCAAATACAAGAAAATGTGGGAGACTCATGCAGATTTCCGAGATTGCATTGCCCGTTCTTGGCTTGTTGAGTGTGGTGGAACAGGAATGACTCGGCTGCTGTAAAATTAAAATCTCTCAGATGTGCTTTAAGAGCTTGGAATAAAAGTGTCTTTGGTATGACTATAGCGAACATAAAGGCCCTGGAGGATCGGGTTGAGGCTCTGGAAGAAAGCTTGCAAGAAGGATTTAATGAGGAGGTGGACCTGGACTTGATGGTTACTAAACTGCATCTGGATACGTGGGTACAAAGAGAAGAGACTCGTTTGGCTCAACAAGCGAAGCAAAATTGGCTAAAATCAGGTGAGGCTAATGTCTCTTTCTTCTGTGTGCTGAATTCAAAAAATTTTAAGGCTGTAAGGGAGATGAGGCTGAGTGATGGGCGCTATTTAAAAAACCTAGAGGAAGTCCATGAGGGGGCATTGCAGTATTTCAAGGAATTCTTGGGCTCTAGCCAGATTTGCAATCTTCCAAATTTATCATACTTGGTTGAACCAGTGATTACGGAGTGAGATAATAAGAAGATAATGGAGCTTTCGATCATAGAGGTGAAAGAAGCAGTGTTCTCTTTTCCTTTAGATAGTAGTCCGAGGTCGGATGGTTTCGGATCCAGCTTTTATAAATTCGGCTGGGAGCTTATATCCGAGGAGGTGGTAGAGGCAGTGCATGATTTCTTTCGAGGTAATCCTTTACCCAGATTTTTTTCAAATACATCTATTGTACTTATCCTGAAGATCACTAACCCGAAGAGTTTTGAAAAGTTCCGCCCGATCAGCTTGTGTTCAGTTTTCTACAAGATTTGCACTAAGATTCTAGTGGCACGTATCTCACCTCTTCTCTCTCGGTTGATCTCCCCGGAACAAGGCGCGTTTATACCTAGAAGAAGCATTTCCGACAATATAAGCTCGACGCAGGAAATGACTCACGGTCTTCATAGGCCAGTTCGGGGTGGTAATGTTCTCATTAAAATCGACATGGCTAAGGCATACGATAGCATTGAATGAGGTTTTCTGATTCACGTGTTATGTGCCTTCGGATTTTCTATGGAATTTTGTGAGTTGATCAAAAGCTGTGCATCTTCTCCATGGAATTTGGTGTCCATGAATGGGGTTTCCAAGGGTTTTTTCAAAGGTGAACAAGGGCTTCGACAAGGAGATCTTATTATATTTTGTATGAAAATTTGAGAAAATTATAATAATAAGATATGACGAAATAAGATGAAACACTTTCTAAATTCAAATTGAGTGTCGCACTTTAACCATATGGACGATGAATGGCACAAGATTAGACTTGTGACTAGACTGTTACTACTTTTAGTATCGTCCAAATTCGATTTCAATTTGAGTACTTCATCTTCGTTATTCACTGCAATTCGAAATATTTGGCTGTCAGAAAAATTAGAAATAAAAAAAATAAAAAAATCAAATAGCTACTAATTTGTAATTACTACATAGTCAAATGAATTTCTTCGATGATCCTCTAGAAAATGTAGCCAAGTCAGTTAACAGTTTTATCAAATTAATTTATATTTTTGCCATCACCCGATTAATTACAAGATGAGAGAAGTTACGTAGAAGCTTCGTCTGCCTTCATAGGCCCGCCCTATGTACGTACGCGTTTTAGTGAATTGTAAGGACGACAAAGGAGAGTTGACAAAGTCTTCTGGCCGTGTCATTCAAAACGTATGGATTCGGACTTTATGATTTTTTATCAAGTCAAGTATGATTAAGGAGAAACGAAGCTGCATAGAACCTTGGTGTGCAAATTCATTGGCCCCACGCGTTTTAAATTTCTTTCTTTTTGCATGCATTATTAATGCTGATGACTGAAAAAACTGACCAACGTCGACTTTTGTGTATACCGCGTGCTCTGTCGATACATGATGTTTCAATTCCGACCGCTAATCTCAACTCAGGCCCATCTATTTTTCCTGTTATTAATATTATATGCATAAATTATGTCTCATATTCTGATTTTTGAATAGAAAGTTGGATGTTGTCACTAATATTGTCCCGACCACCAATTTAGATTTTGAATTTAGTTTTCGAATTTAGGTTTTTTGATTGGTATGTATTTACTTTAGTTTTTTAAAGCAGCCTGAAGTTATTACCAGAATTTTTAAGTACTGGTGTTACTAATCTTAAACAGACATGTATTAACAACCTCCACAAAGTAAATATCATTACCACATACTGATATGGTATGTATTTGCAATTACTACATAATCAAATGGATTTCTTTGATCATCCTCTAGAAAATGTAGCCAAGTCAGTTAAAAGTTTTATCAAATTAACTTATATTTTTTCCATCACCTTATTAATTATAAGAGGAGAGAAATTACGCAGAACCTTCGTATGCCTTCGTACGCGTTTTAATGAATTGTAAGGACGACTAAGGAGAGTTGACATTTGGGTGGGTTTGGGTGTTGAGAAGTGTTAAGGAGAGTTGTGAATAGTAATAAAAAATAGGTGAAAAGTAATAATAAAGTAATGAATAGTAATAAAAAGTAGGTAAAAAGTAATGAATAGTAAAAAAAATAGGTGAAAAGTAATAATAAAGTAATGAATAGTAGTGAGAAGTGTTGAGAAGTGTTGAAGAGACTTCAACACCCAAACACAGCCTAGTCTTCTGGTGTCATTATTCCAAGGAATTAATTCGTCTACGTGTTTTATTTTGAAATTAAGAAATTAGGGAGAATGATCGATGTGCGTCCTGTCATTAGACTTAGATCGATAAATATGGAAGTTGAAGGTATGCATACACATTTTTTACGTTTAAAATCTAGTGTAATAGTTATCGGCCTTGTACTACTAAAATAATTCATACTTGAGTTGGGGTTGAAAAAATGAGGATTTTTTTAATCAAATCAAATAGATTTTTATTTTTATTTTTTCCATTTATTACACCCCACTGTTACTACGTATACGTACTTTTAATATTTGTCCAAATTCGATTTCAAATTATAGGGCCGGTGATGGGTTACCATAAACAGGGCTTAAATAAACCGAAAGTTGATGTCATGTCTACCTGGAACTTTCCATCTCAGGTCGATCAGTACTACTAGTACTCCATGGCTAGCTTCTATTATATATACATACAAATTACCTCCTGATCATATCTTCAGTGTTCTTCTCATTTTCTAAGCCCGCAAATTACCAATATTCCCTTCCACAATTCAGCTTCTAATAAATCTCTTGAATTGCATTCATGGCCACCCAAACTCCCTCTTCATCTACTTCAGAAGTTAGTAAGAAAAGAAAAAGAAGACCCTCTTCATCTACTTCTGAACTTAGTAAGAAAAGAAAAAGAGATGATTCATCTTCGCCTCGATGGAAATATGAAGTTTTCCTTAGTTTCTATAGCAAAGACACTCGTATGAGTTTTACGGATCATCTATATGTTGATTTAAAACGGAAAGGCATTCTCGTCTTTAGGGATGATGAAACACTCAAGCGAGGAGAATACATTTCTCAAGCGCTTCTGAAAGCAATTCAAGAATCACAATACGCGATCGTCATTTTTTCGGCAAAATACGCTTTTTCCAAATGGTGCCTTATGGAACTTGCTGAGATAGTTGAATGGGAGGAAAAGAAAAAGCTCACTGTTCTTCCTATTTTCTACCATGTGGATCCTTGTGACGTGAGAAATCAGAGTGGGTCTTTTGCAGAAGCGTTCACTGCACATGAAAAAGATCCCAAGATAGACAAGAAAGATACGGATATGTGGAAAAATGCTTTGAGAAAAGCCGGCAGTATCGCCGGATGGCACATACACGACAGGTAACATTTAGCCCTCTTTTGATCTTCTTCCATTGATAGCTAGCAAGCAATTAACATCTATATATCTACTTAAATTCTAACATTTATAATTTTTAAAATGTTTACATTGTGATCTGGTCTGACAGCTCGAGTGTTGCAAGAGGCAAAATATTGAAGTATGAATTAAAGTGTTTCGCTTTCTCTAGTAAACAATGCTAATTATCAGCTAAAGCTAGCCTCTTTTTTTTTTTTGGTTCGTGTCGATTCAGGTCTCGTTAATATTAATTGTTCTATCAATTTATAGGTATGAAGCAACAATTATACAAGAAATCAGTGGACATCTATCTCGGGAGTTGAATTCTAGATTCTCACGCCATGATTATGAAAAACTTGTTGCAATGGACTCCCAGGCAGACAAAATGATGGAATTATTGGATATGAAATCAGATGATGTTCGCTTTGTAGGAATTCATGGGATGGGTGGCGTTGGTAAGACAACGCTGGCCGAAATAATTTATGACAGAGTTTCTTCTAATTGGGGATTTGAAGGAAGCGGCTTTATTTCTTGTGTTAGAGAAAAATCTGCTACTGCTCGTGATCTAGCTTCTTTACAAAAAGAACTTCTTTCTACGATCATGCAAGAAGAAATACCTATATGGGATCATCACGAGGGAATTAGGATGATAAAGAAGATACTGCAGAATAAAAAAGTTTTTATCGTCCTTGATGATGTGGATAGCGACGAGCAACTAACGGCATTAGCAGGGGATCGGAAATGGTTTGGTCCAGGGAGTAGGGTGATCATAACATCCAGAGATATTCATCCATTGAGAACACATGATGTGAAGGATATCCATAAGGTTGAGCAGCTTGAAACAGCAGAAGCTTTGCAACTCTTTAGTTTGTCAGCCTTCAAGAAAACCCATCCAATAGAGGATTACAAGGATCTATCTATGGGTTTTGTAAATTATGCTCAAGGCCTTCCTTTAGCTCTTAAAGTTTTGGGTTCCTTCTTAAATGAGAGAGAAATAGATGCATGGAAAAGTGAGAAAGATAAACTAAAAGCAATTCCTGATCCAAAAATTATGGATGTACTTCAAATAAGTTTTGATGGGCTGCAGAAATTGCAAAAAGATTTATTTCTGGATCTGGCGTGTTTGTTCCAGAAGTCCCTCCTAAGTTACGAGATGTTAGAAAGTTGTGGTTATTATCGCATCGACATTGACGTTCTCATTGAGAAGTCCCTCATAAGCAAATCAAAATATGGATGGTGTCCGTATTTGTCCATGCATGATTTGCTAAAAGAACTGGGCCAGGAAATAGTTCGCCGTGAATGCCCTGATGAATCTGGAAAACGTAGTAGACTATTTTGTTGGGAGGATCTCTATCAAGTACTGAAGAATGATACTGTAAGTTGATTAGTGTAGACATTAATATAAAAAGGTATATTTTCTTCCTAATTCTTGCTAACCTGTTGTTCTTGGTTACCAGGGAACTGATGCAATTAAAGGCATAGTCATGGATTTTTGTCCTAAAACGAAACAGAGACTCAACGCCGAAGCATTGTCAAAAATGAGAAAATTGAGATTTTTTAAATTCCATCATTCTCAAGATATAAAATGGCATGGAAACCCTTTCTAGAGTGGTCTGGATATCATTTGAAATCCTTGCCGAGCAGTTTCCAACCAAAAAATCTTACTGTACTAAGGATGTCTCACAGCCACATCAAACAACTATGGAAGGGGCTGATGGTAAGTTCTTCCCTCAAATAAATAAGTATTCTTCTTAATAACCACTTTTATTTTTCTAAATAAGTTAATATATTCATATTTTGATCCAATTAACTATGCTTGTTTATAACAGGATTTAGACAATTTGAAGGAATTTGATCTGAGATATTCTGAGAACTTGATTGAAATACCAGATTTGACAGGAGCCCCAAATCTTGAGAACATAAGCTTGAAAGGTTGTAAAAGCTTGTGTGAGGTCCACCCATCCATCGGAAGTCTCAAACGATTAAAACAATTGGAACTTTACGAATGTTCAAGCCTTGAGAAGTTGCCAGACCTGAGTAAGTTGGAATGCCTGACAAATTTGTGGGTAAAGGAAACTGCTATAACACAAATACCATCTGTCAATCTACTCCCCAAGAGCAACTGTACGTTTGGTCTTGAAGGACGCAAGTTGATGAGAGATCCCACCTATGATATCGGATCACTTGTAGAATATCATATGGAAGGAAAACATGCGGTAAAAGTAGTGTGCATTGATTTTGACAGCAAAGAAGAAAAAATTTTAGACATCGCAGGTGGAATTGTTGCGAAATTATATGGCGATGCGGTAAGTCAGTGTGTCTGATCTCTCATTCTCTTCTTTAGAAACAAACAAAACATGTCAGAGAAATGCTTTAATAAAAAAGGATTTCATTTCACAAATAGAAAAACTAATCATTGCAAAACTAATCATCGCCTTGCAATTGCTTAATTTTTGCTGCAAATAACATCTCTTTTTGTGGGTTGTTTTTACAGATGATGATAAGTGGGTGGTCGCTGGGATTCAATATCCCGGAGTGGGTCCGGTATAAAAGTAATGGCTCCTCTGTAACGATAGATTTGGATGGTATTACGAATCCGGAGATGGGGTGTGCTCTCTTTATTGTTTGTGATTCTGATGAATTCTATCCCCTTGATGAATATGCTTCAATTTCTTCGTTATTCAAGGAACGGGTTCGTTTTTCAATGGTGTCACTTTGCTTATTGTTTGAGAGGGATGAAGAAGAATATTGGGTGGAATGTTCTTTTCAATACGGATTTATGCCTTCTCTCTTGGACGATTGTTTAACTAAGGGAATTAGATTCTGGGTGTATATACCGGCAGTTTTGCAGTTTTTGCAGTTTTTGAATATACGAAGGAGGCTCATTAAGATTTCATTTCGAGCATGGTCGATTGATAACTTAGGTTTTGATCGATCGATAGAAGTGAAAGGATGCGGGGTGCATTTAGTATGTCCAGATGATGGTGCCAAGTCAGAGTTCTTTAATAGCATTGCTCCTTTTCGCCGTTCGGTATCTTCAGATTCAGATTCAAATTCAGATTTCCATCGTCTATACGGGGCTTATATTGGAAAGAAAGAGGAAACGACAATTGGAGATTTCCATATTAGGCGAGTGGACTCAGAGGACCTATTTGATCGACTATTCGAAGAGATGTGCGAAAATTTTGAGGATCTTAACTGCTATTAATTTGCAGTGGATTTAAATTTACCATTTACCAAAAAGGCTTTTTGTTTGTTTTTTTTTTTGTTTTCTTATTCTGGATAGCTTTTTATTCAGAAACAGTACTGGTTCATGAAATTCTTAAGATGGAAAACGATAGCTATTCTTTCTGTTGGTGTTTATAAGTTTATTGTGCATTAGAATTTCAATGTTCTATAGTTTCTTGTACTTCAAAGTATCACGAGATGTGTATCTTAATTTGCAAAATACTTCTACTATTAGGAATTAGCTTTGCGGTCTTAAGTGTTCTCTTGAAGAGGATTGGAAAGTAGTACGTGAAAATCAAGATCCCCTGAAATTCTAATATTTTGCTTACCATATTAATTAATTTGTATTTAATTTCCAGTGCTAGTAGTTTTCTTTTCTTTTCTCCCCAAATGAGAATAATTGGAATTGATTCTATGCCAATTACGTGTTATTTTTCTTGAGCGGGTGGCTGTAATGTTATAGCTTGTTTCTACGTACCTCTGATAAAGGTAAAAGAGTGTCTTTGAAAGGAAGTTATGAAGTGGCAGACATGGTATTGTTGTAATGTCTATGAAAATGAGGGAAAATCAACAGTTTTGAGTGCAAGTTGCGCCCAGAGTATCTTATAGTTACTTTGTTCGTAGAGCAGCAAAAAATTAAACAAATCAGCATTTGTTGCGATGTGGATATTCCATTATTTGGTGCTTTGAGATTATGAAGTACTTGCCATGCTGACCTAATTATTCTCTTCACTCCAAAGGAAAATTTTCATGCTGATTATTTCCTCTTTTTTTTTTTTTTGAAAGGCATTTTTTTTTTTCTTCTTGGTTCAAAGGGTTTACCTTTCTATTGTCACCGTTACAAAATTTCTATTTGGGCATCTTTTATTTTCTCTTAATTTTTCTTTGGCCAAGCAAAAGATAAATAAGCGTTTTTTACGAGGAATACTTAGGCCTCGTTTGGATTAAAGAATGTTCACTTCTCATCCAATCCCATCTCAACATGTAAACATTACAAGTATAAATACTTTTCAATTTTAAATCTTCAACTTTTTTATCTAATCATTATAATTTTTTCAAATTTTTAAACAAAACACAAAAAATAATTCAACTTTTCAAATTCTAAATAAAAAATATTATTAAAAATTGAATAATTCTACTTGGCATCTCACACACCACACCTCTTTTATTTTATTTTTTTTCCCTTTTTCCCAAGAACAACTCAATAGCATTAATAAAATAAAATTAAAAAAATTAAAATATATATGGTGTGTGGTGTGAGATGATGAGTAGCTAGCATAACTCTAAAAAATTATACTATATTGATATTTTAATTTTATAATATTTTTATTCACTATTTTCTCTCTATTTTCCTAAAATCCCATAAAACAACTTAACCTAAACCATTTCACACTAGTCACAGATCATCTCGTATCAGTATCCAAAATATAAACAATTTGATGACTACTCATGGACTAGTTGATATTGGTTTCTTGGTACCCACTTTCACTTGGACTAGTAATCGACATGGTAGAGCACTTATTAGGGAATAGCTTGATAGAGGAATAGCAAGTGCACAATGGAGACTGTTGTTCCCTAATGCCACTATTTAATTAACATCTCACATTATGGGCATTGGACCATCATCCCGTATTGTTAAACACTGTGAAAGTATAGAAGAGAGCATCTTCTTTAAGTTTGAAAGATTCTAGACCAAAGAACCTCTTAGTCGAATAATCATCCAAGAAGTGTGGTGTAAGCAAGTCAGTGGTAATCCCTCTTTCATTCTTTGTAGCAAAATTAAAGTTACAGAAGAAGCGCTCAAGCATCGGAACAAAGTGCACTTTGGGAGAATACAAGAGAATATTCAGCAATTAGAATTAGAGATCACTCATCTTCAATACACCAAACTGAGTCCTAGTAGTCTTCAGAAAGAACGCATGTTGCAAATAAAACTTCAAGACCAATTGAAACATGAAGGAACACTATGGCCCCAAAAGTCCAGTGTAATATCCTATATCTACGTGTATTTTTATTGAAAGATAATTTAAATTATTATAATTAGGGGGTCACTTGTTTTATATTAAACATGTTTCTCGTTGGATTATTTTATAATTTTTAAGTTGTAAAATTTTTTTTTATGTAATTTCTTGATATTATTAATTAATTTGCATTTAAATTACTCTCTAGTTTAAATTATTTTATTTTTTAGGCTTTAATTATTTTATTCTATTAATATTTAGTTTTAGTGTTTTATTTGTCTTTTATATATTTTTACTATGCCTTTTTATTTTTGGACCTCTTCCTTTTCAGTTTGGGCCTTGTTTGTGGGTGTTTTTCTTTTGTTTTGAACCCAGCCCATTTAGCTCATTGAAGCCTAGCCCCTTTCCTTCCCCTTAAATGGTGTTGTTTTGGCCCAAAGTTTTTAGGGCTTCATATTTTCTTTCTTCATCTGTTTCGCCGTTCACCCTCCTTTCTTCTTTTGGTTTTATTTTTCTTTCTTCTCTTCTTCATCTTCCAGCGGCTGAACTCGTGAGCCCTGGCATCCTCCGTGCGTAGCAACCTCCATCTTATTCCTTCCCCCTTCTAGTTCTTCTTCCTTTCTTTTTCTCTGCCACACACCACTGCTTCTTCTTCTCCTTTCCCATTTCAGTTTTCTTCTTCCCCTGCTTCTCATTGCCGTGCGTTGCTGCTGCTTCTCTTCTTCTCCTTCATTTCTTTTATTTACTTTCATCTCTTTTCTTCACTTATTTTCCCTTCCCGCAGATGAATCTGAAGCCCTTCCTCTATTTTTTCGAGTTGTAGTGCCGTCCTCCATAGCCAGCCCAGCCTAGGTTGCGACTCCTACCGTCGATCGTGCCACCACCATTTTTTCCCTCACCCTTGCTCGGTTTTTAGTCCATTTTCATGTCCTATTTTCTCTCCACACCCGTGGCCCTCTCTTTGTCTTTGAGCTTGCAGCACCATCCATTTCCACCTCCAAACCACGACTAAGATGCTGGTCTTGGCCTTGCACCATCCACCCACACCACCTCCATTTCTTCCCCCCATTTCCATGCTCTATTGTTTGGCTAACCCCTGCCCCTATTTTTCCCAAAGCCGTGAGCTTCACTCAGTTTTTGCTTGATTTTTGTTCTTGCCGTGAGCCTCATGATTTTCCAACTATCATCTTCTAGTTTTATTTTACTAAATCAGACCTTTGTTTTCCAAAAATATTTGCCCAAATTTACTTGTTTTTTAAAACCCATTTCTATCCTAAAAATTGAATTTTTGGTGAATTTGTTTTGATCTCGCATTTGGCGCGCATTTGGCATTAAAGCGGGTGTTTGGGTGTTTGATTTTTCTAATATTGCCTTAAAGCGTGTATATATTTTCCAAAGAACTTTTGAGATTTAAAGATATTTTGCATTAACAAATACTTTGTTATCTGGATGGTTTTGTCGGACGTTGAGTCTGAGGAGTCGAGGGACGGTTGGATTAGATAATGGAGTTGTTTATGCAATTGGTTGATGTTGGAATTTGTTGGTTATTGGATATTTTTTGTATTTTGTCTTATACATTATATGGTGCACGAATGTTCATGTGTATATTTGAAAATTGGGTTTTTACGTGAGAAATGAATTTTTGGGTGCGTGTATATCATGACCACAAGTTGAGATGGAACATTATCTGGGTAGAGCTCTTCTGGTCACTCGGGAGCGGAATATACTGAGTGATGTCCCTTGAGTTGTCGCTAGGCGATAGCAGGATTGAATAGAATGGTAACGCTCTTGTACCGACTCCATGGACCCTCTGCTAGCGAGGGCTAGAGGATACTTGTCCACGAACCCGTTGGGCACAGAACTGGGCATCGCTCGTTACGAAGTTACACGCACGGTCGTTACCCGTGGTGTGGAGAAGGAAGCCAGGGTGTGCGGATGATCCATAGGGGAGATCAGGGTGTGCGGATGATTTAATTTGATTTGATTGTATTTAAATTGAAATTATGTTATTTTATATATGGTATTTATTTTATTTTGTTTTGTTTTATTTTGTTTTATGTTACTTTGTTTTGTTTCTTCTGGAGTTGAAAAAGTGGGGTTAAGGGTTAAGCTCCAACAGGAAGATGGTACTATCAAGAATACCATTGTTAGGCTTGAATATTTAGTGTAGTTGGCCTGAACTCTTAGATAATGGAGTTGTTTATGCGATTGGTTGATGTTAGGATTTGTTGGTTGTTGGATATTTTTTGTATTTTTTCTTATACATTACATGGTGCACGCATGTTCATGTGTATATTTGAAAATTGGGTTTGCACGTGAGAAATGGATTTTTGGATGCGTGTATATCATGACCTCAAGCTGAGATGAAACATTATCTCGGTGGAGCTCCTCTGATCACTTGGAAGTAGAATATACTGAGTGACGTCCTCTGGGTTGTCGTTAGGCGACAGCAGGATTGGACAGAATGATAACGCTCTCGTGCCGATTCCGTGGACCCTTTGCTGGCGAGGGCTAGAGGATACTTGTCCACGAACCCGTTGGGCACAGAACTGGGCATCGCTCGTTACAAAGTCACACGCACGGTCGTTACCCGTGGTGTGGCGAAGGAAGCCAGGTGTGTGGATGATCTATAGGGGAGATCAGGGTTTGCGGATTATTTAATTTGATTTGATTGTATTTAAATTGAAATTATGTTATTTTATATATGGTATTTATTTTATTTTGTTTTATGTTACTTTGTTTTGTTTCTTCTGGAGTTGAAAAAGTGCGGTTAAGGGTTACGCTCTAACAGGAAGATGGTACTATCAAGAATACCATTGTTAGGCTTGAATATTTAGTGTAGTTGGTCTGAACTCTTAGTGATGTGGGTTGTTTTTGTTTTTTTAATAATAACGAGACTTGAAGGGAATGGCATAGTTTAGGCAATATCTTTAGAGTGGAACTAAATTTACAACTGAGGAGGGGAATAGCTTTAAATTATTTAAGATACTCAAGGTCTTAGATTCCGTAGAGTTTATGGAATAAGTTTATAGAATGAGAGGGTATAAATTCAACGAACTTCAAGGATAGATTTATGAGAATTTCATTTGAGATTTATAGATTTTAGGAAATAAGTTTATGGGATTTAAGGTAGTAGGTTCAACAAGCATTTGAAGGATTACTTAAATTATAAGTTTTAGATCTTGCCGACTTTGATAAGCAGTTTAATAACATTTGGGGCTTTAGAATTTGCAAGCTTTATAAGATGAATATTTTAGATTTAAGGTCATCGATCTTGAGGATTTCGGGAAATGATTCTTTTCTAGTTTAAGGTTTTAGAATTGCAGAGTTGAAGGACTGAATTATAATAAGATTTGAGTTCTTAAATCTGTAGACTCAATATGCTAGCTTAATCTGTTATGGAGGTTGATTAGTTTGTAACCATTAAAACATGATTGATCATGGTTAAGTTACTAATATGAGAATATTTCAGGAAAGTATTTCTTTGGGAATTGAAGATTATGATCTAGTCTATGTATTTTTTGAGGATTGAAGATATTGATCTAGTTTGAAAAATTATTATTTTTAACTCGAGGTTATAGTGGCAGGTTTAGGATTTGACCCATATAAATTTTAAGGATAATAGATGGTGCAGATTTAGGAAATGATTCTTGTTGATTTCAACGATATAGGTTCAGATGATGGAAATGGTAGTGATAGACCACTTGCACATTTGGAGGATTATTGGTTTTGGCTAAGAGTACATGAGATCAATGCGAAGTAGTGATGAGTGTGTATGGATTTCGAAGAATATAGGTCCTAGTCTCATTTTTCGCTTAGAAGAAGTTAGGGCTGAGCAGAAATCCGAAAATCCGACTCCGACCCCGACTCCATTCTGGCTCCGACAAGTCGAAGTTTTTTCCGTGGGGAAGTCAGAGTCGGAGGCAAGGCAGAGCCGACTCCGACTCCGACTCCGCATCCGATTATGCTAATCTAATGTAAATATTTTATAAAAAAAAATATATTTGTTTTTCTATATATTAATCATATAAATATAAGAACATGTAATATTAATGTATAAATACTAAAATGCTTAATAACATGTAACATTGTAATACTAATGTATAATATAACATGTAACACTAATATATAAATAATAAATTTATAATAGCATGTAATACTAATGTATAATAATTAAAGTTGATTATATAGATTTTATATAACTATATCTTATATAGTTAGTTAAACTCAATAATATACTAGCATAGCTACCTACATGGGTTAATTATTATAAAATAATATATTTATGCTATAATATATAAGCTAAATTGACTAATAATAGTTTAGTATATGTAAACATCACATCATGGCTCATGCTGTTTCAATATTACTACCATGTAATACAGTAAAACTAAATTACTAATGTATAAATATGTGTGTTACATGTAATAATAATGTATAAATACTAAAATGCATAAGAACATGTAAGTTATAGTATATAGTAAATTACTAATATATATAATAGTATACTATTAGTTATATATATTAAATTAATATCTTTAAGTTATTATCTATTAGTACTAGTGTAACTAGTGTTATTACATATAATTAGTTACTAGTTATTACATCTAGTTATTAGTTATAGACTATAGTAAATAAGTTAATAAATATATTAGTTACTAGTTATTACATCTAGTTATTTGTTATAGACTATAGTAAATAAGTTAATAAATATTACTAATTTACTATATACTAATAGACTAATAGTATTAGACTATTAGTATATAGTAAATTACTAATATATATAATAGTATACTATTAGTTATATACATATATTAAATTAATATCTTTAAGTTATTATCTATTAGTACTAGTGTAACTAGTGTTATTACATTTTATTAGTTACTAAGTTATTACATCTAGACTATCTAGTTATTTTTTTTTTTTTGATGGAAATGTGCTTTATAGCTTTCATTCATAAAACGAAGTTACAGCTGTGACATATAGTCAACTAACGCAACTGCTCAGGAGCTTCCCCGTCAACAAATTCCTTTGTGACGGACCTTGTCTAAACTTCTATACCCTCTCTCCTGACAGCAGTCAAGAGAGAAAGCGCTCTGTCAACACAGAGCTAAAACAACCACTCTTCCGGAGAAGAGGGGTACACCCACTCTCCAACCTCCCTAGGAGGAGGAGCACAACAACACTCTCTCCTCCTAAAGAGAAAGAGTACCAACACCTACCTCCCTAAAAGAGGAGTAGGACAAAACCCACCTTCCTCCAAAAGGAGGAGTGGGACTCTAACCATTATATTATTAATAAAACTAAATACAGACTAATAAACCAAAACATAAAATCGAAAATGGGCTGCAAGCTAAAAGGCCCAAGCCCAACGACCCGGCTTGTAAGCACAAGGGGCCCGACCCGTTAGGGTTTCACTCTGTTGCCGCCGCCCCTCGTCCTCTGCATCGTCCCTGTCCGTTTCTCGCCCAGCATCACAGAGCTCCCATCAACAGACGGTTCTGAGGACAGCCCACGCCTCATCCACGCCGCACCTGAAGAAAACTCCGGACGTCCCCGCACCTGAGGACAGCCCACGAAGCCTCCCCCACGTCCCCGCAGCTAAACAGCCTCCCCAGCGGCCCCCTGCACCACTAATAGCTCGTATCGCCCCTGCTCAAGCCGAGAAAACAGAGCTAAACCGCCGCAAGAGCCATCGTCGGCCACTCACCCCAGAAAGCACTGGGGTTAGCCGAGGGCAAGCCTTCCACGGCGATACAGCGCCCTCCACCGGGAGCTTCCAAAAACCAACAATCCGACCCAAAAAAAGTAAAAACAGAAACAAACTAAAGGCACAGCCACTAAATACATGAAACGGAAAACGGAGAACGAGGAACGGAGGGGGGAAGAGAAGGAAGGATGGAGCGGAGGACTCGGTTCCCCCTCTCCCCCCCGAACGGGTTCAGAAAGCTGGGTTTCTAGAGAGAAGGCGGAGGTTCTCTCTCTAGAACCTCGATTCTGGCCAATCCAATTTCGACTATATAGTTATTAGACTATAGTAAATAAGTTAATAAATATTACTAATTTAATAGTATTAGTATTAGTATTAGTGTATTACTAATATAATATATATATATAATAGTATACTATTAGTTATATATATATATATTAAATTAATATCACAATATAATTACATAAGTATTAAATATATTCCCTTGGATATAAAAAATAAAAAAATAAAAAAATTGTCAATTGATATACATCATATACTCTAAGTCTAACTCTCTAAGTTAGTAATAATTAATATATATATATATATATACTATATATATTAACTATAGTATTATATATATTATATATTATATACTTTACTAGTGTAATTATAGACCATATATATATATAAACTATATTATATATGGTTAATATATAATATAAAATATCTTATTTTATTTTATATATTATAATATTATATATATATATAGTATAGTTTGTACTCTTTATATATATATAATATACTATATAACTATATATACTGTATAGTATTAGACTATATATATTTATACTTATATAATATATATAATACTTATATAATATATAGTTATATTATATATAATAGTATAGTTAATATATAGTATTAAAACAAAATTAAAATTTGATTTAGGGTTTACAAAAAAATAAAAAGGGGTCTCAAAATGACCAAAACAGAGTCCAACGACGAACAGAGCCCAAACGGCATCGTTGGACTCTGTTTTGGTCACAAAAATAGAATAAATTAAAAATCAAAGTAAAACGGTGCCCTTTTTGGAGTAAAACGGTGCTGTTTTACTTCAGTGAGAGAGAGAACCCCCCCCCCACCCCCGGCGACCCTAAGTCCCTCACAGCTCTCTCACTTCTCAGATTCACTTGAAGGCTTGAAGGAACCCTAACTCAGCCCCCACTCTCACGGCGTCACGATCTCAGCCGCAGCCCAGCCCCAACCTCCAGCTTCGACGACGTCATTGCTTCTCCCGTTCTCCGGTCATCTCCTCTCTCTCTCTCTCTCTCTCTCTCTCTCTCTCTAACGACACTTCTCCCGTTCAGGTGCCCCATCTCTTCTTTTTCTTTTACTAATCCTCAATCCCTTTTTCAGGTGCCCCAGTTGGCAATCCCCGTCGCAGATCTGGGTCATCGCAAGGTGACCACTGCCCTCCCACAGTCCCACCAAAATTTCGGTATGTATATACTATGTTCCCTGAAATTTCTATTTTTTAGTTTTTATTTTTTATTTCATCATATAGCCAAATAATTGGTGAGTTCATTGTGTCCTATTATTTTTTAGTTTATGATGACATTTTGTACACAAAGGGTAAGGATTCTTTTCCTGATTGGTTTAGTGGCAATTCTTATGGGAAAGAAGATGAAAGTTATCATCTTTAAAAGCTGGCATTAATTCATATTTTCTCGTATATGAATGGACCTAGAGTGATTCCATATTTTGTATGTTGATAGGACATTGGCTCTATAGACCAATGGCCTCATACCATCGGGCCATTGGTCTATAGAGCCAATTTCAGCAACTACATTTTCATCAATGTATTTATATATATATATATATATATATATATATATATATATATTACCTATAAAAAAAATTCATATTCTCTCTTGCTTATAGAAAAAACAGATTTTCATGCACTATATATATATATATATTCAAAGTGCTTTCAGAATTTTAACTATATGAGCTATGCATTGCTAGTCTTAGTAATTTGGGTCATACCATTAATGGAGTATACTCTTTGTTGATTTAATTCTTTTCAGAGACCTCTTTAAAGAATGTGTCATGCACAGACTCGCACATATGGATCTTTTGCTCGTAAAAACATGAAAGTCAGGACTAATTTTGTTTTTGACCTTTCAATAATTTTTAACTTTCATATAGGTGTGGTCCAATAGCTTGTGTCACATGTTAAAGTGGTTTAATTTTTAAGAATCAGATTTTAGTTAAATGCCTTATTATAATCATATAAGTGTTGATTTCATCTTATCTTGCTATATTGGATTTTAGTTAATTGAATTACATAATTCACCAAGGGTTTGGTGAATTAAATTGACTTAGTTTCATTTGTCCACTTAACATCTTAACGTAGAATTAGCACTTCTTTGGCCAGCGTACTTCGTGAAGATGATTGACGATGATGTTTATGGTATCTTATTTCAATTTTGTTTTCTTTATTTTTATAAATTTATATGGTATCTTATTTCTTCACTAATTTTGTTCTTTTTTCTTCAGGCACAAGTTGGAATGACATTCATTGTAATTTGTATTGGTTCTTTTGTTGTAAGTTGTAACTTGTTGATGGAATTAGAACTTGTTGATGGATGATGAGACATGAGTTGGTTGGATAATTTGGAGGATAGATCATGATGGAATCTGGATGGGTTAAATGATGGTAGACCATGTGTTGTGTTGGCTTTGTGTTATTTTGTTTGTTGTTATTGAAATGACAATAGTATGAGGATGCTAGATTTGGTTATGTGTTTTTAACTTATAATTTTGAATGAATGATCTTAGTTTGTAATTTTGGTTATGTATTTTTAATTTGTATTGTGTAATTTTGAATGAATTATCTTAGTTTGTAATTTTGGTTATGTATTTTTAATTTGTATTGTGTAATTTTGAATGAATTATCTTAGTTTGTAATTTTGGTTATGTATTTTAATTTGTATTTTGTAATTTTGAATGAATGATATTAGTTTGTAATTTTGGTTATGTATTTTTAATTTGTAATTTTGAATGAATAATTTTAGTTTGTAATTTTGGTTATGTATGTTTGATGTGTATCATAGTTGGAAAATTTCTTGTTGCAAGTGTGAATTTTGTTTTATTTTATAGTGTCTAGGATTTTAATGTATGTATCAAGTATGAAGGACTCTAGTATGAATGATTTCTTTTTACAATAAATTTGGTTAAATAAATTAAAAATCTGAAATTATATTTTTTAAAAAAAAAATTGATATAGAAGCCCAAATCCCTATTAAAGTCTAAAATTATGAGCTTGAAATGTCAAATGGGTTAAGGAAAAAGGTCCAATAAAAAAGCCCAATGAAAAAGCCCAACTCCAACTCCGTCCCGACTCCACTCCGACAAGTCGGAGTCGAAGTCAGCGCGGAGTCGGAGGTCGGATTCGACCTCCGACAAAGTCGGAGGACCTAGATACCGACTCCGATCCGTCAGTGCTCAGCCCTAGAAGAAGTAGCTTTGGTAGGTGTGGAAGAGGACTCAATACAATAGTATTAAATTCAAAAGATCACATAGATATTTAAATTGTGATGACTTTTAGGAATTAATTGTTACTAGAGGTCACATAGATATTTAAATTGTGAGGGTATACTTTTCCTTGGAGATCGAGCGTCTAGTTGGGAGAATTATGGACATCGTTATTTAAATTAAAGAGAGATTGTTGGGTCACCATGTGTGGTGTACGATTAAGGCTTGGAAGTTGAAGCTTAGGCATCAACGGTGGATAGCTTAACCAGATTATGAGGTAATAAAGTATTAGGATCCAGGAGTGTAGTGCAATACTTTTTGGTGTATTGAATATTTGAGCAGTATGACCTGCCTTGAGGTTTAATTGTAAGGTGCGATTGAAGGAATTACTTGTGTAAATACTAGAGCTTATGAGAGTAGTAGCAGGTGGGTGAGTTACCAAGAGGGTTTCGACAATGTTTTGGTGAAGTCAATGGTGGTTCGTAGTGAGTTTAGTCACCGCTAGATTAGATGATATTCATAATTTAGGTGATGAGCTTTTGGGTTTAGGTTGTAGGGTAGAAGTTTATAGCTGCTCTTTTTGGTTGGTCGGGATGGATTTGAGCGTTTAAGGTTGTTCTTTATCTTAGATGGGGTCTGTGTATTTTTTTTAGATGATGTTATTTGTTTTCAATTTGGGATGCTGAGGTTGATTGGTAATGGTTGTCTGTTAGCAATCATGGATGTATTTTGCAGAATATTAATTTTGATTAAGGTAGCGGGAGCTAATTTAGGAATATGAGTGATAATTCATGATTTTGGGAGATAGAGGATTTTCTACCAAAATGTGTTAAGAGTTTTCTGGTTAGTAGGTGTTGAGCCACCTTGTACTCAATGGTGTTATATTTGTGAGGACATAATTTTATGCATGTGGTGAATTATTAGAGTGTGCAGCGAAAGCCTGATATTATGAGATAATTAGGGATTCAAATTTTATGTTGATTTTGAGGAATTAGGGGTGGCTCAAAATTTTGAGAAGATGCTTGTAATTGGAGATTAATCATTTGGTTGTGCAAATTTTTTTTTATGGATGGTTAACTTTGGAAGTGGCTATTAGGTTATCCAGGTGTAGTATACAATGAGGGTTTGGAGGTTATAGCATAAGAGTCGATTGAGGTTAACTTAATTTATTGTAGGAAGATAATAATTATTGAAATTTACTGAGTGTTGTATTAAGGTTCTTGTGGAAGTAGATATTTCAGTTTACATGGCTGCCCTAGGAGTACTAGACATGATGTGCCGCCGAGGTACTAGTGCGAGTATGATGGAATCGCCTATAGGAATAGATTTGGGAGAGCATTACTCATGCTTGTATGGGAATAGTTGTTGGTATGTTTTTCTCAAGTATGCTTTGAGTTGTATCTTGTATTCTACTTTAGCATTGATCTTTGACCTCACAAATTTTGAGGAAGAAATTTTATTTTAAGGGAGGGAGGATGTGATACCCCATATTTACGTATATTTTTATTGAATGATTATTTAAATTTTTATAATTAGTGGTTCTTTTGTTTTAAATTAAATGTGATTTTCGCGGTATTATTTTATAAATTTTAAGTTGTGAAATTTATTTTAATGTGCTTTCTTGATATTAATTAATGTTTTGCATTTATATTGCTTTTTGCTTTAATTTATTTTATTGTTTGGCTTTAATTATTTTAATTTACTAATGTTGAGTTGTAGTATTTTTACTTGGTTTTTATTTATTTTTATTGTGAATTTTTCCTTTCTTAGACCTTTATTTTCAGATTGGGCCTTGTTTTAGTGGGATTTTCTTTTGTTTTTGGGCCCAACCCATTTGGTCTCCAAGCACAACCCATGCATTGAAGCCCAACCCCTTTATTTTCACCCCAACGGCGCTGTTTAGCCTCCAGCCCTTAGGGCATTTCTCCATTTTCTTTCCTTCTCTTTTTCCTTCTTCAGTGCCGCTACCTCCTTCCTTCTCTTTTCCATTCGTTTTCTTCTTCTCCTCCTGCAAGCAGACAAATTCTTCTTCTTTATATTTTTTCAGCTTCTTCTTCCTCTGTAAATCAGTGGTTGCAACTCTCTTCCTTTTCTTTCATTTTCATATTCTTTCCTCTGTTTTGTGTGCGGTACCGCTGCTCTTCTTCCCTTGCTTCTTCTTCATTTCTTCTTCTCTTTTCTTCTGTCACCTACTGTTCAGTCCTTATTGTGAGCCTCCATGCCGTCTCTCTCTATTTTTTTCCCTTGGTGTTTCCGAAAATTTTAGCTTGTGAAACCCTTGCATTTCCATTTGTTTTCCCCACAAATTGTGCCCTGTTTTAGCTCCCGAAATCATGCTCTATTCTTGGCCAAAATCGTGTGCCAAAGCTCTAGTTTCTTGCTTCTTTATTCACCTCCATTTCCACTTTTCCATCCTCAAATTGTGTGATTTTAGTTCCCTATTTTTTAGCCAACCCATGCCCCTATTTTTTATCCCAAGCTGTGGACTTTGATCTGAGTTTTGGGTGGGTTATTTCCTCTACTGTAAGCCCCATTTTCCAGCCATTATTCCCTTCATTTTTACCTCTTGTAAATCAGTTCTTTTTCCCAAAAATATCACCTAAAATCCCCTTATTTTCGAAACCCATTTTCAGTCTAAAAAATTGTGATTTTTTGAGATTTCTTTACAGGCTTGCTTTTGGCGTTAAACCAAGTGCATGGGTGCTTGAATTTCCAAATTTTCCTTTTAAGCACTGTAAGTAATTTTCTAAATACCTTTGAGATTTAAATATATTTTGCATTAACAAATATGCTGTGAAATTGATTGGTTGTGTCAGACTGACTCCGAGGAGTTAGGGGTCGGTTGGAATAGAGAACGGAGTTGTTTGTGTGATTGATTGATGTTGGAATTTGTTGGTTGTTGGATATTTTTGTGTCGTGTCATTATATCGCATAATTGCATACATGTTCATTAGCATAAATGAAAACTGGTTTTTCATGTGTAAAATGGTTCTCAGGTGCGTGTATATCACGACCTCAAGCCGAGATGGGGTATAATTTCAGTGGAGCTCTTTTGGTCACTCGCGAACATAATATATTGGTGACGTCCCCTGAGTTGTCGCTGGGCGACAACGGGATCGGACGGGATGGTTACGCTTTCGTGCTGACTCTGTGACCCCTCTATTGGCGGGGCTAGAGGATACTTGGCCACGAATGCGCCGAGCGCAGAACTGGACTTCGCTTGTTACGAAGTCACACGCATGGTCGTTACCCGTGGTGTGGCAAAGGGAGCCAGGGTGTGCAGATGATCCTTAGGGAAGATCATGGTGCATACGGATTAAAATTAGATATTAGCTTTGATAAATGGATAATGGGTCATTTTCTGGAAAAATGACGAGATTTGATGTTGAGCCATTTTCTGGAAAAATGGCGGATGTTTTTAATGAAAATGTTTTGGGCCAAAGTGAGATTTTGGCGTGCGTGGAAAATTTTTCATTTTTGGGAAATGATGATTTTCGGGTCTCATGCATAGTTCATCATGTGCATGCTTATTGTTATTGCATGAATGTCTTAGAATATTTTGATATGCTTTATTAATGTCTTAGAATGATCATTGAAGGTTTTATTTTGAGATTAGAAGCATGACATGATAGGTTTTAGTTCTACCTTATGTTGATCATCGAGCATGCATGGTTTTTAATTAAGTTATGATTAAGGCATGAAGTTTTGATTTACTTCACCTAGGGTTGATAAATGAGCATTTAGAAAACCTTGAGATTGGCATAAGAATGAAAATATATGTTTTGGGTGAATCATGAAAACATGTCTTTATAATTTAGGCTAAGAGTATCATGCTTGATTAATTGATGATTAAAGAGGATTAAGGATTTTAGCCTTGATTAAGTGTTGGAATGAACTTGCTCACCCAAGAATTTTCTTTTATCATGTCATTAAGGACTATAGTTGTGACGCCCCCAAATTCCGTTTGGGATCGAACGGACATTTGAAGCGTCGAGACATGCAACACAAGGTTACCTGCCCCCGTTCATGACATATAAGATGCAATATTCCTAACATGCATCTAACATTACGCAATATTCGCAGCAGATAATTTTTTTCTTTAGCAATACTATGCACCAAATTAAAAATATCCCAAATACTTAAAACATACTTCATATATAAAGATCCATTGAATAACTAAGATCACAGCACTAGTCCAAAATGGTTATGACCCAAAAGTACTGGAGATGCAACTCCATCGTACAAGTAGTAATTTAACTACTATATTAACATTTAACGACGCACCGTCGTTCAGTCGACTGTATCTAATTGGTCAGCTCCTGATCCTCCTTCAGGTCCTGTAACAAGATCTACCATTCGGGGGGAATGGTAGTTGGGACTACCACAGTGAGATTTGATTACAAATCTCAGCAAGTTAACAAAAACTTTCACACAGGCTAATGATGCATGGATGACAGTAAAAGCATAAATGCATAATCAAATTCATAAGTAATTAAAGCATAACTTGGCGTACAACATAGCATAATTGACATAACTTAAATTGAAACATGAACTGAACTTGACTTGACATGAACTTGATCTGAAACTTGACTTAGCATGAACTTGCTCTGAAACTTGAATTAACATGAAAAATACATACTCCACAGTTGTTGTGGCCCCATGTATTCTACACATTACAATGCAGTTAAATACATACTCCACAGTTGTTGTGGCCCCATGTATTCTACATAAACTTGACTTAACATGAAAAATACATACTCCACAGTTGTTGTAGTCCCATGTATTTTACACATCACAATGCAGTTAAATACATACTCCACAGTTGTTGTGGCCCCATGTATTCTACATAAACTTGACTTAACATGAAAAATACATACTCCACAGTTGTTGTGGCCCCATGTATTCTACGTGTAAATACATACTCCACAGTTGTTGTGGCCCCATGTATTCTACATAAACTTGACTTAACATGAAAAATACATACTCCACAGTTGTTGTGGCCCCATGTATTTTACACATCACAATGCAGTTAAATACATACTCCACAGTTGTTGTGGCCCCATGTATTCTACATATACTTGACTTAACATGAAAAATACATACTCCACAGTTGTTGTGGCCCCATGTATTCTACGTGTAAATACATACTCCACAGTTGTTGTAGCCCCATGTATTTTACACAAACTTGACTTAACATGAAAAATACATACTCCACAGTTGTTGTGGCCCCATGTATTTTACGTGTAAATACATACTCTACAGTTGTTGTGGCCCCATGTATTTTACACAAACTTAACTTGAACATACATGACCAACTTGAGATAGAAACATTTCGTAACATGGCATAACATATAACAGACAACATATTTAACATGACATACTTGTAATGTATAATAATACATGACAGAATATATTATGTAACAGATAAAAATTGATGACAGAATAAATTCTGTATAATAGACAATTACGTGATAACTTGGCATGGCATGACATATATGATAACATACATACATACATACACTGTAGTTCTTTTACTTAGCACACATACACAGTAGACTGCTAGTAAGTTAAAAGCTAACTTACCTCGATCTCCGCGTTTCTTATAAAACCTCAAGCGCAATCACGAGGAACTGTAATTAGTGATTCTAAAAGTTAGCACTAAATCACTAATAAATTGAAATATGGAAAATACTAACTTAAATAGTAAAATTTCCATTTTACTCTCTACATGTGGGAAAATGACCGTTTAACCCATAATTTAAGGATTTTGCATACTAACTCCAAAAGTTTCCAAAATTTACATTCCTCATGTAAATTTTGTCCTAAACTTAAATATCAACTCAGAAAAATTTAAAACTAATCACAACTATTAAAACTCCATAGAGCCGAAATTCTCATATGCTATTTCCATTGATTTTTGTTTCCAACTTGTTTTGATTAACCTTTTGATCTATGACTTATAAATATGTGATCTTCAAACCAAACCATCACATGGTTTAAAAAGATGTCCTAAAACATATATAAGCTTCTAATTCAAGATCACATGGTTAAAAATTAATCAAAACATAAATTTAACCAAGAACATCCACACTTTGGCTTATTTGAATATCTCTTTGCATACAATTTCATATCTTTGAAACTAACATCAAATATCTTTAAAATAATAATATAACATGTATATAAGATGCTTAGGATCCTCCAATAAAATTATCAAAGTCATTGGAATAGATTTAGACCACCAAAGAGTTAAACTTTCTCAAAACAGAAACTGTTTTTCCTCTTCCAGTTTCTAAATTTCTAAATCTAAGAAAATATTTCATCAAAACCTTTAATCATGCAAAAATTCTCAACCAATAGTCATATATACATGTTAACGATACTCCATAAAAATTTCGGACCAATATCTATCCATTAGCTTGGTCAAAAACTCCAAACTATAACATATTCTCCAATTTATCTCCCAGAATGACCTTTCTATAGTTTACATAATATTTGACTGACCAAATGATCTTCAAATGGGACAAATAAGATATCCATGTAAACTAGACTCAAAAAAGAACAACTTATATGAAGGAGACTTTATGATAAAACACTTACAAAAGCTTTGAAATGGGCGTGCAATAGAACTCCTAAAAGCTGTCAGAGAGAAAGTGTTTGATATTCTTTTAAAGGAACGTGTAAATGAAGATAAGTTCGTGGGTGATGGCTGGAGATGCTTATGGACGAGATAAGGGAGAGTTGAGTGTGGTTTTCTCCTACCTAAAATATCTATAATAGATTATCTCAAAATATTCTATCCAATAATATCTATAAAAATCAGCTCAAGATATTTTTCAAATGTGGAGTAGACTTGGAAGAGTAAGGTGGCTAAAATATTTTCATGTGTCCAAATAAAATTTCACTAACCTAATTTGGACAATACACACTATGATTTTGAAAACACTGCGCTTAGTACGTTTACCGAGGTTACTATTCACTCCAAAAATAAACGTAATAAACTTAGTACTGAAAAATCTTAAATATTCAATTAAGTCTAGTGGTGTAGACTATAATGTATTCTGACACTTCTAACTATCTCAAATAATTAAAATTGCATTTCTGGCACCATAGTGAGTGATAACACTAACTATGTTGACAGGCTAAAACCTATGCGATTAGTCGATTCATGTAAACTTACGGAGTTTTCACGAGGTTCCTAAAATCAATAGAAATTCCTTAATTGAATTTCTAGCGGGCTGTTACAATAGTGATTATTGTTAATAAATGAAAACTGAATAAGCATACATTCGAATGGATCAATAGTTGAAAACACACTCAAGCATCAACTAGGTGCATGCCACAGGTTGGGTGTATTTGAGCTAGTTCCACTTTGAATTTTACAATTTTAAAGGTATAGATGGTTTTAGAATATGAAAAATATGAGATCCATGAAATTTGGTTAAATTTGAGGTTTATTCGCAAATAGTGAAAATTTTAGGGCCTTAGTGGCAATTTTTTAGAGTTTATAGTTAGTTTTGCAAATACCCATTTTCAAGGCTTTTGATTATGAAAATCTTCCCATAGTACCTAACCTAGTACGAATTTGATTTCAGTTGCTATGACCTTTCAAACTCAGGAAGTTTATAAGTTGACCTCTAACTACCTTGATAAGTCATTTATTATTTATTGATAAATGTTATATTCATGTTATAATTGTCATTTTTAGCATAAAATATCATGTGAAAAAGCAGTGGTTCTACACAACACTACACCTAGAGGGGGGGTGAATAGGTGTAATCTAATTTTTATGGCCTTTTGAAAATTAATCAAACAAGCAGATAATAAATGAAACAAATAACACAAATAATCAACACATGATTTTGTTCACGGAGTGGAAACTCATTTGAAGAACCTCTTCAAAATCTAAAACCACTCCGGGTGTAAGACACCACCTCAAATCCACTATAGAAACTTTAGTTTGTTACAACCAATTTAGAACACTCACAAAACCTTTGTAGTAGCTAAACTTGGCTTGCAACACCACGAGTGACCCACTCGATCTCTACACGCATGTAGTGTCGGAACTCCGACCTTCCTATAGCTTCCCACGAGAACCTCTCGATCTCTGCATCAACGGCAGCTCCGGACTCTTCCGGCCAACAGCAATGTCCACTTCAATGGACTCAAATAAGAGTTGATTTTGAATGTGTTATGATGGAGTAATATTTTTCCAAGAGAGAATCAACCAAATGGGGGAGAGGTTGCTCTAAGAAGTTCTTGGAGGCCCTTAGGGTTTTTGCTCTGATTCTCCACGCATAGAACAGAAGCTAACATGTTCTATTTATAGTTCCCATCAAATGAGGCGTTCAAAACCCTACATTGTAAGTGATCTGGAACATTGGCTCGAGCAAAGGGTCGAGCGAAGGTCGAGCGCCGAAATCTACCTGAGTTCGCTCGAGCGCCATGTCGAGCGAGTATCGAGCGGTCGACTCTGCCTGAGTTCGCTCGAGCTCAGTGTCGAGCGAGGGTCGAGCGACACACTCTGCCTGGGTTCGCTTGAGCTCAGTGTCGAGCGAGGGTCGAGCGGTTGAATCTGCCTGAGTTCGCTCGAGCCGTATGTCGAGCGATGGTCGAGCGGTTGAATCTGCCTGAGTTCGCTCGAGCCGTATGTCGAGCGAGGGTCGAGCGGTTGAATCTGCCTGAGTTCGCTCGAGCGCTCTGTCGAGCGAGGGTCGAGCGAAGTCGCTTCTTTTGACCAATAATGAGCACACTTCAAGCCCACTTCAATCCTTCCGCAACAACACTTGTTACAACACTATTTTACACAGGTTTTCACAAGAATATGCCAACACGCTCATTTTTCCCTCAACAATCTCCCCCTTTGGCATTTCTGTGACAAAACCTCTAACCTATACATATGATCTAATCCTAGCACACCCAATTAGATCCATATTCTTGAACATGTTGAAAATTTTCTGCACACGCTTAGCAAACGGTTAAACATACCCATTCACATATGCACAAAAACGTATTTGCAATTCTCAAATCATAATTAGAAAAGAAATACTTTATTAAGCAACAAATCAGGAGTTCAAGAAACATTTGTCAAACAATCAGCAGCTAACAAGAAATATAAGTCAACAGAAATAACCAAAAGCTGCTGTTCCCCCAAAACAAAAAAAAAATGTGTTAGTACAAGTAACACTCCCCCTGAGTTAATACTGTACTACTCCCCCTCAACAATATCTCCCCCTCAACAATCAATCTCCCCCTTTTTGTCACAAGAAGCCAAGGGTCTCAATCATCACCATCGACATCCTCATCATCCTCATTGAGCTGCCTCTCGATGTCATTGAAGCGTTGAGTCACAAGTTGTTGCAGGTTGTCAACTTTCACCTCAAGACGGTCGAACCGGGCGTCAAGGCGAGCTAGATACTCAAGTACCTGCTGAAGACCGGGCTCCGACGAACCGGGGGCTGAGGAAGATGGCTGAGAGCTGGATGGGGTCGAGGTAGACGGCTGAGAACTAGATGGTCGAGAGCTCGAAGGCTGAGAGGAGGAAGCGGGAGGGTGCTCAACACGGATAGGCTGTGGAGTTGTGTGAGCACGACTCAGCTGAACCGTCCTACGACCAATAGGAGCCTTAAGAGCAATTCTAGGCTCCTGAGGATGGAAAGCAACAGATTGGGAGAGAGCTATTCGGGTGATCAAACACGGTAAGGGCAAACCAGTCCGTGTTTTGGAGGACCGATACGCCTCAACAATAACCCGACACAAAAGACTTCCTAGATCAATGGAGACACCATTGATCAAGGCATACAGCAGACGGGCACGGTCAAGACCCACATCACTATTATGACCAGTAGGATCTAAGTTCGTAAGAACAATCCTACTAAGAATGAGGTGATCGGGGGTAAAACGAGCAGTTGAAATAGGGGTTGTCCCTTCCCAACTACTAGGTCGGCCACAAAGACAAGTAGCAATGACTTGTGGACTTGGAGGAGATGTCCGTGAGTAGGGAAACTCAGGATAGAGCTCACGAGGGGCATTTAGCAGAGTCGCTATCATGCCCACGCAACAATGCCAACTAACAATGCAAGACTCGGTGCATGCCCGATGTCACTCCTCATTTTTCAAAACAATAACAAATGCCTAGGTCAAAGTGTGCCATATGCATGCTAATGCCTACTCATGTGAAAGACCAACATGCATGCTAATGCCAACCACATTCATGACATATATGCAATGACAACTCAAGCCATTTACAAGCTAATGCCAACCCATGTGCATGACTCATGTTAAACGATGCCAAACCTCATGCATGACCCATGTGCAAACCAATGCCAATTCTAAACCAAAACACCTTCAAAACATAATGCAATCCTAGTTAAACGATGTCTCAAACCTAGGATAGACATGAAATAGATATGGGAGCAATGCTATGCCAATGCATGATGAAAAACCAAAAACACACTTCATTGAGACATTTTATCGAACACTTGGAGTGCATCCAAGTGAGAAACTCGGGTATAGACCCATGGGAGTTTCAAAAACCTCCTAAATACAACCAATCCCAACAATGGCTATACAATAGCCTCAATAAAACAAGATAAAAGAAAAACAATCGAAGAAAGACTCTCAAACACCCAATCCGAAACCCAAATGCATAACAACACACGGAAAACCCTAAAATAAAAGCATCAAATCACGAAAATACAAGAGAGAAAAGGATTTACCTTGGTTTGAGGATGATTTCGGGAGGAAAACACTTGTTTAAACGAAGAAATTTGAGAAAAGGAGGAAGAAAATCGCACGGGAGGGAGAAAGATGCCACTGTGCTCGAGCGGCTCGAGCGGCGCTGGGTTTTTATACCAGGCGTTCGCTCGAGCGAACTTAAAACCCTCGAGCGGCTGTCGAGCGGTTTTCGCTCGAGCGGGGTAGAGCGAGTGTCGAGCGAGACCTCCAGAAAAACACATTTTGCCCAGTTTTGAGGCACACAACACTCACATGACTTGGACAAATACTGGGAATGTCAATTTTCACACCAAGAGTACATATCAAATGTAGAGAAGCATCATATTCCCATACAACACGCAGTTTAAAACAAAGTATCACAAGTAATATAGACGTGCGTGTTTAAAACGGTCCTTGCTCAATCAAGAAATGTCAACCGTAAGGCGTGAGTGGGGTTGGGCTGAACATGAAACCATAGGTGCTTGGGAAGCTCATTCAAGACACAGAAAGTCAAACCTAATGCTGCTAGGACCTGAATCTTTCTGTTTAAATACTTGTCTCAGTATGTTCAAGAAAACAGAAAACTTATTCTGTTTTTCACCCTCCCTTTTCTTTTCCCTTTTTTTTTTTTTTTTTTTTTTTTTTTTTTTATTTCAACTTCACTTTTTCTTTTCCTTTTGAGATACATATTTTTGCACAAATGAACCATGATGAGGTCATCTAGCCCGTGGTCAATTCTGTATGAAGATAGAGCTTCCTACCACTTTTGATTGCCTCCCCAATAAACTCACAAGTGGTGAAATGTCAATTGACCGAGTTTGGAGTGAAGTGTGTGATGCCAGTCACAGATTACACGAGATACTCATGTTCCAAATCTTTGTAAAATATAGAAATATGATACAAATCTCAAAAGACACATGCACTTAGATTTTAGAATTAACAACCCCACTATCATATAGCCCAATCATGAAGTGCATGTAGGGGCAGCAAACAACGATAAATAAACTAGACAACAACAAACAAGAAAAATAAACAACAACAAAATAAAACAAAAATGCATGTAATGTATGTAATGCATGCCTGTCAGTCTACAGCACCAAAACCATGTGTGACTCGCGTCTTTCCCTTTTGGATGATCCACCTTGGTATCCATTTCTTTGAGAAAGGCTTTTCAATTTTCTTGGTGTGCCTCTTAAGCTCAAAACAGTTTGGTCGGATGTGACCAATCTTACCACAATGATGACACACGGGGCTTGCTTTGTGAGCTCTTTGTCTCAAGAAGGTTGAGACATTCTTAGAGTCATTCATGTAATTCTTACCCCTTCCAGAAGGATAAGCAGTTCTACTATTAACAAATGCAGGAGCATGCACAAAATGACTCATTAATTTAAAACAGTTTGGTCTAATATGGCCTAGCTTCCCACAATGATGACATATGGGGCTCATGTTGCGAGCTCCTTGTCTTTTGGGAGGAGGAACAGACTTTTGCACTTGCACAGGCTTCTTGCCCTTTTCAGATGGATGAGCCTTCTTTTTCTCAGTCATTTCAGGAACAAACACTGTGGTTCTCACATTTTTACCGAAAGCTTTTGAGCTTGAAGGAGCATCAGGATTCTCTTCAAAATAGCCTAAACCACTTTTATCACTAGATGACTTTCCTAAACCTAGGATTTTGTCAAGCTGGTTTGTCCCAATGGAGAATTTTTGCAACTTAGTATTTAACAAAGTTAGCTCATTTTCATGAGTTGTCACTTTATCTTCCAAAGTCACATTTCTCTTTTGCAACTCATCCGTTAGACCAATGGCTTCTCTCAGTTTGCTCTGAAGCCCTTCATTTTCTCTTTTGCATAAATCTATTTCCTCAATATGTGCTTTATTGAGTTTCCTCAATTTCACACATTCCTTGTACAACTTCTCATAGATTTCCTGCAAGTCATCTTCATCCCCGGATTCATTTTCAGAAACACTCTCAATTTCAACCACAGATTCACTGTTATGACTTTTTCCTGCAACAGAGGAAGTGAAAGCCATGTAGTTGAAATTTTTCTTCCTGGGAGAACTCTCTTGTGAGTCACTTGACTCAGACTCACTATCAGTCAAGGAAGCAGCATTCGCTTTCTCTTTGGCCCTTTTGTAATTTGCACACTCAAGTCGAATGTGACCAAAACCATGACATTCATGGCACTGAATATTGTCATTGACAGCTCTAGTTTCTCTCTTATACCTCCCTTCTCGGTTTTCTGAACTAGAACCTCCATTGATACCCTTGAACCTTCTCTTTTCTTGTCTTGGGTTTTTCTGGGCAAACATCTTCCTGAATTTTTTAGCATAAAATGCTATCTCCTTGTCACTCATGGCAAGTTCGTCAGAAGATTCACCAGACTCTTCTCTAATAGCTTTGAGGGCTATGGACTTGTTTTTCTTATCCATAGGAAGAGTATGTTCATAGGTTTGTAAGGAACCCACCAACTCTTCAACTCTCATGTTGTCCAAGTCTTTGCTTTCTTCTATAGCAGTGACTTTGGGACGAAACCTCTCAGGAAGAGATCTAAGGACTTTTCTCACAATTCTGTCCTCAGGAATTCTATCCCCTAAATTAAAATGAGAATTGACAATATCATTAAGTTTGCTATAGAAGACATCAAAAGTTTCATCATCCTTCATCCTAAGTTCTTCAAAGTTGGTGGTCAGCATTTGAAGTTTAGAATTTTTTACAGCCTTGGTACCTTCATGGGTAACCTCAAGAATGTCCCATGCCTCTTTGCAATTTTCACACATGGAGATTCTTTTGAACTCCTCCTGGGACACGGCCATGAATATCGCATTTAGGCCTTTGCTATTCCAACTACACTCGTTGACTTCATCCCTAGAGTAATTTTCCACACCCTTGGGGGTTTCGACTCCCTCAATGAATACAACCGGTTGTTTCCATCCCTTTGTTACAGAGGTCCACACTCGTTCATCCACAGACTTAAGGAAAGCTCTCATTCGAACCTTCCAATACGCATAGTTACTTCCATCAAAAAATGGTGGAGATGTGAGTGATTGAGACCTATCCATATAAACCACTACAGCAGGATCACACTCAGGAACTAAATCCTAGCGGAGTGAACCCGCTCTGATACCAATTGAAAAAGCAGTGGTTCTACACAACACTACACCTAGAGGGGGGGTGAATAGGTGTAATCTAATTTTTATGGCCTTTTGAAAATTAATCAAACAAGCAGATAATAAATGAAACAAATAACACAAATAATCAACACATGATTTTGTTCACGGAGTGGAAACTCATTTGAAGAACCTCTTCAAAATCTAAAACCACTCCGGGTGTAAGACACCACCTCAAATCCACTATAGAAACTTTAGTTTGTTACAACCAATTTAGAACACTCACAAAACCTTTGTAGTAGCTAAACTTGGCTTGCAACACCACGAGTGACCCACTCGATCTCTACACGCATGTAGTGTCGGAACTCCGACCTTCCTATAGCTTCCCACGAGAACCTCTTGATCTCTGCATCAACGGCAGCTCCGGACTCTTCCGGCCAACAGCAATGTCCACTTCAATGGACTCAAATAAGAGTTGATTTTGAATGTGTTATGATGGAGTAATATTTTTCCAAGAGAGAATCAACCAAATGGGGGAGAGGTTGCTCTAAGAAGTTCTTGGAGGCCCTTAGGGTTTTTGCTCTGATTCTCCACGCATAGAACAGAAGCTAACATGTTCTATTTATAGTTCCCATCAAATGAGGCGTTCAAAACCCTACATTGTAAGTGATCTGGAACATTGGCTCGAGCAAAGGGTCGAGCGAAGGTCGAGCGCCGAAATCTACCTGAGTTCGCTCGAGCGCCATGTCGAGCGAGTATCGAGCGGTCGACTCTGCCTGAGTTCGCTCGAGCTCAGTGTCGAGCGAGGGTCGAGCGACACACTCTGCCTGGGTTCGCTTGAGCTCAGTGTCGAGCGAGGGTCGAGCGGTTGAATCTGCCTGAGTTCGCTCGAGCCGTATGTCGAGCGATGGTCGAGCGGTTGAATCTGCCTGAGTTCGCTCGAGCCGTATGTCGAGCGAGGGTCGAGCGGTTGAATCTGCCTGAGTTCGCTCGAGCGCTCTGTCGAGCGAGGGTCGAGCGAAGTCGCTTCTTTTGACCAATAATGAGCACACTTCAAGCCCACTTCAATCCTTCCGCAACAACACTTGTTACAACACTATTTTACACAGGTTTTCACAAGAATATGCCAACACGCTCATTTTTCCCTCAACATCATGTTATATGTTACATTGAGTACATACATACAGGACATGTAATATTTTCACCATTTTTAGCATATTCATATAAATGTCATTTTGCACGAAAGTTTACTACACACGCACATGTCATGAACTACATTTTTCGAACATAGCATGAAAAATAATTTTTGTCATGACCCCAAAGGTTAGGATGAGAAATTATTCTAATGAAACTCCTTTGTTCACTCTGGAATGTTTAAAATTGAGTGGTAACCCCAGGGTTAATGAAGAACAGTCAACTGGGTTCGAATGGGTTCTTTTTAAAAAACGCCGGAGCGAAGTCAAATATTATGATAACTAAGGCTGGTGGGTGTACATGTTATGTTGCCAATGCATTAAGAACGAGTTTGCAGACAAAGTAGTTTCAACATGAGTTGTAATATGGTCACCAGTAGGTACTCATAGTGCATATGGGAAACTGTAACGATACCGCACATTATGATGTTGTGATTAAGTGTGAATTGCTAATAATGATGAAACGTTATAATATTTTTGTCAATGGAAGTGAAAATTGTTCTCTATAAGAAAATGTGTCTCAATTTTTCTGAAAATGTTGAAGAATCTAAATGGGAGACATACAATGATTCTTTTTCTGCATTACATGCATTACATATTTATCATTCTTCATGCATTATTTATCATTGTGCACGTTGATTGTTTGACTTACTGAGATTTCAAGTAAATCTCACCTATTATGGACCCACTATCTCGGAATGATAGAAGTTGTGTCAGGACTCGATAAGGGTAGACTGGATGGACCGGGGTATCCAACTAATTGAGGAGGAGTCAGACCTCAATAAAAGGCTAGATCTCATCTCAATGTTTATAGTAATAGCCCTTCATGATCTAGAATGCATGAAGTAGTTGATATAGCTTTAGAGACTTTTTATGATAATTAGTTATACTAAGATTCTGCTACTATTTTCTTTGAATTTATGATGATTATGAATGAATTGGGATGTTTTTAACTATTCTGGTAGAAGTTTTATTTTTTCAAACTTAAGTCGTTGCAAATAGTGCATTTTGCTAGTTGCACTAATAGGATGCATTGCATGTTAACTGTTATGTACAAGGGTATGTAACCTTGTGTTACATATTTCGACGTTCTAAGTCTTCATTCCATCCCAAACATAGGTTGGGGGTGTCACACAGAGTATGCATAACGTGATATCACTAATCCCCTGATCGATGTTTGTGGGTTGAGGAAATAAGGACTTGGTGGCGATAATTTCGCACCAAGCAAAGTGTCAGCGTCCACGAGTTGTAATCACTCCCACGACCAGCATCTACCACATTCAACCTCAAAAGACTCGGTTGGAGCTTTCAACACTGACTTTGTGTAAATATCTCTACCAAATCTCTTATCTCCCCTGTTTGATTATATCGGTAAAATAAATGTGGGTCTTTCATAGTAAATCTGTGTAGAATGGTTTCAATAACCGTTTGGCATTTCACAATTTCTTCCTTAATCATCGTCATCATGTATAGCCACCTATTATCTCATTTGATTTTAGGGAGACCCCATTAAAGTAGTAGTCGAGGATTTAAATGGTTATACAGTCTATATAAGGAATGGGTCTGACAATCTTGCTTCTGCTAATATACGAATGACAGGTAAGAAATTTCCATCAAGTAAGGTGTGTGTATATATATTAATTGGAGGATAGATTTAACATTCTCTCAATGCAATTTCCTTAGTATAGGCATCCTCATTTAAATAATCAGTTATCTTGGACTAGAAAAAGCAGTACTGTGTATTCTTCAAAGCAGTTGTGTGGGTGGGTGCACAGATTAATATTGTTAGTTCATTCTTGTGTATTGTTAAATTTTCTCTTCCATGTATGCTCAGATGGTGATTTATGAACTCACACGCACTTATGCTTGCTTATATGTGTGGAAAATGGTCTTAAGTTCTAAATCCAAAACATGAGGCACCTACTTCATTCTTCCAATACAATCATTTCCATTTACCTTCACTTCAATCAAGTTATCTTCAGCTTAAATGTACTTATAAAAATAAAATAAAATCTTTAGCTTACATGTATTCTGTGTTCTTTAAACAGCAACACCATACCAGATTTAACATAGGTGAACATCTAATTGAGTATTGAAGTCCAATGAAAGTAAACTCAAGTTTGGGATAGAGGATTATTCACAATTGTTTAGATTATGATTGTGTATGCCTGGCTGATCTATTCCTCTTTATATGTCAAAATTCTTTTTTGAACTTTGAAAATGGTAATTGTGTTATGTATCGATTTTTTTTTCTCATAAAAGAAATGTATCCTATTATTTTTGCCTGTTAGTATGCTCTGTTTGGCCATTGAGAAATAGTCTGATTTCATGAAAACATTATGCTTTGATATTTTTTGTGTTATTTTTGCCTAGAGTAGAAAATTGGTATGTGAAACAGAATCAAAGACTCCGTAAAATGTTATTTTTATGTGCTGTTATTTGCTTCCAAAATGTGTAATAATTGAAATAAAAGTAAAAATTGATTAAGAAACAGAAAGATATAAGAATAGCAAACGTATGAAAAAAAACTCATGCAAATTTATTATTAAAAAAAAAAAACTAGAAGACTTCTTTTATCAGTAAGAAGTGGAAGACTTTTGAGTCTTGCAAAATATATATAAATGAATCTTCACATTTCCACGACCAAATACCCTTTTTTTTTAACTCCTGAGTTCAATTTTTTAATCTTATATAGGTATGATTTTTAAGATTTTTTTTTAGCTATATATATTCATTTTAATATTTTGGAGGTAAAATTTTTGGACTTGAGAAAAACATTGGGAAACTTTTTTTTTTTCATACTTTTACAAAGCCTCAATTTTCATATTTTTCAAAAATATCTAGAAGTTTTCATATTTGTTGGGATCAAATATATTTTCTCCCAAATAAGTTATTTGAATTTAAATAATATTTTCAAATTTTCAAGGGATGCTAGGGGGACCATGGACAGATTTGGTCTCAACATAGTTCTACCAATGCATAGTCCCAATGTGGGGCTGGGGTGTTACATTGCTAGCTACATGGTTGAGCCTAATGTTCCTTTAGTGGTTTCATTGGTTTATTTTACTATTTTGAATTCCATTGTCTTGGTAAATTGTGTAAATTCCATGGACATAATATTTACCCCTATAAAAAAAAAAAAATTAGTTTAACAAATAAGGATATTAAGCTCTATTGGATAAAAGAGCTGCTTCATAGGAGTGATGAGACTTGATGCCTACACTACCAGTAGTGCATGTAGTGTGTGTATATATTGTAACTGCCCTCCACTCCCCTTATCATTTGATCCAATTAGAGATCAAGTTCGATGTATAATCTTTAACATCATAAACATCATGATCACCATCAGTGTCATTAATATTACTATGTTAGTGTTAGTATTGTTATACTTGACTAGATTTACTTTGACAAAAACATTCTTATTGGTTATGCAGATGCAAATTCTGTTGTTCCATGAGGAGTTAAATTATTGGAGTTATTTGCAGTTTGTGTGGATATGAGGCAAGTTCCATTAACTTAGATGAAGTTTGGATTGGTCATGGTTGTGGTCATTGACTCTATATGCTTGTAGTTAAAATCTTACTTTACATAATTATTGCAAGAGGAGCTTCATTTTGTATATCATATGGTGCTCTTGGGTAGGGTGTGCAGACCATCATATAGAATTGTCTTGCAACAATTACACTGAAAGAATTTAAACATTTGGTGCTCAACCAAGGAGTCAACAAATGACCTTGAAAATTTTATTTCCATTAATCTATTGCAAATCAGCAGAATTACTCAATGTAAGTTTCCTACTTAATTCTCCCGTCTTTCAAAACCATAATCGAAGTAGAACGATTCTCCCATTTTAGACCTTCCTTTCAAATCCAAATACCTTAGTCATTTCTATATCGGTGGCTTTATTATCACCCAATATTGTTTTAACTAGTCTAAAGACAACCTATACAGGGACTAACATTAGCAGTTTTAACCCAAAACAAAAAGTAAATCTAACCTAAAATTATATTCAATAAACTTTTCGCCTCTACCTACCCACAAACCTCAATACAAAACATATTTCAAATTTATTTTTTTTAAATTTGCAAAACAATTTATCAAATCCCAGTAAACAATGCAACTTAAAAAATTAATACAATCAAAGAACGAGGCTCAAAATCTCTCTTAACCAAGAGTAATTCTACATACTAAGCCAAAGTCCCCGTCAACATGAAGAAAATTAAAAGGTTTAGCATTGTACTTTCAAATCCCCCACTTATGCCCATTAGCATCAATCTTTGGTATCCTACCGGAATATGCTGGGGCAATAAAGGTTACAATGACTTTGACACAAGTAAGAAAAAGTTGGTTTGCTTTGTTATCATCAAAAGACATCCTACAAATATTAGAGATCACTACTTAAACATAGGATGTGAATTCAACAAATATATATACAAAGTTCAAAACAGGATCATGTTTTAGACAAAAATACTAAAAAACGAAATAAAGTTCTGAGAGTGTTTGGATTTTCATCAATAATTCAAAATGATGAAAAAATAACGATTATCCCCTTACAAGAAACAATATATGATATTAGTAATAATCGGTATATATTAGAGAAGCGATTTTCTAAGTCAAAACTTGATTTCAACTAGGAGACTAATATCATTTTGTTAAAATTGGCTAATCATTGCACACCCAATCTCACCGACCTAACAACCTTTTTTGAGACCACATCAGGTATGATACCACTCCATTTCAATGCTTTCTAGCCTTCTCCATTTGTTTGCCTATGTGAAAGTAGTTTCTTGATAATCCATTCATGCCCTTTTGGTGGAATTTGCAGTTTTTGGGCTTTTAACCCTTATTAACTTCTACTATTTCCCGACATGCATTAGATGGATAAGGTTTGGATGCATATCAAAAATAGATTGTGTCATATTCTGTATTTACGTGTATTTTAATTAAAGAATTATTTTATTTATTAAGATTATGGGTTTTCTTGTTTTAAATTTTAGATGACTTACGTGGTATTAATTTACGATTTCTAACTGTAAAATTTAATTCGATGTATTTTATTTTTATTAATTATTGTTCATTATTTAAAATGCTCTTTATTTTAAATTAGTTTATTGTTGGATTTTATTATTTTATTTTACTTAGTCACTACATTTAAATTATTTTATTTAAATTGCCGTTTTGAAATCCTTTTCATTGGATCAGTTTTGAGACACCGAGTTGAAAAGACTAACCTCATTTCTTTCCCTTCATTTTCTTATTCCCCTTTTTTCTTTTTTTCCTTCTCTCTTTTTTCTTCTTTCTTTTTCCTCCCATGCTCCCTTCTTGTGCACGACCCCTCCTCCCCTTCTCACCCTCGTGCTTCAATCTCTTCCTCCCAGCCTCGTCGTGCGTCGCCGTTCTTCCTCACTACCCAACTGATCCTCTTCCCCTCATGTTGGCAACCAACCCCCTCCATTTCCAGCCCCAAATGTGCTACCATTCTTCCCCATGCCCTGCTTTAATGCTGCGGCTTCCTTAAGCTCCAATGCTTCCATGGCTCCTCTGTTCACCGCCATCTCTTCACCTCACCACCGGTGACCCTTCAGCTACCTAACCCACCCATCCTTAGCCTCGATCTGTTCCCCTCGAAGCCTCCCTATCTCCCACTCCGATTTGTTTCTTTTGGCCTCCAACCGCAGCTCATGCCGCCACCCATGGCCACCAACCACCACCTTTAGCTTCTCCAACATCCCTTAGCTCTTCTATGGCCAGCCCAAGCCCTCTTTTGTTCCCATTCAAAATTTTCCATTTTTTAGGCCCCACCCATGGCCTTGATTCAAAAATATTGTTCCGTCATTGCGCCGCCACCATTAACACCACATTTGATCCTCCAAAATTTTATTTCATCACTGTAAGTAATTTTTCAAAGAATATTTTGAGATTTAAATATATTTTTACACTAAAATATTTTGTACAGTCTAGTTGGTTATGCTAGGCCTTGTGTACGAGGAGTATGGAGGTTGGGTCGGATAGGAGGATGAGACTGTTTGTCAAATTGGTTTATGTTGTGTTTGTATGTTATGTTTGGTGTCATGATATTCATCATTATGTTCATGCATTTTTATGTGTTATAAATGAAAACTGGGTTTTCATATTGAGAAAGGATTTGTGGGTGCGTGCGTATCACAACCCCAAGCTGAGATGGGGTATTATCTCGGTAGAATTCATCTGGTCACTTGGGAGCATAATATATTGAGTGACATCCCTTGAGTTGTCGTTGGGTGACAACAGGATTGAACCAGATGATAATGCTCTTGCGCCAACTCCGTGGCCCCTCTGCTAACAAGGGTTAGATGATGCTTGATCACGAACGTGTTGGGCACAGAGCTGGGGCATCGCTTCTTACAAAGTCATACGCACGGTCCTTACCCGTGGTGTGACGAAGAGAGTTAGGGTGTATAGATGGTCCCTAAGGGAGATCATGGTGCATATGGGATTATTGACTAATGAGCCATTTTCTAGGAAAATGGTTGGTTCTTGATAAATGGATATGTTGACCATTTCCTGAGAAAATTGTGGTTTTATACTCAGGCACTTTTAAAAAAAAATGGCAGTTTATTTTAATGGAATGGTTTTGGACCAAATGAGAATTTTGGCATGTGTTGGAAAACTATTCATTTTTGGGGAAACAATGATTTTGGGTCTCATGCATATTTCAGCATATGCATGCATATATGTTGGTTACATTAATGCATTTTTATCTTGTGGATTGTTTTGTTGATTACTTACTGAAATTCACAATTTCACATGGTATTCTTATCCAAGGGTTCCGTTTTATGGAATCGTAAATTTTGATACAGATGAAGACGTTGAGCTTGAAAGATCGAGTCTGCCATAGGAGTGACCTGGGGTCGCTTTTCATGTTTTGGGATTTATTTCCCACTTTTGTTATGTATTTTAGGTTGTATTATAATTTTACCGTATTACTGTATAACTTTTGAAGGCATTTTTATTTTGGAAAATATGTATTTAAAATTATGGTACCTAGTTGACTAAATTTTAATTATCCGCTACGATTTTTGTTGTATACTTTTTGCATATACACACACTTAGCACTCGTCATTGGGGCGCATGACCTGTGTTATCATCATTCTAATGTCACGATTCTAGCATTTCCGTACTTGTTAGTCGGCGGCGTCACAGATTGCGTTTCAATAAATATGGTGTAATACCCCGTTCCTATAGGACAGAAATGTTACTAACGTACATAACATAATGCCTGGTAAAGAGATTCATATCTTGAAATATCTCATTTATTGAAAACATCAAGCTAATCAAAACATGTTTTTGAAAAATGAAACTGAAAACGTAAAGTAAAAACATAAATAAAACCTACGTGTGACTTTTTATTCTGAAATCATAAAAGAAAACTAAGTCGTTTCACTCTATCTACTCCTGGTCTTCCAGCTTTATGTCCTCACAATCATCATCTGTGACAATTAAATGTAGGAGAAAATAGGGGAACAAAAAAAATGAGTAGAATACTCAATAAATAGCACATCATACCATAAAATATAACTTAGCTTAGATTTAATTTTTGAAAGATTCTTCAGAACAAACATATATATCATTCACAGATTCTCGTAGCATTTCTATTCACTATCAACATGAGCGGAAACATACATAGTCATGGCAACCATATAACGTGAATACATAAATTACTAGTTTATTTTGTCTTTCACTTATTATATTTATATGGTGAACCACGCTTGAGTCAGTGGCACCCCATAACTTGTCATAACATGGAATGAAACACACTTAAGTCCGTGTTTCACTTAACATAAGCTTAACCACGCTTAAGTCCGTGGCACCGCTTATCATAACTTGTGGTGAACACACTTAGGTCCGTGTCACCCTTTAACATATCATAGAGTGAAACATGCTTAGGTCCATATTTCACTTAACATATGGTGAACTACACTTAGGTCTGTGGCACCTCTTATCATAACTTATGGCGAGCACGCTTAGGTCCGTGTCACCCTTAACATAACGTGTGATGAACACGCTTAGGTCCGTGTCACTCTTAACATAATGTGTGATGAACACGTTTAGATCCGTGTCACCCTTATCATAACTTGTGATGAACACATTTAGGTCTGTATCACCTTTTAACAAACTTAGAGTGAAAACACACTTAGGTCCATGTTTCACTTAACTTAAGGTTAACCACACTTAGGTCCGTGGCACCGTCTTAACATAACTTGTGGTAAATACGCTTAGGTCCGTGTCACCCTTAAACATCTTGTCTTTCTTAATGCTTGAGCATTGAATATCATGAACTTTTCTGGCATGGCATATACTTGTAGATGGCATAGCATAACATGGCATATTCTTGTACATGGCATAATATGATCTAAACATAAACATTCCATAGCATACATGATCTGAGTCCTATATGAACTTTACATAACATACTTGATCTAAATACTTCATGACATTACATAGCATATATGATTTAATAACTACATGAACATGGCATACATGATCTAAGTACTATATGAACATGGCATATATAATCTGGCTATTTTATTACATGTCACTCTTGACTTAAATTACTACATGAACATTTCATGGCTTCCATGTGATTTCAGAATCATTCACTCCATCAAACAACAAATTCATTCATTCAAGCATAATGTCATAATTAATCAAAGATCATGAAAGAAATCTAATATTGACTTAGCTCGTAGTGTAGCGTAGACAAACATTATTTTTTCATATGCCATTAGAACATTTATAGTACACATGCAATTATATGATCATACTAATTACTTCTTAGCACTGCTTCCACAATCTTACGTCGTAGCTCGTGACCTATACGAGACACTAACCTTCACTAACCTTTCTAGAAAGACGTGTCATAGCATTATGACATTCTAAATCCTTAAAATCATATATAGAGATAATTTAATTACCCTAAGTTTACAACATAATAATATCATTCAAAACTCAAAACATATTCCTTAACTTCTATTTTAAAAAAATAACTTAATAATTATCTAAAAAATTAGTTAAAAAGTCAATTGGAATATTAACTAAATAATAGGCTCAAAAATGGTTTAAAAATGATACTTAAAAATATACTTTAGAATTATGTTTTAAAATTCCTTAAATATTTTCTACAAACATAAGTCTATGACTAGTATATTTATTTTAGTAAAACACTCCAATCAAATACACTAAAACAATTTCCCATAAACACAACCAACCTATTAAAATCATCAAGCCCACAAGAAATCTACTTACTTAAACAATTATGAAAGTGTCTAAAATAAATCAAGCCCACCCGATTTACAGCACAAACCTAGTTACAAACTAAACCCAGCCCCAGCAAAACCCAACTTACTAAGAAGGGCATGGGTATTTTGGGAAAGATGAATATAAAGGAAACATATAGGCTTACGGGGAGAGGCTCACATCACGCAACAGAGGGAATTGGGACTAAGAGCAAAAAAGGGAGTGGTCATGTGATGCTCACCGAGAGAAAGAGGCTGAGGTGACGGCGGCTTTGGGGTGGCTACAAGTGACCGACGACACGATTGGATCCTTTGGGTAGTGGTGCGACGCAAGAGAGAGATAGACAAGAATCTGTCAAGCCGACATAAATAGAGGGAGGGGAAGTGGCGGACGACATTAGCTTACCTGAGGGAGTGGGTGCGACGGGACTAAGATGGCTGGCAGTTTCTGGCACCGTGGGTGGTGCTCCGACATCCTTGTGGTCGTCAACGGTGGCTAGGAAAAATACAAGGCCTATGTGAGTGAGTTTTTCTCCATATATTTTTGTGTTTATTTTCTGGAGGATCTCAGGGGTTTTCTAGCCAAGGAGAAGGGAGGATATTTGAGCCATATGGAGATTGGATAGAGTTTGGAGTTGAGAGTTAGTTTCCAACTGAGAAACTATGCAACTAGGGAACTAAATGGATCACTATAAGGAAAAGTAAACTGGGAGGATTGTGGCATGAAGGGTGAAAGGATTCTAATCCTATGAGATTACGAATACTGCAAGGATACTAGTTTTGGAAGTGTGCAAGAGTCCTAAAAACAATATACCTTCTAAAAATATATCTAATAAAGAAAGAGTGATAATAATAATAATAATTATAAAATCACACTTTTAGGGTCTGGATGTTAGATATGATAAAGGTGTTAGGCAATTCATAGCTATGGCTCAAGCCCATGCATCTAGATGTGATCTCATTAGGTGTCCATGTAGAAAATGTGGAAATAGAGCTTTCCATCATCTTACTCTAGTCAAAGATCATTGTTCATGATAGGGATTGATCCAACTTATACGGAATGGATATCCCATGGAGAAGATGATCTTTTCCTAAATGCTGCTTTTTTTGAAGAAGAAGGTAATGCATCAAATTACAACGACTACATTGATGATGTGGATGAGATGTTATATGACATTCGGGTGGGCTCCTTTATGGATAATTCAACTAGAAATGAAACTAATATAGACGTAGATGGTGAACCACACACATCTAATATCCAATAAACCTTAATTTCAAGGGGTTGGTAGAAGACGCTAGACATCCACTTTATCCTTCGTGTGCATTGTTCTCAAAGCTATCATTTATAATCAAGTTGATCCACATCAAGGTAATTGTTGGTTGGATTGTGATGTCCTTTGACATGATTATAAAGCTTTTGCAAGTAGCATTTCCCGATGCTCTTTTCCCTAACTCATATAACAAGGTTCACTTTTTGCAGTGTGGGTTGGGCTTTAGTTACATAAATATGCATGTATGCCCCAATGATTATGCATTGTTTTGGATGGAAGATGCTAAGAAAGATGAATGCCCTAAATGTAAAGCATCTTGGTGGGTTTCAAGCACAAGTAACCAACAAAGGATACCCCAAAAAGTTATCAAGTATTTACCTCTGAAGCTACGCTTGTAGAGGCAATTATGTCAAAAAAAGATAGCCCAAGCCATGAGATGGCATGTAGAAGAACGTGTTGACAATCTGACCTGCATGAGACATACAACATATTCTAGGGTATGGAAAGACTTTGATAACAAACATGGTTAGTTTTTCCAAGATTCTCGCAATGTTATACTTGGTCTAGCAAGTGATGGGTTTAATCTATTTAACAATATGAGCAAACCGTACAACATATGATCGGTACTACTTGTGCCTTACAACTTACCCCCTTGGTCATGCATGAAAGATCCATACACCATGATGTTGTTGCTAATCCTTAGCCCTAAGGCACGGGGAAATGATATTGACGTACTTTCCTCTTTTACTTCCTTTCTTCTTCTTCTCTCTCTTTCTTCTTTTCTTTTTCTGTTGTTTTATTTTATTATTTTTTTTGCCATGTTGGCAGCAAACGCCACGTGTTCCTTTGCAAATGAATTAATCAGTAAAGACATGCATCTTTCTTTCCCAAGGAGACACTTCAAATTCTGCTCTTTTGTTATCGTTGTCGTACCTGCCTTTGAACCTTCTTGAAGGAATGAGTTTATGGCTGGCGCTTCTGTAGACTCAGAAGGATTTCATCCAGTCAATCATTCATTGTCCATCCATTGGTTGTCCTACTTCAATGGTGTGGATGCCGTTTCCCCACGCATGCCATGAAATCTGTGCTGGAGGTTTCCGCGAGATTCATGTCTGACCTGATGGAGCCCTTCAATGAGTATACTCTGAACCTTGGGACGTGAACCGTTGTTCCCAGCCTATATATAAGCCTTCCCTTCTTCACTCCTTTCCACTAGATTTCCTCCTTTGCTTCCTCAATCATTCTGGAATCTCGCTTTCTTTCCTTTCCCATTGTGCTCATACTGGTCACTCTCAGCTCCGACGGGCTCCCTGGCTCAGGGTTGGCCTTGTGGTACCGAGTCTTGCGATGGGTTTTTGTGTCTCAAGCTTCTTTGTATAGTTCACAGTTCTTCCTTATATCTCGGTTGGCTCCCACAGGCGGGGCGTCTTCTCCTACCCCAGGCCTTCGTCGCCCAGTGCGAACGAACTCTTCAGGTTGTTACTTCTCTCGAGGGTGGACCTGCACCCCGACGAGCTTGGCTTGGATTTTCTTGTTGTCCTCTCTCTTTTGTATCCCTTTGCATGGTTCTCGCTGTTGTGTCGTGATCTTTCAGTTGTAATTGTCTTGGCAGTTGATAAATAAAATTCTCTTCTTTATGTCTTCCTGTTCAGTTGCCTTTACTTTTGATACTTTTACTTGCGATGGCTTCTTCGTGGGCAGCGATGTACAATCTGTTTGCTTATGTCACAGTGAGTGGATGATTACTCTACCGATACCCCACTAGGCATAACTGAGCTTCTACCCCTATCGACCCCTAAGGCTATTTGTAGCATAACCAGTTTGTGATCTTGCACATAAGGTCCCAGTCTTGCTTGAAGTGTGCCGCATAGCTGAAACCGTGATGGAAATTCCCTCGTTGTATTGTCATGCAGACTTGGCCTTTTTTTTCAATAGATGGTCGAGCGGTGCATAAGCCAAACCCGACCAAGTTTGCTGCAAAACTCAATGCACAGGTGTATGTATGTAAATTTAACTTGACCATCATCGACTTGTCTTATTGACTCGGTGCAGTGGGACCTCAGAGCCTCTGTGAGCTTAACCAGTCTCCAGGCCATCCGCATTCCTCTGAGGGAGGAGCACGTTTATTTCCTCGTAGAGTTTTCGCGCGCCGGGGAGCCTTCATTCATTCCCTTATGGGAGCGTTCCCACTCTAGGTGATTTCCTCGGGAGAGGTTCGTCATTCCCTCGAGGGAGTCTTCGTTCATTCCCTTACAGGAGTTTTCTCCTCCCGGGAGCATTCCTGCTTGAGGTGCATGACCTCGAGGAAGGTTCGTCATTCCTTCAGGGGAGCCTTCGTTCATTCCCTCAAGGGAGATTTCCCGTACGAGGTGCGTGGTCACGGGGGAGGTTCGTCGTTCCCTCAAGGGAGCCTTTGTTCATTCCCTCAATGGAGCTTTCCCATGCAAGGTGCGTGCCCTCAGGGGAGGTTCTTTGTTCCCTCAGGGGAGCCTTCGTTCATTCCCTCATGGGAGTTTTCCTGTGCCCAGGAGCATTCCCACCCTAGGTACGTGGCCTCGGGGGAGGTTCGTCGTTTGAGTCAGGTAGTTTAGGGACTATTCTACACGCCTCCAAAGGAGAGGTAGGGACGCCTCAAATCACACCCTCCTCTTTAACCCTTTCGGGTGGTTATTATCCCTTTGTCGCGAAGGGATAGGGTATTGTTCAGGCAGCCTCAAGGCTGGACCAGCGCTCCTCCGCAGGGGAGGTCGGGGTGGAGCGGAGCCGGTCTCGCCGATTGGCCCAAGCGCGGAGGGACTCCGTTTGGACAGTTTGCGACTGGACCTGCTCCCATCCTTTGATGCCACAGGAAAAGGGAGTTAGGACCGGGCTGAAGCCACGTCCACTCCTCGTCATGATGGAACGGGGTATGTTCGGGTCTCCTTAGGGCTGGACCCACTACAGGGGAGGTGGTCTAACTCTGGGTTAGTTCCACCTGTTGACCGATACGGGGAGGGAGTCTATTCGGGCAGTCCCTGATTGGACCCGCTCCCATTGGTCGATGTCCATGATGAGGGTCACTTCATGCATCGGCTATTTGAGGACATGCCGCTCTCCACCGTGAGAGGGATCGAGTAGCCCTTTGGCATTACACCCATCACTTTGGTTCCCATAGGGAGGTAGGTTAGAAGGCCTAGGCCCCCCCCCCCCCCCGCGCACTTTGCCACAATAGGGATGGGGTCACTTTTTGAGTCACCTCAAGGCCAAACTCGCGCTCCTTCAAGGGGGAGGTCAGGGTGGCTAAGAGACGAACCCGCCTGTTAACCCACATGCAGAGGGATTCTGTTAGGGCAATTTGTCTGACTGGACCCGCTCACATTCATTGATCTCACACGAAATGTCAATTAGGACCGGACTAGAGCTGCATCCACTCTTCATCATGATAGAACGAGGTATGTTCGAGTCGCCTCAAGGCCAGACCCGCTCTCCTTCACAGGGGAGGCGATCTAACCAGAGGTTGGTTCTTCCTGTTGACCGTTAAGGGAAGGAAGTCTATTCGGGTAGTCCTTGACTGGACCCGCTCCCGTTGGTCGACTCCCATGACGAGGGTTGCTTCATGTATAGTTCGGGATTAGCCCGCTTCCCGTTGAGGGAGAGATCGAGCAGCCCTTTGGCATTATACCTGTCCCTTTGGTACCCCAAGGTGAGGTTAGTCATGAAGGGCCGAGGTGCCATCTACATCTCCACCGTGATGGGGATAAGGTCCCTTTCGAGTAGCCTCAGGGCTAGACCCACACTCCCGTGTAGGGGTGATCGGGGTGGGCCGGAGCCGATCCAACCTGTTGACCCACGCACGAAGGGATTTCGTTCAAAAAATTCAAGACTGGACCTACTCTCGTCCATTGACATCGCGGGAAGGGTTATTCATACAAACATTTGGATCTCATTCTCTGTGGCACAGTTCCTGAAATAATCACGCATTTCTCATTAATGAAGGTGTTGTAATTTATTCTCGTAGGAATCTCAGAGCCAGCACTCCCAGGGGCGGTTGTTGGCGACTACCACATAAGGGCCTTCCCATTGTGGTCCAAGCTTGCCTTCTTCCTTGGCTACTACCCCTGTATTCTTAAGCATGAGGTCTCCTACCTTGAATGACCTAGGACACACCCTTTGATTAAAATAGCGCTCCACCCTCTTTCTGTATGCTGCCATCGTCATCTCAGTTTCTTCTTGAACCTCCCCCACCAAGTCGAGCTATTCTTCCAAGCGTCGATCATTAGAGTGTTGCTGATAGTGGCGCACTCAGTGAGTTGGGATGTCAACTTCCACTGGTAGCATGGCCTTGTGGCCATATGCCAAGGTGAATGGGGTCTTGCTGGTTGGTGTCCTTACGGTTGTCTAGTAGGCCCATAGGACGACCTGGAACTCCTCTAACCAAGCCCCTTTCCGATCATTCAGTTTCTTCTTTAATATCCGCAGTAGGGTTTTGTTGGTGGTTTCCACTTGAACATTTGACTGGGGATGTCCCAGTGACAAGTACCAAAACTTGATCCTCAGGTCCCAGTACTACTCTCGGTAATGGACTGAGTCAAATTGCCTTCCATTATCAGACACAATGCAATAGGGCACCCCGAACTTGCAAACGACGCTCTTCCATAGGAAGTAAGTAATGTTATTGGTCGTGATCGTTGCCAGCTCTTCGGCCTCAACCCATTTGGTGAAGTAATCCACCGCCACTAACAGGATGCATTGCATGTTAATTGTCATGTTTCATTTGGTTGACCAGCCGCTGATAGGTAGCCCTTGTATTTTTCAAACAGAACGGCATGGCAGTGTAGCAATATAATCCTTTGTCGGTGATGAACGACATCTTTTCCTCATCACCAGGGTACATGCGGATCTAGTTGTACCCCAAATAAGCATCCATAAAGCTCAACAAGCGGTGGCCGGCCGTAGAGTCGACAATGAGGTCGATGTGAGGAAGTGGGAAGCTCTCCTTGGGGCATGCCTTGTTCAAATACGTGAAGTCCACACACATTCTTCACTAACTGTTGTGCTTTTTGATGAGTACTACGTTGGATAGCCAGTTCGGGTAGCACGCCTTTCATATAAATCCCGCTGTCAACAAGCGATCTACTTCGAGCTCAACGGCAGCGTTCTTTTCCACGCTGAAGCTCCTATGCTTCTGCCTCACTCCTCTGGCTTTGGGATCCACGCTCAGATGGTGTTGCATGATGGCTGGATTGATTCCTGGCATGTCTTCATGAGTCCATGCAAAGATGTCCTGATGTTCAATGAGCAACTGTTGCAACGTCTTTCTTATCTCGACATCGATCCCTGTTCCAACCCTGACAATCGTGTTGACCCTATCCAGGTCAAGCATAATTAGCTCCAAGGGCCCATTCACCTCTGCCTTCCTTAACGTGGACTAGTCTCTTGCATCTCCTTCAGTAGAGGAGCACTTGAGGGCCGACAGTGGGCTCAGGAACACCTCTTTGCTTGACGAGGTGGCCTTGACTCCCCCTCCAACACCTCCCGGCCTAGGTTCGCTTCGTTCTGCTAGGTGGTCATCCCAATTTTCTGTCGGGCTCTTCCCCTCGTTGCTCCTTGGTCGTCACTTCCCTTCACTGTTCAGTCACACCTCCGGGCCCTCTGAGAGTGGGCTCCTGCCGGCGTGCCAAGGACACGTTCGACTATAAAATCAGTCGGATCCCCTAGACAGCTCCAAATGTTAATGACGTGTTTCATACATCTTTAGGCCGAACTCTTTAGGGGCTCAAGCCTTCTATTACCTGCATACACAACATCACTCCCAGTTCCAGCAGCTCGGTGGGTCACCAAATGGAGCCTCCGATGCTTAAGTCAGTCTCGTCTCAAGGAAAACGATCAGGAGATTAGGATATTCTTTTGTAATTACCTTTTTATGGTACTCGAGAGGAATATTTATACCTATCTCCAAGGTAGGGAGCTCTATGCCTTGCCTCCTCGAGTGCCCCTGCCAAGCCCCAATTAATGCTGCCTGGTCTGAGGAAGGCGTCAGTTCGTGTTGTCCCGTCGAGATAGTGTGCTGCTTCTCTCTTGGTAATAAGGGTGTTGAGTGCCATCTGGATCATGGTTCACCTGACCTGTCGACTCTACCTGCATCCTCTTGGGCCAGGGTACCAGCAGTTATGTGGCCCAGAGCCGATCGGCTTAGTTTTGGCCTTTGGCTGGGTGCCATGCCCACTTGGGTTGGGCCAAGCTCCTTAGGGGAAATTTTCCCCTAACACATATGATAATTAATTTTTTCCAATCTTTTAGTTAATGAAAAGCCTAGCAATTAGCTCAATGAATATTATAAAAACTCAATTTTTGTATACTGACTATTTAATTTTCCTATTAACCATACTTTAATTCTGCATATGGTTCTAAAAAATCTGAAACTTGAATGAGCTACAGACAAATATAGATATAATGTGTTGGTTTTGGGAAGCTCTAGATACCAAATTGTTAGAGGTTTGAATAAAAATTTTATTAGAGAAAATTGTCAAACTTATAAAAACGTCTTTGATCATCATCAAGATAACAAGAGACAGTTGAAATCAATCCCACTTGACTAGCTATAAGATGTATATATGTGTGTGTGTGTGTATATATATATATATATATATATATATATGTAACACTAAATTCTCTCTCAGTTGTCTTCTGTATGCACAATACCTAAACTTGACGTTTGCCACTAACACAAGTTCGACATTTGGACTTACTTTGACTCACTCGCACTCTAGTAAATGCATGCATGCCAAACTCTGAGGTGTTTTGGGCTCTAGAATTATTATATCATTGCTCCTCCAAATTGAGCCTTTACTACGTCGACTGATCCGGGGAATATGAAAAGAATGTTATTGACTGCTAACCTCGTCAATTAATGTAATATGCAATCAATGACATGCAAAATGGAGAAAATCATCACCTTCCTGCGTAATAGGGGAGTAAAGATTAAAACTGCTAGCATCCCTAGCTACAATAGTAGGGTCGTACGTATATACCTACGTATATTAATAGGCACACACACCCTCAAGATGAGCATTTTTTAAAAGATAGATTTGTGTTAGCATAACCTTAATTTCATTATTTGATTACGGACATAATGATATAAAGTCAACATAACTTGACATTGCCCTAAAATCAATAGTCTTCCTGCGTTCTTAAAGAAACAAGAGGAAAAATTGGTGTGCCATTAGAGGAGGTTTGAATAGTAAGTTGAGATGAGATAAGATAAAATAAAGGCCGAAAGTTGAATAAAATATTGTTAAAATATTATTTTTTTATATTATTTTTATTTTGAGATTTAAAAAAATTGAATTATTTATTGTATTTTGTATTGAAAATTGAAAAAGTTGTAATGATTATATGAGATAAGTTGAGATGGTTTCTTAATCCAAACAATAAATATTTTTTCTTATAAACTCGATCATACAAGTACGTAAAATAAAACGCAAAAATACAACTTTAGTACCATGAGTTTATCATACATAGGAGCACATGTCATAGCTTTTTCATTGAGACTTATCTGATAATCTGATTCAGGTGAATTTCACAAAAGAAATTTGTGCAATGGCAACATTAGTATCAGACCAGGCTCCCATAAGCAATAGTTCTTTGATTTTATCCATTTTTGCCGTAGTGAATGGTACCATTCTTTAGTTCAGTTCCCTCTACAACTTGAGACCATGGATATCGATCCATTGCAAACCAACAATCTTAGTGGCAACATTCCCATTGATATCGGTCGTTTGATGCAACTTCATGCATTGAATTTTAGCCATGACAACTTCACAGGCAACATTATAGACTAAATATATCAGATCTTACAAACCTAGAAAGACTCAGACCCGTCTAGAAACCAATTGCTTGGCAAAATACCAGCATCGCTAGCTAGGTTGCATTTCTTGCATGAGTTTAGTGTTGCAAACAATAATGTCCATCGAGCTATACCTTTAGGCACTCAACTAATTCAAAGCTTTGAAGCCTTTGCCTATTTAAGTCCTAGCAATTGATATGCATGGCAGCTTATTTAATTAGTTTCATAATTTAATCCCTAGAAATACATCATATCTTTAGAGAAATAATACTTACAGTAGTGAATATACAAGTGCCGCGTAATCACTTTGAAAAAAAATGAATAAATATAAGACTCATATAAAAAAGAAATTAATTTTTTAATATATAGTAGACCCTACTCTTTTTCAAAACAACTGTACGACATTTGTATACTTCACGACTGTATGTAGTATTGCTCTTGAATTATATATTTAAAATAATTACGTAGGATCAACTAATTAGAAATCATTATATAATGAGTAATGTTACATACATTCTCCATTTGGAGACTGAAATGCAAACTTAAATAATTTTATTTTTAAAAGTTTTAAAATTATAAAAATATTTCTTCTAAATTAATATTTTTTCTCATTTAATAAATAGCTTATATATTCAGTACTTAAACAGAGACTACATATAAAATCTCTCTTATACAATTCACATCACTGTATTCGAATTTTTTATTTTTAATTTCCCGCTCCCCTGAAATTGGCGATATTTTCAAACTTGGGCTGGACTTGTATTGGAGGGCCCCTCTCAAATCACCCCCGGGCCCCCCCCCCCCCCCCTCCTCCTCTCTCTCTCTCTCTCTCTCTCTCTCTCTCTCTCAAATTCATTTCCACTGTTCCCTCTTTATAAATCTCAAATCAAATGAAATTTTAAACCGACTGTCCACACGTCCGTTGCTATTTGATATACCCTCAAAACCCCTTCTCTTTCCCGATTGACATGCTTCAGCTTTCATCTTTCCCCATATTTCTCCGATTTAGGGTTTTCTCTTCTTCAAAATTTATCTATTGAATTTGTCGATACTGGGACTATGCCGAAGACTAGAAGCCGAGGTGTTGACTCCGAGGAAGCACTCCGGGCCGTGAAGCGCGAGCGGGTTAACGGAGACGGGGAGGACTCGGCGTTCGGTGACGATGATTCGGCCCGTGCGAGTCACTTGGATCGCCGGGTACTTCGTTCTAAGTACCTGGCAGTAATGAATCTTATTAACGGTATCTAGAAAATATTACACGTTTCTGATTTTAATTAATTCGAACTTTTTTGCATTTTATTGAATAAACTGTCTTTTTTTTTTTCTTTGCAGATGGGAGAGAGGACTTAACGAGGGCAGACTCGGATAAGTTCAGTACTATCATCGGTGAAGTAGAGAGGTTGCATGAATTAGGTATTCCGATTATGAACTCTTGATTATTTGGTTATAGTTTATTTATCAAAATAATGTGTGTTGTATGTTTGGTTGCTGCGACACGTGAAGACAGGTTGGAAAAAAATAAAAGAAACTCCACAATCTTGAAACTGAGATTTTGAAAACAATTGAACTTAAAATTTTTTAGGAATAATCGCAATTTTCTTGTAACGCTGGCATATGTCGCATATCTGCATATGAGACCTAAAACGCGATCATGATGGTTTCGTACAGATCAATGTGTCCCATATTGGTTGCACACGAGAGAGACGTGACCGTTACGTTATTAACATACTCATAATTTAAAAACTTAAAGAAAGGAAAATAAAAATCAAAAGTATCAAAGGCATAAAAAACTTTTAAGAATTTTTTATATTTTCTTTCTGTATGTAACAATGCCCTTTACATTTTTTTCTTTTTTAATCATCTTGAAGAAAGTGGGCTCACAAATTTGTGTACCGGTTTTGATTACTTCAGTTCAGAAGCCAAGGGAGCAAGTTGCCGATGCTGAGGCACTATTGGGCATTGCTAATACTTTGGCGAGTTCTGTTAAGTCACATTCCAATGAGGGAATTACACCTGCCGAGTTTGTTAACTGTTTTCTCAACCAATTTGGTCAATCCAGCAGAGGAGTTTCCTCCCAGGAGAATGCTAAGATTATGGTCCGCTGGAAAGATATTGGAGTTGCTGTTGCACCCATTTTTAGCAAGGCTTATGGATGTAGCACCATGTGAGTTTTATCAGTACTTTTTAGTTCTGTATAAATAACGGTGGTCATTTTTCCTTGTTTGAATGTGGACTACTTAGTTGTTTTATTGTCTTTCTATATGTTTCTATTTTTAAAGGACTGGACCTATGAATACTGAGTTGAAGCAACGGAAGACGGTGGTTCATAGAAAGCGTTCAAAGCCAGCTGAAACTGCTCATCCTGAAGAGGTGAGATTACTTTCTTTCCCCAGCTTCAGTGTTCATGTTGTAGTGACAAGTAAAACAATGGAAGATATGGGTAAATTGTAGATCAGAAGTTGTAGAGATAGCAGGTTTCTCCTTTGACAAAATTTGTTACTCTGCAGAATGGGGAGATCAAATGCTGTTGTCAACAAATATAAAAGTTTAGGCCAATTGTGGTCTTAAGGATCTCTTGCTTGGGTTCATGTTGTTAAAAGATAATTTTCTTTCTAAGATAAAGAAAAATAAAATAAAATGATTTTTCATTCCCTATCTTGGCAGAGGTTATGCATTAGAATTGCAATGCTTTATACAATTTTATTCTAAGTAGACTGTTTCCTCCCTTGTCCATTATTGCAAATTCTTCTCATGAGCTTTGCATGAAGCTTAGTGAAATTTTTGTAACCTATGTGTTGTATGCTTCATGTAATGTTTCTGGAAGTTTGTACGAACACACAGTTAGTTGTTTTCAAATGCGTTCTCTGTTGTGTATCTGTGGCCTGATTTCCATGGTAATGCCAAATTGTAAGATCCAAGAGCGAGTTTGGAATAAAGTTTGTCTGTATTATTACATTGGTTCTTCTAACTTGATCTAGCAACAATGTGCATTCAGCCAGATTTATTATTCATTGTTACAGGTTGATGATACTGGGGGAGAAGGAAAGACAGATACTGACAAGAATATGTCAACAATGTTTGAGATATTAAGGAAGAAGAAGCGTGTTAGACTCGAAAGTTTGATATTGAATAGGAAGTCCTTTGCGCAGACCATAGAAAATTTATTTGCTCTGTCTTTCCTAGTAAAAGATGGGCGAGCTGAAATAACTGTGCAGGAAAATGGTTCTCATCTTGTTTGTAAGTACTTCTGATCAAAAGAAATAAATATTTTTGTGTTATGAGGGCCATCTGTTCCCATGGCGTTTCTTTCTTCCTTTGTGAGCCCAATGTTATTTGTTTTTATTTGTTTCTTTCTCAGCCCCAAGAAATGCTCCTGCTGCCAATTCTGTTATGTCAGGGGAGGTTACTTACGGTCATTTTATGTTCAGATATGATTTCAGGGATTGGAAGGTATCAAAGAATTTTTGGCTTTGATAAATTATTTGGTTTGTGTGTGTGTGTGCATGCACTTTGTGTTATGAGTTCCATTCAAGAAGTCTGGACTTTCAAGTCCCTTTTGGGTACAGGTATCTGTGTAGTGGCAATAGAACCATCACAAGCAATACCCATTGTATATATTGCTCAAACCATATTATGATCAGCTGCTGTGACTGGAAACTGTATAAAAGTTTCATTTTTGTTTTGTTTAAAACAACTGGCTACAATGGTAAAAGCTTATCCGGATGGCAAGTAAACTATCCTGTATTTTTGGTTCTTAAATGGAGTATATCTTTTATTTGCTTGCAAAGCTTAAACAAAGTTTGGTCTACTGAGGTCCTGTTAGTGCATGCTTAAAGTTCTGTCTTATATATGAGTTAGATGACTCGTGGTGTGGCCCTGAGTCTGTTAATAAATCTGGCTCTGTTGATAGTTTATCCGATTTTGTTTCGTAATATTGTATGATATTGTATCTTGGCATATTTTGTTATGGGAACCAATCTCTGATTGATTGTTTTACAGCTAATGATGGACGCTGTTTCAGATGGTGAGGAGCTCATGCCACACAGGAATAACACAAACTTGGCAGCTGCTTCTCAGGTGGAGCCAGCAGTCAACAATTCCCAAACAGGATTACCCACAACGCCAATAAGGAAACTGACGAGGAACCGTGGCCTTGTAGTGCAGGAAGAATCCATCGTAGAGGAATCTCCTGACAACAAAGATGGTGTTCCCAAGAGAGCCAATGCAATCCGTAGGTGTAAGCCTAATAAGCTTACTTAAAGGCTAGGGTAGGGTTGCTAGAAATATACATATATCATGGATCTCTCTCCTCCCTCAAAGATGCAGGTTTTGTCCTCTTTTTGTTCAGTCACCTCCTGCAATTTTTTTGCGTCCTGCAATGTAAATATAGCTAGGTTCAATGGCCTTTCTTATCTGTTAGATTGTGTATTCTCCTTTACTTCGGTTTCAACACTTTGGCACCTTTTCTTTATTTTTGTTGGTTTAATTTTGCCACAACTCTTGTGGTCCACACCATGGAAGCACAAATATTTTTTTCCCAGCACTTGGAACGTGGTCGTATGGTAATGTAATATTAATTATCATCGGTAATTAGAATCGATTAGCTGGCTTGGGTGTCTCTGTTTATCTATAGGAGCTGGTGTTGTGTTCTTAAATTTCATTTTTTTCAATTAGCATATTTTAAATGAACTTTGCCATTCATCGTTCTACACATCGTCGCACCATACATTTTTTTTTAATTTTTTTATTTTTATTTCTATTTTTTGGTTTTATTCCTACTAAATTAATTGAATTTTTCTAATTATAATCCCTACACTACATACTTGCTGAATGAAAGAACATAAAAAAATAAAATAGGCTCCTGATGTTTTGATTATTCTGGGACATAACAAAACTAGCATTATATGTCTCATGAATTCATCTGCAAGGGTAATTTGATCACCTCAAGCACGGTACCTGCCTATGATCTTGGTAGGCGCATAGATGAATACTAAATGCAGGACATGAAAACAAGGACCTCACCCTAAAAATCTAATCTAAATTACTAAGCACACATCTAGATCCTAGCAGCAGCAGCTTTAACACATGTTTAAGCTTCAAATCAATTTCACTCAGAGTTATTACTAGAAATAATATCACCGTCCCGAAGAAGGCAAAGAAAAATTCTCAACAAAATGGGGCCGTGGCCAACCCATTCTAAGGATGAAGCCGGGTGAGGAAAAAAGGAGCAGCAAACTCTAGTGCTTATCTTTTGGAATGTCAAGTTCCTCAAATATTGGACTGTCCACTCCCACACCCATTGCGTTCAGGCCATTGTCAACATATATGACAGCGCCGGTGATAGCAGATGCCAAAGGTGATGCTAGGAAGGCAGCTGTGTTCCCCACTTCCTCTGTTTAATCAGAGCTTATGAACTAAGTAATTATGTAGTAAAACAAGAGGAATAAAGCATGTAAAACCATAAGGATATAATGAACATTTGGAAAGTCACCTGCAGATAGTTCCTTTTGCAGAGGTGCATTAGCTAGTGAATAGTCAATCATCATATCAATAAATCCAATTGCTTTTGCCGCACGGCTCCTTAGTGGACCTGAGGTCAAAACCAGAAGATAATTCATTAACCCAAGGAATCAAGTTAATGGTGATACCAGGAAATACTTAAATTCTTTAACAAGCCCAAGTATCAAACTAGACCAAATGAGATCAAGCAGATCCAGGTCCCAAGATGTAAAACAATAGTTACCACCCAGAATGAGGACAGGTAAAAATTTATATAGCTATGGATCAAGGGTGTGGGTAGGTGGTCTCTAGAATTATCAATTATCAATAATCCGTGATGTGAAAAGATATATTAAGGAGACTTGGGGCATGTTTGGATACTATGAGAATTCTCAAAACTTCTCATAATTTCATTCTTAAATATCACTCAAATACAAAACACTTTTCAATTTCAAATTTTTAACTTTTTCATCTAATCAATACCTAATCATTATTCAATCACAAAAATCAATACAACTTTTACAAACTTAAAAACAAAAATTATATTAAAAAATTATATTCTAACAATTTTTAATTTTATAATATTTTTATTCAACTTTTTCTCTATCATTTCCCAAAACCCAATAAAACATTTTCACTCAAACCATTTTACTGCTAGTCACAAAACTATGAGATACTCTAAGTGTCCAAACATGCCCTTAAGTTACAAATATTTACAAATGAACGAGCTAAACATGCCTCTTAGCTATATCTTTTAAATGATTTTCGTATCTCAGACACATTCTTGAGCATTGGCAACACTATTGATGGCTCAATAGCAAAAACCAATGTTTGGGGGCAATGACTAGATGCATATAACTCTTTTTGATAAATTACACATATAACTTAGATAGTAACACCATTTTAATTTGAAAGAAAGAAAAGATAGGGCTAAGGTACCAGCAGATATTGTGTTGACTCTGATTTTGTATTTTCTGCCCGCTTCAAAAGCAAGCACCTGAATTGAATCTACACATTAAAATACATGCCAAATATATATCTCAAGCTTAAAAATGTCCTAAGTTGTGGAACGCATGAAAAGAAAATAGTGCAAACTCACTCGTGTGTCACTTTCCAGAGCAGCTTTTGCAGAACTCATGCCTCCACCATATCTGTTCATAACATATCAGAATTCCATCAACCTATCGAAAGTTACAACTCTGTAAAGAAGACCAGCAAAGCAATCAATGCATGACATACATACCCAGGAATAATCCTCTCAGAAGCAATATATGTAAGAGAAATAGAAGAACCCCCTGTAACAGCAACAACCATACATTAATTCCGCATATGTGCCTCAATGCAAAAAATCTTGTACAATTGAAAAAGCAGATGGCCAAGAACAAGAAGAAAGACAGCATTATTGGATAGCTTGGGTGTAGAAGTGTGCCTGGATTCATTATTGGAACGAAATGCTTCAGCAAAGAAACATAGGAGTAACTTGATGCAGATAAAGCTGCTAGATATCCTTTCCTGGATGTCTCCAACAGAGGCTTAGTGACCTATTAAAGGGGTCATTGCTCGTTTAATTCCCAGTTCAATGTCATCCAGTTATTTCACAATTAGAACCACCATACCTCTGGCCCATTTGCAAGTGAGTGAACAAGTATGTCGATGCTGCCAAAATCCTTCTTCACAGACTCAGCAACTTCCTGCAAGAAAATTTAGAAGCAAGAAGAAGAATAGAAATTATATCTATTCAATTTTGGCACTCTGTATATATAAGTGCAAAGGCCAATGTTTTAATGGCATATCAAACCAGAATGTATTCTTGGATTCCAGTTTTACCATGTCATGAGTATAAATCTATGCTCAGTTGTTCAAGTGCAATCCCTAGGAAAAGTTCCAAGTCTAAAGTGGATTTTGAAAAACATTTCATTCAAATTCAAGTAGACCGTCCATAAATGACCTCAAACCTTTTCCTCAATCTCCAATTACAGGCTCTAAAGGTTCCTTGACACTTAAAACAGAACCAACAGAAATGAAACAATAAGTCTATACCTCAACAGTCCAATTACTAGATCCTGCATAACGTTTGTTTGCTTTTACCTGCAAGAAGTAACATCGCATGTTTATCAATAATACATTTAACGCTTTTCCAATTTTTCTTTGTATAATTTATATCTGTCTCCATTTGTAAAAATAAATAATTTTTTTATAAGTCATAAAAATAATAAATATATGACCCATATCCCATAAATTATATCCCTCTTGATTCATAAAAATAAATAAATGAATTGTATTCCCCTCCATTACATCTTCAGGTACATCCTCAAGGTTGTCGAAGACTGCATCTAAAGGATATACTTTAGTAATCTCCATCAAAGAGCCATCTGGCAACCTACCTCATGAAATTTCTTGTTAGAAAAGGCCATCTAGAAGTATTAACCAGTGTGTGCAATAAAATACTTACACGCGTGACTCATCAAACTTTCCACGTCGCAGGCTGGATTCAAAAATGTTCAAAGCCTAGAGAAAAGCTTAAAGTCAGTAATTATCCAGAAAAGAGATACGGGGGAACTTTGGGGAAAATACAGAGAGAGTGCTGAAGATCAGGCTGATTACTTACAGGCACCCATGTGCCCACCAGAATTTCAGCACCCGCAGCTGCAAGGGATTTTGCTATTGCCCAACCATATCCATTGTCATCAGCTACACCAGCAATAAATGCCCTCTTACCTACACAGATTACTCCAGGTTATAGTCTCTTTTAATATATATGTGTGTGTAAGTGTGTGTGTCCATGGGTTTCTTTGACCTGTGGTAAGTATCAATGAGGCAGGTGCCAAAGACCTGGCCATTTATCAACATGGCATGTACAAAGGCCAGACCATGCGTATGTAATGATCACAGATCAATCCACAAGCTAAGAATTTAAGGAGAAGTTGCAACTAAAAGAGGTTTGGTCAAATTCCATCATTAGAGAAATATATTGGATACAGCTGTTAGACTGCAGTTCACATGCATATACAACCAAAAAGGGGAAGTGAGAAAAAGGGAAAACTGACCTCTCAAATCAATTGGTAAACCTGAGGCTGGCTTGTTATCACTAGCTTCAGACATTGCTTTAGTTAAAAACTTATCAAATTGAATGGAGGATGATGTAAAACTCCGCTGTAAAGGTATTACAGATGACATATGGCATGAACTCGTAAGCTTATTCCATAATGCTGCCTTGCAATTATCACCAAGAATTGCAGCACCTGCCTTGAAAAGTCTACGAGAAGAAGAAAAGGAGGGTCTCACTGCTGCAATTTGCAGGCCAGAAGCCGCTGTTGCCATCTCCAATAATTGAAATCTCACAGTGAAGAATAGAGATCTATAAGAATAAGGGTAATTGTGTTAACACGTAGAAATTTGTACAGTAAATCTCAGCAATGAGTTCTAACCTAAAATGGGCGAAGTTGCATGTTCATGACCCATTAGGATTTGGGTTCATGACTGACTGACTAAAAAATCATGGAAAGGAAAATCCTGCAGTACAAGAAAACTCAAATTTTCACACTAAATGATATGGAGATTCTATTATCTTACCATGCGTGACATACCCCAACCCCTCCAATATATGAACTAAATGTTAGATATACTTCCGTGTTAGTATACTCTTGATTAAAACTTCAAATTCTTCCCGCCCCCCGCCCCCCACCCCCAAAAAGAAATCCTCAAATATGTCAAAACATCCCGTGGCCGTGCATGCCCAACTTCTGCCATAGTTCGATTCAAAGAAATGAATCTAGAAACATATCCTCTAACGTAAAAGTCCATGCTTGCACAAGAAGATAACAAAACCCCTTCGATTTGAATGATTACAGCATAGTTACATTGCATATCAATTGCTTGTTAGTAATATAACCTAGAAGCACGAAAAAAATCATTTACACTTCATTATTTAAGCAATTTTATTGCGTTATACATTTCACAGCCTGAAAAAAATAGCCACCATTCTAAATTTCGTTCTTTCACCTCCAAATTATTAAACACCATGATTCTGATTTGTCACACTGCTAAAGAGAGTAAGTAACCCTTAGTTTGCCAGAGCAGGGGAAAATCCATTAGAACCCAGAAACTGAACCGAGATAAAAACCCATAAATCAGGAAAAAAAAGTTTAGGCTAAAGTCAGAAACAGACCAAGACAGAAAGTAAATGTGAGCATTTTTGTAACTTAAAAGTCCAGCAATTCCAACAGCAAGAACAACTAAGACACATACAGAGACGGGCAGAAACAAAAGGAAAGGCTTTACCTATGTGCGAGAGAAAGCGCCAATGCGGAGAGCGTGGTGAAGAGAACGATGTGAGTTCGTTGAATAAGTAGCGATTCGTTGGGAGCTAAAGACTCGAGAGTGAGGGCATCGGAAATATCGAAAGACAACCAAGATTGAAACCTTTTTGAATATTCGGCCCCTTCAACTATACCGCTGGTTTTGCCCACTTGATGTGGCAATGCCACGTGTTCCCCCACACAGTTTAAATTAGAAAAAAATAATAATAATGCTACTCATCATCTTAATATTTATCATCTTCTCATTATTCTATGATATGACAGGAGATGATTGGAGACTATTAATTTTTACTTATGAACTTATTATTTAATACCACATATTGGAATGATAAAGAAATAATAAAAAAATGAATGACGGATAGAATTTTTAAAAAATAATGCCAACGAAATATATATATATATATATATATATTAGACAGCTGAAGGGAGAAAATGGCAAACATACCCCCAGCGTGAGAAACCCTAGCAGAAAAGAATCCCCTAAAGCTTGATTGTGGCTGAGTAAATATTTTCATATGAAAAATCTTCAAGGTCGCAAGTTCAATTCTCAAGATACATCCGAGTAAAAGAAAGCTAATCATATATGTTGGAATGGTAACTTGGTTTCTTGCTAAAAATGTCATTTCAGAGATTTGGTTTGACTGTGGCTTGACCCTGGCTCAAGCGAATTTCAGACAAATTATTCGCTCGACAGTCCGCTTGAATGAATGTTCAAAAAATCTAATTCTCACACCATATTATATATAAACATATTTTTTGTAAAGGGAGATGAGAGAGTTGCGGCCAAAACAGAAAGAACTCTTTTTATGAGATTTGAAAGCTTATTCATGGGTGTATTGGAGCATTTGGGATTGAGGAGTGATTTACAATTTCTCTCTTACACTCCATATTTAAGATAGTAAATTCATTAAGACTAACCACGTCAGTGAACGCAGGTTCGTTTAAGATGAACCACTTAAATCTTGGTGTTCTATGTGCGTGATTGTCAATTTTGTTATTTGCTTCCGCTAATCTATTTTAAAATGGTCTCTAGATATCTAGTTAATCCTAACAAATTGATATCAGGGTATCAAGCTCTATGGAAGATCTTGAGAGATGGCTATGGCAAAGCTTGAAGTAGAGAAGTTCGATAGTCAGAATAACTTTAGCTTATACATTAAGATGAAGGCTCTGTTACGACAATAAAGACTTGGCAAAGATCTTGGATGAGAAAGTGTCGATGAATCTCCTATACCGACAAAGGAAGATGAAAAGAAAGCACATAATGCTATTCTGTTATCTCTCTCTGATGGAGTATTGCCGAAAGGTTGTTGATGAAGAAACCGTATTCAATTTTGGAAGAAACTTGAGTGTTTGTACATGAAAAAGTTGCTGACCAACTAATTGTATTTAAAGCAACTGTTGTACACTCTCAAGATAAGGGAAGTTACTCATATTTCCAATCATCTAGATGAATTTAATAAAATCATTATGGATATGAAGAATATTGATATTAAGCTTGATGATGAAGATTAAGCCTTAATTATGTTGTGCTCGTTGTCGGTTTAATTTGATAATTTTGTAAACTCGATACTATATGGTAGAGATATTATCTCCTTGGCAAATGTAAAATCTATTTTGAATTCTAAGGAGTTTATAACAAAATTGGGTGTAATCAAGCCGATGGCTTGTTTGTGAAATGTTTTTCTAATGGTAGATTCAAAAAAAGAAGTTCGGAAAAGAGTATGGGTAATTCCAGTGGAAGTTCAAAATGTAATAAGAAAAATGTTAAAAGTTACTACTATTATATGTTTGGTTATTACAAGAACGAGTGTACCAAATTGCAGAACAAGAAAAAAAGTACAAGTTCCTCCAATATTGTTAGCGTTTAAGAGCAGTCTTAACAATTTTGATTTTGTCCTAGTAGTCAGCAGCTCTAGCAGTCGTTTTGGTGACAATGGGTCATAGACTCAGCTTATACGTTCTATATGATTCCTAAATATTTTTTTCTATCATTTTACTACATAGAAATAGAATTAAGATTTGGATTTAACATTGAGATCTACATTTAGTCCCTAATCATTTAACATGAAGATAAGAATTAAGATCTAAATCGTTTTAAGAGATAAAAATAGAATTGCGGAAGATTTTTGTTCTATTTTGAATTTTAGACAAATTTGTCTGTGGCCCGCCCCACGTGCCAAAAATGTTTTGAAATGGCCCAATTTTAAAGAAACCAAGTTTGTTATTTTCAAAGAAAAAAGCCCACTACGTACAGAAGGTGGTAAGCCCAAGAGACCATCCTTGGCACTTATTCGGAGGTTAGAAATAGGGGTGCAAGGAGTTAGGTCCGGACTGATTTGGTTTGGATTGAATTGAATCAAACTCCCGGGGTCTATAATTGGTTTGGTCCCACTAATTATGAACTGAAAAAATTTGGTCCGATCTCGGAGTCTATAAGTTTTGGATCAGACTAGACTGAACTCATATATATATTTTTAAAATATTTTTAATAATTTAATATTTTATTTTTATATAATAATTATATAAGTTAATGATGTGATTTTCTTCTAATTTATTATCATTGACCATAAAAAGTATAAAATAATATATGCTATCAATTAATAATAAATCATGTGATAATTTATGTCATTATATATAAATAGTTAATGCATCATACACTCATTACTCATACATACTCTACTATCTACACTTAAATTAAAATAATTAGGTAATTTTTTTTTTTAAATACCTAAGTTGCAGGCAAGTATGAATAATCTATGTACAATGAAATTATTTGATATTTATTAACCATATATAAAATATATGACATTATTAATAATTATGCATATTAAAGAGTAAAGTCTAAGCTAGTAAGTAGTAACTATCAACATCATAAATATAATTATAGTGGAATATCTTTTTAATGAGTTAGTCACATAATCCACATTAATAATTCACTTAATTTTAATTTAGCAATTTAAATAAATTTTTTATTAATGTATTTGAAAAAAAGAAGAAGAAAAATAAAAAAATAATTTGGCCGGACCAAATAGTCCGATAGTTATCGGTCCAGTCCGGTTCCTATGCATGTTCGGTTTAGTCCAGTCTGAAAAAAATGATGGAAAAATTTCGATCCATTACCCCCTCGGACCGAACCGAAGCAATTTATACCCATAATTAGAACCAACACCTTGCATGGTCAAGCCGGTCTTGTAATTGGACTCTAGAGAGCTTATATATAAATATATTGGCCTCGAAAGTCTAATTAGAAGGAAACCTCACAAAACTTACTTTAGACCATTTTAAAGAATAAGAATTCTTTAGAGCTCAAAATATGTGAAGTGTTCTAGCAAAACTTTATTATTTATATGAGTCTCATGAATAGCATTGAAATAAAAATTCTATTTGCAAATCAGTTTGTAAAACACACATTTTATATACTGTTAATAGGACAAAATTTGATTTGCAAGCTAAGTTTAAAATTCATATCTTTCACAAATTAAATCATGTCATGTCAACGTTGTGAAGGGTCTATTATCTACCTTGAATTGTAAGTAAAAATACTATTTTTAAAGAGTTATTATATTCTCAAGCTAGTATGTAGAATACACCATCCATATCACTTAAATGGTAAAATTTAATTTGTAAGTTTCAAATTTCAAAATTTATTTTTCAAATCAAATATTTATGTCATATAACAACTGTTTGAGTGTTAACGAGAAGATTAGATCTGTTGGTATCCCTACTGTTTCAAAGTGTAATTGTTGCTATTTAGGTCATATTAAGGATTTGAATCATGTGCTCTTCACTAGGGATGTTGCTAGGCATATTTGGTGTATGGCTACTATTCAATTAGGTGTGCACATTGGTGTTTTCCACACTTGGAATTAGCAAGTACTTAACTTTTGGTTTCAGCGTGCGGGTAAGTCTTCTCAGCTTCGTGTTATTTTTGGCCTACTCCCTTCTATTGTTTCTTGGTAGATTTGGAATAGGTGCTGCAAAGCTCATTATGAGGATAGAATTGATATGGTTGATTCTGTTTGGCATGTCATTAAATTTTGGATTCGTAAGATCATACATTTGACCATGAAAGTTTCTCGTGTTTCTAATCAGGATGCCACTGTTTTGAATAGACTAGATATTCTCATAGTTTTTCCTACGCCTAAGATGGTCCATGTGGTGAGGTGGTCTAGACCTCCTCAGGGTTGGGTGAAGCTGAATACTGATGGTAGTAGTTTGGGTAATCCTGGGCCTGTTGGTACATGAGGTATTATTCGTGATAGTTTTGGTCGGTTTCGGGTGGCTTACTCTATTTTCTTGGATTAAGGTTCTAATAATTTTGCTGAACTGAGAAGTTTGTTGAGGGGGTTAGGAGGTGCTCTCAGCTTGGTTTTTCCCGGGTTGAGATTGAGACAGATTATCAGTTTCTTATTAATTGGTGTACTAAAGGTGTTTGTAGTATTGGGTATCTAGAGGATTATTGAGATGATTTATTTGTTCATTTAGCTTACATGAAGTATCGTGTGAGTCATGTTTATCGTGAAGGCAATGTTGTGTGGCAGATTTTCTTGCCAAGAGAGGTGCCGTGGGTTCTGATATGGACTGGAGAAATGATAGTGCTCATTTGCCTAGCCAATTATGTGATCTTCTTAGAATTGATAGAATTGGTCTTCCTTATTTACGCATTTCATAGTTTTGTCTCAGGTACATTGATTATTTTTAGTTCATTTGATTTTCTATCATTATTTGCATGTGTGTTTTTTCTTGCAGGTATTGGGTTTGGTTTGTGTTTTGGGCTGGTTTGATCTTTCTGAACATTTAGTATCTGTTGTATTTTGTTGGGCTTATTAGGTTTTCTCTTTTTATGCCCGGGATTTGTTTTTATTTTGCTTATTTGTACATCCTAGGCGTCTAAATTGTAACCATGGTTTTCCTCCACCATAAGTGAGGGTTATCAATAAAATTGAGGTACTGTCATCTTCTTAAAAAGAAAAAAAAAAAAAAAAACACCTAACTTTACTAAGTGTGCTCTACACACCGGCTGGATAATAGAAATTTGTTCCTTTTCAAAATATTGCAGACTTCATATTTTATGTCATTTTCTCTTCTACTATTCTTCTTGACTTTAGAATTCAGACTAATTAGATCAAAACCCTTCCTATTTCTCCTTCCAACGTAGACGCCAGCACACCTATCTAAATATATTATATAAAGTGGATAGAGTTGAATATCATGAGAGAGAAGGTAAGAAAATGAAATAGATAGCTTGTACCCAAAAGCCAAAAAAAGAAGAAAACTTATCAACAACAATACCAAATTAATAGCACTGGATCGAGAAGAAAATGTAGGTAGAGTTAATGGCAAACGAATCGAATAAGTAGATATATAGGTGGGTATCCTCTAGAGAAAAAGCCTATTTTGTTGGGGAAAGCAGTGGCGCATGGGCTCCTTAGAAATAGTTTTTTTAAAAAAAAAATGTTCAATTTTAATAGTGTAACCCACCTTCGATCGGTTTGGTACATTTGTCACTTCAAATGGAATATTAATTAATGTTGCATGAGAGAAACTATTTGCTAGTCAACGTTTCATATTTTTTAGGTCCTGAAAATTAACTGGTATTTTCGATGGTTCCTATTGTTGTTGTCCCACGCAGACAACATATATCTGTTTGTAGCCATCGATGATTTTATTTTACAACCAAACTTTTTGGGTGACCAATATATATATATATATATATATATATATATATAGGCCGGTTGTAATGTTACTCACTTTTAAATTAAATGCACATAATATCATAAAGTTAATTTCGTCGTTTTCATAAATGTGATTTAATTTTATGTAGGTCCAATATCGATCGGAATTGACAACTCTAGCTATGCATGTCAGACACGAAATATCAACGACCCGGCCAGCTACCATTGATCAATATCGAATATCATGAATAATATAGGTAAGCCACACGTTACCATTGTCCATTAATGCATGCTACGTCGATCCATCGTCATCATTTGGCTTAGATCAGATCAGTCTCGGCGCATGTATATATAAACGTATAGAGTACAATGTTAATATTGTTGATCAGATCCACACATATTAATGTTCTGTGGGTGGTGAAAATCAAGGTCATGTCATGATCAATTCATCATCGATCGTCATGACCATTAACATATCTAGCTAGCTAGATATTGAAGATCAATATATAAAACCATATATTATTATTATATTTTAATCGAAGTTATTTTTCTTATATACGGAACGTCTATGATCGATCAACATGTTTTTGGCAACAACCATGTATGTATATATGAATTGTTTGAATGAACCAAGACCTAATTAATCAACTACTTTTTGAGAACGCACATCATGACGATCAGTACTAGCTAGTGTTTGATGATGTGGCGCATAAACGGATCTCGGTGGCCATTGATCACCAGGAACATCATGACCATACATGACTGTGATCAGTACCCACACCGACTCGATCATGAATACGCATGAAATATTCGATTGATCAATTGATGCATGTATAATATGTCACATATTTGGGACATATGATGCATATTTTTTCTTTGTAGTACTAAAAAAAAAATTGCTTATTTGTGATCAGTCATTCCTTGTTAATTAAAATGACTATTTTATATCAAAATGAGTATATATTCTCGCCGCAAATAACTTATCATAAATACTTATTTTTCTTGTAGAGTATGATCCGATACTTCATCCTTATTTTGTGTGTGAAGTGTGTCGGCAATTACATGCATATATATGGTGAGTGTGTGTGTGTATATCTAAGTTCATTTCTTTTGAACCATTTGACAGATAAATGGGAATATTTACTACAAGAAAAATAAATTTTTGTGACCAAAATGAGCACGTTAGAAATAGTCATTTTGCTCACAAAATCTTAATCATAAAAACCCATTTATCTTGTAGGGATTATACATTCGTTGCGCAAGAGCGTTGACTAGCACACACCCGTTATCGAAGCTTTCACTCAATCAATTAGTAGATGTCGTGCAAACGTAATTTGAATTTTGCTTTGAATAAACTACAAACCACATGATCCACATCCTAATCTCATTTTACTATAGGAAATGTACTAGCTAGATGCATGCAGGAAGATCTAACGCATCATGATAAGATCAATGAATGCTCAAAAAATTAAAGAACGATGGAGGATGAAGAAAGGAATATAATGACAGAAAAGGAAAACAGTTTACCATGTTTTTCTTTTATTTAAAGTGGAAAATAGTTTTAATTTTACTATATATGAATAGTAAGCAAAATATAGATCTATTGAGTGGAAGACAGCTTATCTAACTGATAAGATAACTTGAATGTGACATTTTGGTTTGATTTAATAAGTCAGGAATGCACTGTGTAATATGGATCTGTCCTTATTACATTATATACCTTTTCTCTTCTGCCATGAAAATAGGTTCCACTTATCTTCGGAATTTCACATTTTCTCGATCGAAGAAAATTGAGGAAATATGTAGTGGGCGTTTATAGCTAGCTAGCTAGAAGATGAATTTTCAAACTTTTAATTGATATGGTTTTCATTTCCATATCATGATCAGTACTAGCTACTTTAAGACTAAAATCTTCGGAAACAATGTATCAGTACTGTTTAATTTGCATGCGGTGGAAATCATCAAATTTTAGTTTTATTTCTTGATTTTATGTCGAATTGCCTATATTCTATATTGCATCCCATCCCTAAATTAGATGGGATAATAAAAGGGCCAGCCTCTTTATTGATGAACACAAGGATTGCTAAGGACTTGTTTATGAGAAATAATATTTATAATTGTGAATTTGTAAGTATAGTGTAATCACTGTGAAAAAAATAAATAATTACGGAACCTATATGAAGAAAAATTAATTTTTTAATAGTAAAACTCAATCTTTTTCAAAATGACTGCATATCACTTGTACATTTCATGACTGTATATAGCATTACTCGATTGGAATTTTGATACTTACAAGTCAATATATATATAGTTATAGTTACAGAAAAAAAGAAAATAAATCAGCAATATTGTTTTTTTAACGGATTTGGAACAATAATGTACAGGATTTTATATATGATCAATAAACAGACTTGCAAATATATTTTTTCATATAATTTTATCCTACATAATTTTGTATTTAAAATGAATATCCACTTCAATACTGAAAAGTTTGTTGGAAAATCGAACTCCATATACATATACCTCAAAGGAATATTATATAAAAGCAATGTGAATATTGAATTCAAGTAATTGATCACAGTATAGAATCACAGTACTCTAACGTGAGTTAAATATGGAAATTAATTAAAAAAAGACCCAAAAAAAGGAGTCACTTGGGTTGTCAAATTGCCATGCTAAGTACTATAACAATATATATATATATATATATATATATAATGAAGTACTTATGGATCATCAAGAAGTTAGTACGTAAGAGATACCGATCTGTCCGAATTAGTTTATCAATTGTCAAGAAACGACATTCTATATACACAAACACACACACACACACATATATAGATGGAGATATCAATTGCATGGATGAATAATTTAATTTGTTTCTAATCAACCAGTTAATCATGAAGTTCAACATTACAAGCATTAATAGAGTACTCTGATAATCCTAATGGCCGACTTAAATACAAGCTGATGATCTCCATGAACACACACATGATATATAAAAAGTAGTCATGCATGCAATTGCACCAACAGTACTACTAAGCTGAAAGCACTAAGCAGCAGTACCTCTTTGAACCTAGAAATTAATAAAATCATATGCATGAGTACGTACGTGAAAGTACTCCACGAGCATTGTGGGTAGAATTCTTAGAGATCCAAGAAAGAAAATTAACTAAACGAGCCATCATCTCCCTGTTCAAATATAAGATGAAATAGAAACTGAAATAAGAAGATTGGGGAGAGAGAGTGAGAGATGAAAGTACTTTGTGCGCTACATTTTTTTTATAATTTTTAATTGTGTTTGAATACGAAAAAATACTAGTCTCTATTTATAGGAAAATTACATGAAAATAAGATAAAGTAAATATCTTAACTTATGAAAATCAAATCCAAATAATATCAAATCATTTGATTTGATTTGATATTATTATCTCCAATATCCTGGCCCCTTAAACTTAAGGCGGTGAACTTTGAAATTTTAAATTTGAAAATCGAGTATAAGCTTCATATTCATTGATTAATCGCTAATGAGATGATGAGATTAGCGTTAATGATGAAATAATTGGCAATTGGAACATCAAATCTAGAGTTGTGGCCCCAATAATGTGCCAAACCAATAAAGGAATAATTGGCTAAAAGATTGAGTCGACAATGGGCTACATATAGCTTTCGTCAACTATAAAACCAAGATCAAGAGGCCAAAAATGGATATCATGCTTTAAACAATGCTTACAACTTACCAAGACCTAACAAAAATACTCACAACTAACAAAGATACTCCAAATACGTGGATTTAAGATGAAACATTGTTCAACGGAGATAAACATTTTGCAAGAGGCAAAGGTACATAGAAGAAGAACTATAAAAGAAACGGTCCACAAGATTGAGTTTAACGTTAGCTAAGAGTTCTGATGCTATGATAGAAATTATAAAATAAAATAGCAGCTAAAAGAAGAAAATGAGAGAGAGAGAGAGAGAGAGAGCAAAAACTTCGAGGGCTAAATCTTTTATATTTTCAATTGTGTTAGAATACAAAACATTAATGTCTATTTATAAGAAAATTACATAGAAAAGAGTTAAGCTAAATATCTTAATTATTATAAAAATCAAATTAAGATAACATCAAATCCAAGTGATTGGATAATTATGAAAATCAAATGATATTATCTCCAATAATATGTACACCAAAAAGCCTAATACCTTTTTTATCCACATGATTGTGGGTTATATCCACGACTGATCCACTCATCATCAGTACCTTTTCTTCCTTATTAGATCTTTTGTACTCGTCGTCGCTTATATTTTTGTAGCTAACAATATTTCTTTTGCCCAAGTTTAATTCTAATTCCACCTGCGCCTCATGATCATCCATCCCCTCAACCAAACAATTCTTTGTTCCTTCCCCATTATAAATTATATCTATCAAACAAAATGTTTCACCCTCTTTTGCCTTATCGGCACTTTCACATGTATAAAATGTGATGATATCATTCGCCTTCAATTTCTTTTCCTTCACGAATTTATTCCAGCCTCTTGTGAATACAAAACTTTGGCTACTCCTCCAATAGCAATATCGAAATTTCCACGACTTCATTTGCTTGTCGTAGAATACCAACTCGACATCATCTACGGCAGCGCCGCAATTATCACCATCTTTGTTATCTTCCACAGTACTTTCGCAAATGTAAGGAAAATACCTGATTGCGTATTTTTTTGGGATGACAAGTCTATTAAGCTTACCCACATCGCTTGGTGTCAATTCCTTTAGAAAAAGTTTGCTGCATGAAAACTGTCCATCTCCATGCACTATCCTTGTTTGCTTGAGACTGATTCCAATTTCGTTGCTTTGAGATTGTGTACGAAGAAAAGCAGCAAATTTGGAGGGATAGGACCCATCCCTAATCATGTTTAACACAGCTTCTGAGCTGTAATGGGTCTGGAACTTTGGCTCTTGAGCAGTCTGTTCTGTCCATGGAAAGTTTCTGTGTGAGTCCCCACTCCGAAGCTTGATTGCAGCGCTATCATAAGCCATGGCTGCTTCCTTTTCTGATCTAAATGTGCCTAGCCAAATCCTCTGATGGTTAGCATATATTTGTGCACCCCAATGTCCATTGTGCTGAGGCACGACACCTTTAAATTTTGCGAAGGAGGTGTTGCTGTCATGTGCTACTCTCATGCGCTTGTTGCTTGGCTGCAATGTGTAAATAGTGTTGTTTGAATCTGAAGTTTCTTCAACCACATTCATTTTGGCACATGAAATCATGCTCGAAGCATCTTCTTCCATTGCAAAAGAAGAAGATCAACTCGATCCGGCCGGATATATAATATTATAGCACAAACACGTACAAAATCATGTAGACAGCCAATGCAAGAAAACAATATGGAAATGTCAAAGAAGATCCAAGCTAGGTGGGGTTTTAAGGAGAGGGAAATGGATTGAATTCGAACATTGGACAAGTTACAGTATTTTGGGAGAGATTGAGGGAGGACATCTGGCATTAATAGAGTTATTCTGTTGCTTGAAAATGGTAGGTTTTGAATTTGGAAGGTGGAAAATTTTGGAAACCAAACTAAATCAGGTATAACAATAACCGAGTTAATTAGAAACCAAATCATTCAACCAAGTCAATCTAGAGAAAATGAAATATTCTTCAAAAATATATTCGCAAAAAAAAACCGTTAACGTCGTGCTTGGTACGTATATAAGACGATCGACAAGCTAGTCAATCATCTTAATAATGATACGTACTTTATGTGACAAACATATCAATATCTGCCACGCAATCAATTAGATTAGGCGGATATTAGTTAGATGTCACAACTGATCACATGATTTAGTAGTAAGACTCTAAAGAAAAGGAAATTACAAAATAGTTTGTAACAGTAATGAAGTGGATTTGTCTTAATATAGGCAAAAGTTAATCGAATACATATTTAATTCTTAATTTGTGGAACGAAGCCTGCACCCCTTTCTGTTTAGCATTTTTTGTTTTCCTCCCCGGTCATCTACATATATAATTGGTGAACTCGAACTGAACTCACAACTGAATTTCTTTTTTTGGGGGGTGAAATGAGCCTAAAAGATTTTGACTCAAAAAACAATACTGCGTACATGCAACTCTCATTAATTGGAAAGGAAAGATTCCTCCCACTAAAATAGTAGATAATAAGATATATATGAAACTAATTGTTGCACTCTAATTAACATGACCCGTTTTCTAATTTTGGGATTTTATAAGAATTCAAATGCCTTGTTGATCAAATTAATCTTGGTTTAACTAATTAATTTTAGCTAACTCAGGTACGTCATGATTCGATGGGTTATTATTTTAATTAACAGAAGTAAATTATTATAATTAAAATGAAAAATAATACTTACAGTCATAAGTACGCAAGTATCACATAATCATTTTGAAAAAAGTAAATAAATACTAAATCTACATGAAAAAAACTAATTTTTTTTAATAGCGGACCTCACTCTTTTTCAAAGCGACTGCACGGCGCTTGGGCACTCCACAAGTATTATATGTAGCATTACTCAATTCCAAGCAAAATTTCAAAAAATACTAATAAATAATAATATTGGACGTACCTAAAAATACTGTTCACCACTGCTCCTTATGCTTATTGATGAAATCAATTCATTTTCACATGAGCAAGAACAAATATTACCGACAGTATAAAAAAGTTGAAGAACTCAGTTACTAATATTACTAAATTTGAGCGATCGGAAAAAGTCCTGGGCATGCAATAGAGAATTGAAGATACATCAGAGATCACGATGTCATTGTCAAGCCCACTGACAAAAACTCATGGAATAAAGGACCCAATTTGAGGCACACGGTCTTCCAAATTGACCTTTCTTTCTCCTTATTCCACAATATTTTTCCCCGTCACTTTCTAATTTTTTCCAACAAACGAGAAAAAAGAAATCAGCACCAAGAACACTGTCAGGTTGAGAATGACATTTCCCTCCCATCCATACGATCTCCCACTCCCTCATTTCCTATATATTGAGCTCTTTCACCAGCTCTTTTCAACCGGCCTATCCTTGGCAACATTAATTTCTCCTTTTTATTCTTCATCTAAGGCCTTAAGCTAGCATCTTAATCGATCATATTTATCTTCTAACGTCTCTCTGGTAAGTTCTTCATCTTATTCATGCTCACAAGGTTTTTGTTATACCATACATCATTTGTTTTGCATGCAATTAATTTTTGACGTGTTCGCAGAAGAAACCAGTTGCTAATTGAAAGGATAGCTAGCTAGCTGCGCATGCTATAGATATGGCGGGCTCGCTCAACTTCACCAACGAAACTGCTCTAAAGGTTGAGAAACTTATACTAAATCAAGTCAAAATAGAAGAAATAGAAGAATATTATTTATATGTATTGGACCAAATTAATTTCAAATATCAAGTGGTATGAGCTAGCTAGCTGATGATCAGGTCGATCCGCAGGCTCTTTTTTCTTGTATACAGGCATGCATGACATGTCCATGACTTGGCCTGTCCCTAGCTAGCTAGTTATGGGCAGAGGGTCTTATATACAGAGCTGAGTGGCAGTACTATATATGTTGATCTAGCGACTGAGTTTTGTGTAAAATGATGTGATATTCATGATCATGATGAAAAGAAAGCATACAAGGAAAACAAGTCTTTAACAAGACAAATCAATCACATGGGCTGCTTTCTTTTTCTTTTCTTTTTTATATTGTTTTGGGGTGGGGGGGTGGGGGAGGGGGGGGGGGGTGTTCTAATAACTAGCTTTAGCCATCAAATACATGCAATTAGGACTTCATATTTTGTAGCTTTTGGAGATATCCCTAGTTTGGTCAACTAGTTTTTATGACTGCACAAGTTAAAACAAGGCATTCCAATTTGAATCAAATAAATATAATTCAGATGCATGGTGGTGACATTTAGCTGCTTGGCCAAATATGACTATCTGTATGTATTTAATTATTATGATCTTGTCCGTCGAGATTCTCAATTTTAATTTAATCAAGCATTCATTAAATTGCAATATTTATCATGATCATTTCCCTCTAGCAGGTCATAGACGAATACAAGCACTGTGGACATTCAGAAGCTGTGACCAAAAACTTCAATAAGATTGGACAGATGGCGACTTGTACTCCGTGGAAAGATTCCCTCGTTAAAAGAGGCACGGGAGGATGGAAATATACAAGCATCTTGCTAGGTACATGAATCATTGACATAATTCACAGGATATGGAAAATGATATAATGACAACCTTACTTATTTACAATTTTTATACAGTATTGTGTTAAATGATGGATCTTTTTATAAAACAACTTAATTATAAAAATAACATCACTTTATATAAATATCCTCAATTAACATATGGTTGTATAAAAATTATAAAAAAGAATAGTACATGTATCATTACATACGTTGAATCAATTCCCCCCCCCCCCCCCCCCCCCCCCCCCCCCCCAAAAAAAAAAACAAAACCTAAAAATAAAAATAAAAACCAGTAATTCTTTTGTTCTAAGATCGATTATTTATATGATATGGTACAGCAAACCAAGCCCTGGCGACGCTAGCATTCTTTGGAGTTGCTGTGAACTTGGTTTTGTTCTTAACCAGAGTTCTTGGTGAAGAAAGTGCTAATGCTGCCAATAGTGTTAGCAAGTGGACTGGAACTGTTTACTTGTTCTCGTTGTTTGGAGCATTCCTCAGCGACTCCTACTGGGGCCGTTACTTGACCTGCGCTGTCTTTCAAATCATTCTTGTTGCGGTAACCATTATACATCTCTATCCTTTTTCTTCTCAATTATATCCTTTTAACATATATATTTTAGTTTGCTAACAAAATTGTTTTCCTATTATTAGGGCTTGGGGCTGTTGTCACTCACGTCTTGGCTTTTCATGATCAAACCATCAGGATGCGGTGATGGAAAACTAGATTGCATGCCCACATCTTCAATCGGCATAGCCATTTTTTATTTATCTATATATTTAGTAGCTTTTGGATATGGTGGGCACCAGCCTGCTCTAGCCACGTTCGGAGCAGACCAATTTGATGGGGAAAACCCTAAAGAAAAAGGATCGAAAGCGGCTTTCTTTGGCTATTTTTATTTTGCACTCAACGCAGGGTCTCTTTTGTCAAACACTATTTTGGTCTACTACGAAGACACTGGGAGATGGACACTTGGGTTTTTGGCATCCTTAGGTTCTGCTATTATTGCCCTGTTATCATTTTTGATAGGGACTCCTGGCTACAGGCACGCAAAGCCATGTGGAAACCCTTTGCCACGTGTTGCTCAGGTTTTTGTCGCTGCTGCTAAGAAATGGAACATGGTTCCGGCCAACCCGGATGACCTGTATGAGGTTGAAGGAAAGGATTCTGCAATAAAAGGGAGTAGGAAGATTATTCACAGCAACGAGTTTGAGTGAGTACTGAAAAGACAATTTAACATTTTTTATGATATATTAAGAGATGCATATTTTAATTGTAAGACTCTATCCCTGACCGTTAACAGCCTACCATGTTGTATGGTCATTGACAAGTTATTTTAATTGGAAGAAATTTCAATGAAAAGGCATTAATGATTTATTTACTTTGATCGGTACTATACGCTTATAGATCATATGTTTTTTGAAATCCTCCAGATTTTTGGACAAGGCAGCAACAATAACGAAGACAGATCTAGATGGCCCAAAAAGTCCATGGAGGCTCTGCACTGTGACTCAAGTTGAAGAAGCCAAATGTGTTCTGAAAATGTTACCCATTTGGCTATGCACTATAATCTACTCGGTCATCTTCACTCAAATGGCTTCTCTCTTTGTAGAGCAAGGAGATGAGATGAACACAAAGATTGGAGCCTTTCACCTTCCAGCTGCTAGCATGTCTGCCTTTGATATTTGCAGTGTCCTCATCTGCACTGGAATTTATAGCCAAATTCTAGTTCCCCTAGCTGGAAAACTAAGTGGTAATCCCAAGGGGTTAACCGAACTTCAAAGAATGGGTATTGGGCTCATTATTGGGATGTTTTCAATGCTTGCAGCTGGTGCCACTGAGATTCTGCGGCTCAAACATGCAATGCCTGATCAGAAGGGTAGTTCCTTAAGCATATTATGGCAAATTCCACAGTATGTTCTTGTTGGTGCCTCGGAAGTGTTTATGTATGTGGGTCAATTAGAATTCTTTAATGGACAAGCCCCGGATGGTATTAAAAGCTTCGGAAGTTCACTTTGCATGGCTTCTATTTCACTTGGAAATTATGTTAGTAGCATGCTGGTTAACATGGTCATGGGGATTACTGCTAGAGGCAACAACCCCGGTTGGATCCCAGATAACTTGAATACAGGCCACATTGACAGGTTTTTCTTCCTAATTGCAGTCCTGACGGCTTTTGACTTTCTGATTTACTTGTTTTGTGCCAAGTGGTACAAAAGCATCAACCTTGAGGACAGCGCCGAGAAGGAAATTACCGATAAGCAAGGTCGACAAGAAGATGGCGTGCTTAGCAGAGTCTAGCGATCTGATCTTCACTACTTTTTGGTCAAGTCTGCATATTGAATTATTCCTAGTGGTAAGCAGAGTCTAGTGATCTGACGTTTTAGCTAGGGTGAACATTTCACATGCAATAAGGAAGCTGACCATTTTCTGACATGGTTGACCTCATTTGATGACCTAGCTGTGCTTTGAACCAATATTGTTAATTAACTTGTAAGCTGGTTTTTTGTGGAGGTAGTAAATGGTACGAAATGTTTGTTTTTCGTGCTATTGCTTTTTGGTATTTTCTTAAAGATCGAAGCTTGTGATTTGTAATACATATTAAATAAACAACCCGCATGGATTACCCGTTGGGATTGTTTATTACATAACTCGATGGGATACGTGCTGGCATATTACTTACATAACAATACATGACGTTAACGTGTTAAATATGGTTTAAATGATCCAAATGTTAATGTCAGTAAATATGGGCATGCAGTTGATTTAGGTTGTAAAAAGACAGGCAAAAGCTTTCTGATTCCAAAATCGTTCACATGAGAGGGGAGACCAATTCAACAGCTCACTATTTAGCAAAATTTGTTCGGCCCTTTTTGAATTAGAAAAGCATTTCAACTCATCTTATATCATCTCATCATTATAATTTTTTTAAATTTTCATAAAAAATATAATAAACAATTAAACTTTTTGAAATCTCAATTCAACATTTTCAAATCATAAAACAATAATAATATTTTATTCAACTTTTATCTTTCATCTAAAAGTATCTCATCTCATCTCATCTATGAATCCAAACCAGGCCAATATCCAACTTGTCTAGTATGAACACAGACAATCTCCCTAGCTTATGTATTCAATCTATTGTTAAATGTTGAGATATTCCATTTTTAAATCAGTGTGTAAATTAAAGCACAGTACCATTGATTCACATCACTATTTAATTTTCAAGTCAGTTTGTAGAATATACTATTAATCCATATCATTTAAACAATAAGATTTGATTTACAAAATTTAAATTTTAAAACTTATCTTTCATATATATATATTTTTTTTAAATAGACTTCAATTCATTACTGAATGAAGAAAGTTACATCTGTGACCAATAACTACGGATACCAAGTCCCGATTATAAGCCAACTACCCAAAAGTTGTACGCTTCCCCGTACGCAAATTCTATTACGCTGGACTGTGTCTAAAACTTCTGTGCTCTCCAATGACGACGCCATACTGAGATGAGAGACTGTAAAAAACAGAAGTGTTCATATCGACTCGTCTGCGAGAAAACAACACCAAACATCCTCACCCTCCAAAGGAGGAGAGGCACTACCCAACCTTCACCCTCTATAAGAGGAGAAGACTCACAACCCTCATCCTCAAAGAAGCGAGGTACTTGTCTATTTCAGAAAAATATTAAAACCTAAATAAAACACCCATAACAGACTAATAAAGAAAACAAACAGATAACACTCTATGCTCTCCTCAGCACCGAACGCTCACTCCCTTTTGCCCATCCACTTTCTGCTCATCTGTCTGCCTGCACCACGCACTGGTAGTGCACCACGCACATGCAGCCTTCACCACGCATAACCTGCACAAGGGTTTCTTACAACAAACCAGCCAAAAACCAACCACTGACTGCATCCCATCATCATCGCCAGCCCATCATTTTGAAAAGGCCAGAAAAACTGATCAAGGTCACAAGGGCTTCTCACCGTCGCCGGCTTCATCCCCGTAACCATAACCAGCCCACCAGCCCATACACCACTTCGGCTAGATGAAACGGAACCAGAAACAAAACCGGAGACCAGCATAGAAAAAACCAGAAACAAAACCATAACCGAAAGCAAAAAAACCTCAAAACGAACTGTGTCTCCCCCGCTCCGGCCGCCACCCAGAGAGCAAGCTGCGAGGACGCCGAAAACAAAGGAAAGAAAAGGAAAAAGGACAACCGGCGAGCAACGACTGGGAGGAAAACCGCTGAACGGAAACTGACAACCGAAGACTGAGGAACCAAAACACACCGAGGAAAACGTCCGCAGAAGACCCCTTGGTGGCGCGTGACAGCCACACGCTGCAGAGAGCCGAATCTTCGTCCCGCGCGTACGGCCAACTCCCCACTCCGTTCGGCACCATGTTCGGTGGGCTTATAGATCGGCTTCTAAATGATAACATGGAGAAGCGAGCGTTGCCGGTCAGCGGCTGGACAGACCGGAGTGGTAATCCTCCCTTATTGGACCTGAAAACCAAAAACAAACAAAAGAAAATAAAATAAAAAGCAAGAGAGGGAGGGGAGCGGGAGACGAAGCTCCCACCGCCCCCCTCCTCCCCCCCCCCCGACGGTAGCGCGGCTTTTGGTCGGGGGCGATTAGGGGGGAGAGTTAACAGAGAGAAAAGCGGGAGAACGACATGTTAATTCTTATAGGATGATAAGATATGTGACAATTTATCTTTCATATTAAATTAGTCATATAATCACTTTATTAATTATGCTTTACACACGAGATTGATATATAATAGGGATTTTTATTGCTTGACGTTTAATCAATGGATGTATGGTTTTTTTTTTTTTTTTCTCAAAGGAAAAAAGGCTAGCAATACTCTCCAATGGTCAGCAACGGCTACCAAATCCTACATCACGGCAAGAACCTGTTGCAGAGCATCTCAAAAATACCAACTGCATCCCTCCAACTTAGCACTCCCTGGCTAAAATCATTCAAGTGTCAAGGTTGCAATTCCTTATTTCACTCATTAATAAATGCTTGTAATTAAGAATCTGTACGTATATATTATATATTTACAACCCACTGCATGTACTCAAAGTTTTATAGGGGAATGGATTGATATAATTAAGGAAAATGTTATTAGTACTTACAATTTTTACTTAAATAACAATATATATTAACGTATCAGCTATTGATATGTTGAAAATTATGAAATTTGAAATTTAAATTTCACTTTCAAATAGCATTTTATCCAATCCTGAATTGCTAGGAGCCATTGCTGACCATTGGACAGTATTGCAGGATGCAGTATTGCTAGCTTAAGCTTTTTCAGATAGATGGTGGTTTAACAATATATATATATATATATATTTATATATATATATATATAAATGTATGTATATTGTATTATGATACGGAAATTAAGGGAATTAAACAGAAGTACTACCTTAAGGTCAATTGTAATAAACTATATATGAAATGGCCGAATTCATAGAACTTATCTTGCGAAAACCTTGGGTATGTGGGAAAGCTTCTGTAGCCCCCACATACATCCAAGTAATGATAGATATAATTTTAAAGTGCATAAGTCTCACTCAATTTCTATAGAATAAGATATACAAGTCTCGCTCACTCCTTTAAAAAAAAAAAATATGAGGCCTTAAATAAATTTGGTAAACAAGTTGTTGTGCACTAAATGTGGTTGAACTCTACATGAATATGATGCGTTTATTTCTGACCATGTAATTCAATCGATGCCCGTTCTGCCGTTCCAAATTTCCATCAAGAAGGTAAGCACACGACGTGGAACCAGAAAAAGGCACAAAATTAGATCGATGATGGGTGCCATATATGATCTGGACTCCACTATCTGCTTAATTATAATGCACTGTTTTCGCATCATCTGACTTTATTATGTTCATTTTCTTTTTCTTTTTCTCAGGAAAACTTCATAATTAATGTTTGAGTTCATGGGGGGGAAAAGCGTGAACAATGACAGTACAGAACATAAAAAACAATATGTAAAGCGCCTTTTTTTGTAGATCATGTCACTCATATGTTACTCGATCAAAACAATATATATGAACTGCATTTGCGAGTTTGTGTGTTTTTACAAACAAAAGCCAAGCTGAATTTGAAATGGTTTGATCGATCGAGCTCGATTAATTACAAGCATTTCTTTCATAGCATTTGAGAGCAGAAGACGTACACATTTTCCTTGGTCACAAACACATTATTATAGTTAACAGTGGAATGGGACCAATCAAATTACTAGCTATCCGGAAGCAATGGCACCTTAAAGGGTACTCTCACAAACGGAGAATCAACCCAACCCAGAAAAAATACTTAACCAACTACACCGTCGTGATTTAATACAACCAAATTTACTTTTTATTTTTCCAAACAGATCCTCGCGCGCTTTTCCAAATTATAATCATCAAAGACACAAAAAATTAGTGAAGTACGTTGAACATGTTTTGCAACGTCAACTTTGCCAACATTATATAACATATATGCACCCGGCCGGCCAATACTTTTGGACTAGCTAGTTCGATCTATTGGATTGTGACAAAGATCTCAAATAAATCGGGTCCTTGATCACCATATCCATGATCGTCTGAATTATGTTTCATTATTGTCCACCATCTAGATCATTATCAGCAACATTTCACAGTGCGAAGCGAAGCAAGATATATATATATATATAAGCGAATGAGGGATAAAAATGAGTAATACTATATAAAGTCATGGGGTATGCAAGCGCGGTACACTCTTTTTAAAAAAGAGTAAGATCTACCATTAAAAAATTAATTTTTTCACGTAATTTTCATATTTATTCATTTTTCTTAAAAAGAACGTGTGTCGCTTACAAATTATATCAATCATTATTAAAAAATATATATTGGTAAAAGGAAAGGACACATGAAGAGTACTAGATATTGTAAAATAATTTATGAGGAGAGCATTTTAAAATCCAGTCAATTAAAAAAGCTGCGTGAAGAAAAATAACAAGCCAATTGACTTCTATGAAGAAGAAATGCTATAATGAAGCATTACAATTTACATCACACATCTCCAGTATTAGTATTTAACCGATATGTGATTTGTCATTTTTACTCTTCTATATATTAGATTCACGAATCATGTTTATAGATCAAGCGGCCATAATTAATTCAGTATCAAAAATTAGATCAGGGCTGGCTAGCTTAGGACCTACATGATATTGATAATGCATGCATGCTTGGTCCCTTTAGGCAAGTTTGAACCATGAACACAATTCAACTTGATTATTATTGCTTTCCAATATATATTTGCATAATTTTTCGTCTCCAAAGTAATCTTAGGTTTTACACGCATATCAACTTGGTGGAATATGACAGTAGTACATATATTATAACGTATCAATTGCAAGCTCATGCTGATGACTGATGGACTATATTTTCTCAATAAAATAACCCCAACACGTATATGTATGTATGTATGCATGTATGTATGTATGTACAAGCAGGTAGAATAAACATGAGTAGTACTATCATCAAACATTTTTAATTTCCTTTTAATTAACAAGATAATTAATTAATTAGACTGCATTAAAAAGACAAAATAATATTATATACTAAAATATTAAGAGGCGTACGTTGGGACACCCCGATAATATCCGTCTTATACGTACATACAGTGATTATATAATCATGAGATCGATTAATGAGAATTTAGATATCATGACATTTGGGACTTAATTTAATTTAATGCATGCAGAGTTGACTTCCCCAGTCAATCATATATATATAACACGAAAATACAAAATAATTTCTTCAAGACGTACCATTTTTTCCTAATAATAATAAAAAAATTCTATGCGAACACCATTAATTACAAGCCTCTTATATTATATTGTACTCTATTTATTTGACAAAACATGTGTGGTGATCATCCACGAATTTATAACGTATAGTACGTGTTATTAATTTCTCAGTTTAGTACTGATCTTTAGAGAGTATTAATGGGGCATATATCATGTACGTACAAGCAAGACGGATTAATCAAAATGAAAATATTATCTATAATTACAATTTTATTTATATAACTTTACGTGTTTATGTGTCAGCTATTAGAAAGAGTAAACATTTTACATTTTAAACTTTTAAATTAAAAAAGATGATACCAATAAAATTGATCAGTTGCCAATGATCAATACATACAATATTATGTATAAAATTATGAGTGTAGCACTAACCAGAACTACCGTTGTGCCTCTGGTATGTCCAAAATCACAAAAGACAATATTTAAGTGGTCCAGTAAATTATCTACATCCACTGAAGTCTCTTTTATTGAATTTGTACGAGATTATAAAAAACTCTACAAATTCTCTCTCACGTCCTCTCTTTCTCTCTGTTACTTGCCCACACATTCTACACAACTGAGCTCTCCTATTTATAGGAAAGAGCAGCCTACAATCTCTTATTTCAGTATAGCAATTTTTGACCTTGCTTGAGAGATTTGGGTGGGTGGCCTAGTACTCCAAAATGGAGAACGGTGCTGACTTTGCAGGGGGTTGGTGAATGAGTTTGCAAAGGATTAGTTTCACACTTAGGGTGGTTCAACAATCACCCCCTCCACCTAAGTGTGTCATATCAGACTGCTTGCAAACTGATTCATTTTTTAAATGAACACACATCATTCTTTGACATGAGAGACTTCCTCTATCGAATACGCTCTAATGCACCCGAGGGTACTCAACAGTGTACAATACTGATCAGGTCCAAATAGTGTTGGAACTTGATCCCTGTGACGACTTTCTTCAACATATCTGCTGGATTATCTTCAGTGTCAATCTTCTTAAGTTTGATGTCCTCTTCTTCTAATATTTCACGTATAAAATGAAATCGGACATCTATGTGTTTTGTTCAAGAGTGATATACTTGATTCTTGGCTAAATGAATTGCACTTTGACTGTCATAGTAAATGGTAACCTCTTGCTGCTTAAACCCGAAATTTGTTACCAATCCTTATAACCAAATGGCTTCTTTAACGGCTTCTGTTACAGCCATGTATTCAGCCTCAGTAGATGATAGTGCAATTGTCGACTGTAAAGTTGATCGCTAACTAACTGGTCCTCCTACCATAGTGAACACATATCCAGTTGTCGATCGGCGTTTATCAAGATCACCTGTATAGTCTGAGTCAACATATCCAGTTACTAAACTATCTTCACTATTCTCGAATTTCAAACCAATATCTACGGTCCCTAAAATATACCGTAGAATCCACTTAGCCGCATGCCAATAAACATTTCCAGGATTATGCATATAGCTACTAACTAAGCTAACAGCCTAGGAGATATCAGGTCGTGTATACACCATTGCATACATTAAGCTTCCAACAATACTTGCATATGGGACATTCCTCATGTAGTCTCGCTCTTCATCACCTTTAGGAGACTACAATGCACTGAGCTTGAAATATTGGGCCATAGGAGTACTCACCGGTTTCGTCTTCGAGTCGATGTTGAAACGTTGCAGTACTCTCTTTAGATACTGTTTATGAGTAAGGTGAACCGTACCTTTCACCCTATCTCTGCTGATCTCTATCCCCAATATTTTTCGTGCTTCTCCCACATCTTTCATTTCAAACTCATGATTTAACTAAGTTTTTAAGCTATTTATCTCCCTCTTGCTTTTATATGCAATTAACATATCATCTACATATAAAAGCAAATAAACGAAATATCTATTTACAAGTTTTCTGAAATACGCACAGCGATCGTATTGATAACGAGTGTATTTCAGGTCTGTCATAAAGCGGTCAAACGGTTTATATTATTGCTGAGGTGACTGCTTCAAGCCATAGAGTGACTTTTTCAAACTGCATACTCAATTTTCTATTTCAGCTTCTTTGAAACCTTCTGATTGAGACAGATAAATCTCCTCTTCCAGATCACTATGTAAGAAAGTTGTCTTTACATCAAGCTGTGCTAACTCAAGATCATATTGTGCAACCAAAGTTAGCAATATCTGAATGGATGAATGCTTCACAACAGGAGAGAATGCTTCACTATAGTCAATTCTCTCTATCTGAGCGTAACCCTTGGCTACCAACCTAGCTTTGTATTGCAATCTATTTTTAGCAGCTTGATCATCTTTTTTATTGAAGATCCACTTACAGCTAATTGTCTTCTTTCTTTTTGGAAGTGGCACAAGCTCCCAAGTCTGGTATTGGTGAAGAGACTGCATCTCTTCATTCATCACCTTTGTCCATTCAACTTATTCACTAGACTGTGGACTATATGACTTCTCTGTAAGTGGTTGGGATCTCACCCCCTTCAGCTGGTAATACATATGTCACATAGTCTGCAAAACATGTCGGTACACATTTCTCTCATCTCGGTCTGTTGGTTGCTATTGATTCAGGTTGTATTGGAGGTACTGTGACTGGACTATTAACCTCATCTTGTCCGTGCTCTCCATTTGTTTATCCTGAATCATTTTGAATGGAAAACTCCAGTACCTTTTACAAATCACCAGGTGTTTCGCTATCATAGCTGCCTTCATTGGAATCTTTATGCTTATGTGACTTAAGCATCTCAGATTCGTTGAATGTAACATCTCTACTGATGATCACCTTTTTAGACTCTATGCACCGGAGTCTATACCCTTTTATACCAGTACTAAAGCCCAAGAATTTTGCTTTCTTGGCTCTAGGATCAAGTTTACTTTCTTTAGCATGATAATAAGCAGGACATTCGAAAACATGTAAAGAGTCATAATCAGTAGCATGTGTACCTCTTCACATTTCAGTGGGTGTCTTCCCGTCATTGGCAGCTGCGGGTAGTTGGTTGATGAGGTGGCAGACATATATCATAGATTTAGTCCAAAATTGTTTATTGAATCCAGCATCTAGCAACATACATCGCACTTTCTCTAGTAAAGTACGATTCATTCATTCTACCACATCGTTCTGCTACGGTGTACCTCGTACCATGAAGTGTCTGACAATTCTCTCTCTCTGGCATACTTTCATGAAGGGGTCTGAAGTGTACTCACCTCCATTATCAAATTTGAGCCGCTTGATATTTCTGCCGGTCTGAGTCTAAACCATTTTTTTCCAATCAAGAAAGATTTTCAGCACTTCATCTTTATTCTTCATCATATACACTCACACACGACGAGAATAATTATCCACAAAAGTTACAAACCAATGCTTAGCTCCCAAAGATGCATTTTGGGTAGATCCACAGACATCGGAGTGTACATAGTCAAGTATTCCCTGTGTATTGTGTACAGCGGTTCCAAACTTGATCCGCCTCTGCTTCCCCAATACACAGTGCTCACAGAAAGACAGTTTACCAGTTTTGGCACCTTTGAGTAAGCCTTGCTTCACCAGTATTTGCAAAAAAATTTCTCCTGCGTGTCCCATACGCATATGCCAAAGACTGGTGGTGTCAGCATCAGTCTCATCTAGCTTCTCACAGCATGTGGAAGCTCTTCCATTAACAGTACTTCCTTGCAAGAAGTACAAGTTTCCTCGCCTCAAACCCTTCATTGCTACCTAAACTCCCATTAGTACTGTGAGAGTTCTGTCTTCAATGGTGATTCTAAATCCCTTTGAATCTAGAGATCCCAATAAGATGAAATTCTTCTGCAAGTCTGAAACGTACAGAACTTCTGTCAGAGTCTTAACGCTGCCATCATGCAGCTTTAACCGAATGCTACCTATTTCCTAAGTCTTACAGACACTGTCATTGCCCATAAGTACTGCTCCACCCCCAATCTTTGTGAAGTCAGTAAACCAGTCTCGATTGGGACACATGTGATAGGTACATCTGGAATTCATAATCCATTCATCGGAATGACAAATGGATGATGAACTTGTTAAGAAAAAATTCGAATCATCATCTATGTCCACGACATTGGCTGTGGTGGGTTGATTTTGCTGTTGTCCCTTCAGCTTGGGACAATCCTTCTTCCAGTGTCCTTTGTTGCGACAAAAAGAACACTCGTCTCTGGCGAGCTTTCTACTTACTGATGAACCACGTATATGGCCTAGGTTTTCGATTGAAAACCTTTCTTCTTTCCGGGATACCTTGACTGTGATCTCCCTTTTGCTGTTAACGCTTCACTTGATGTATCTTGTTGTACTTGCTTATCTTTTCTATGATACTCATTACTAATTAAAAAACTAGATACATCGTCAAAATTAATCTTTTTCGTCCCATACAGTAGAGTAGTAATTAAATGCTCATATATATCAGGTAAGGAATTTAACAAAAGTAAAGATTTATCTTCATCTTGGATTTTAACATCCAAGTTTAACAAATCAGCAAGAATTTGGTTATAACTATTCAGATGTTCAGACATTGAAATACCTTCATGAAATTGGAATCTGAAGAGTTTTTTCTTCAAGTGCAAACGACTCTCAATGCTCTTCTTCATGAACTTATCTTCTAATTTTTGCCAAAGTTCCCTAGCATTTATCTCTCTCATGACAAAATACTTCTGTTCTTTGGTAAGGTATAACCGGATTGTACTACAAGCTTGGGTTTTAAGCTTCCTCCAATCCTTTTCAGTCATGTCATCTGATCGTTCTTCCAACGTAACATCCAACTCTTGTTGGATCAAAGCGTCTATCACTTCACACTGCCACATGCCAAAGTTGTTTGTTCCATCGAACTTCTCAACTTCAAACTTGGCATTTGACACTATGGACCGACGCCCATAGTTACTGGCATTTTCAGAGCTCTTATCTCTTCTAGATCTTTCCATTTAAATTTAAAAAATTTAAACACAAAATTTCAAAATTTTAACCGTCCGGATGAGTCCGGAATGATCCAAATAGTTGGAAAGTACTATTTGATTGTTGAAATTGGACTCCAAATGGCTTAGATCAAGCCCAACAAGGATCTAAAAAATGGACGGTCCTGATTTTCTGGCGCGTGAGATGCACGCGCTACAATAGCGTCTGTGTGAGCGTTGGCGCATGGAGTACACGCACTGTTACTGTTGGGCGCATGGGGCGCGTGGGAGAGTGATCTACACGCATTGAAGACCTTTAAGGCTCATGGGGGCACGTGAGGGTGTGGACTTCAGGCATCTTCCTTCTCCTGGGCACGTGAGGGCGCGTGAGGTGCATGGACTTCATGCGTCTTCAACCTTTGGGTGCGTGTCTGCAAGTGGGGGCGCGTGGACAATGAGGTTCAATCGTCTTCAACCTCCAAATGAGCGTCTGACGTGTGGGTGCACGCTCCGATCTTCTTGGGGCGCGTGTGAGCTTCTCCAACCTCTGTTTTCGATTTCGTTTGCGGCAACGGATTCGTCTCGACGCGAGGAACACTCTGGAGTTGTCAAAAGTTGATTTCGATCAATTTAATTTTTGGACAGCGTGAAACCAAAGTTCTAATACCAATTATTGTGCCTTTAGCCTGTCCAAAAGGAAACAAGACGATATTTAAGTGGTTCAGCAAATTGCCTATATCCACTAGAGCCTCTTTTACTGAATTTGTACGAGATTATAAAAAACTATACAAATTCTCTCTTACGTCCTCTCTTTCTCTCTATTAATTGCCCACACATTCTACACAACTGAGCTCTCCTATTTATAGGAGTGAGCAGCCTACAATCTCTGATTTCGGTGCAGCAATTTCTGACCTTGCTTAAGAGATTTGGTTGGGTGACCTAATACTTCAAAATAGAGAACGGTGTTGAGTTTGTAGGGTGTTAGTGAATGAATTTGCAGGAGGTTGGTTTCACACTTAGGGTTGTTCAACAAACTACAACATTAATTATTGTCAAAGACTTCAGACAAAATCCAAGTATATATGAAGACTCGTACCAAACAATGCATGGCCGAGAGAGAAGGCCAGGCTCTCTCGGCCAGGCAAAGAGATGATCGATCATCAATAAGATAATTGAATAGAAAAACAGCTAGAATAAAATAGCTGTCACAATAAATGGCCAGCCAATTTGGGTGGCTATATTTGGCTAGCTCAAATAGGCGCTTAAATTAAAATCAGTACCATATAGTATATATAGCGCTTTAACTAAATTTCTATTTGATATATTTTAAGCTGAGTACCTAGATTAATTTTGCCTAAGTTTTACTATAGCCGGCCATCTCAGTATTAGTGTTCTTTCTTCTTCTTCTTCTCACTTTTTTTTTAAGAAGAGGTCGGTACCCTAATTTTATTGATTGCCCTCATTTATAGAGAAGGAATACCAAGGAAACAATTAGACACTTGAGATTTACAAATAATCAAAGAAATCATCCGAGGCATCAAAACAAACTTTAATAAATCAACCTATACAATAAAGTAACAAATCAACCAATGAATGAAATAACCACAGAAAACGAAGCTAAACATGATGCCTATTATTCAAATCAACGTTAACTAAAATCATAACCCAATATTTCAGTACTAGTGCTCTAAGATAAATATCTTGATCATTATAAAAATTGATCGAGTATTTAAATAGGACGAATTTCTTTATATTATGAAAAAAATTCTCTTGAGTAGTATAATGAAAATATTTTATTTGGTTTTATCTCTAACATTCTCTTGAACTCAAGGTGGAAATTTCTACTAGTTGGAAAAATAGATCAAGCTAAGCTAGCCACTGGCCGTGGTACTCGTTTCAAGGCTCTGACTAATTCCATTTAATTGCTACGTTAATTCCGACTCTCATATTTTGAAAAGCTGTTTGGCTTGCTCGTAATAGAGCTTGCTTTGAGGACATTCGGCCTAATTCCATTGCTATCAGTCATAAGGTTAGAGTCTGGTTGAAAAATCTTAAACCCATTTTTAAGCCTAAGACTCTTATCTCGAACTCTAATACTGTTAAGTCTGAGATCTCTCCATATTCATATATGTTATTAATACTGTTAAGTCTAAAAGGCATTTCTTGGTCAAGTGGTTTCCTCCCCCCCTTGGTCCGCTTAAGTTGAACATTGATGGGGCCTCTAAGGTAATTCTAGGCTCGCAGGTTGGGAGGGAGTTTTACATTCTTATGATGGTTCTGTCAATATTGTTGGTTTCTCTTGCTTTTTCAGTTTGGTACGTACTTTTGCCTAATTATCTACTCTAAAGATGACTATCCTAGTGTTACTAAACTTATTGTAGAATCTGATTCTCTTCTTAACCCCCTTGGTATTATTCTGACATTTAAGATTATGACATTCTTCAGTTCCAAATATTTTTTTCCTTTTAGTAATCATCATATTTACAGAGAAATGAATGCTTTGAACACATTCTCTTCTTTGGTTCTATGTGTAACACGGTTAGTTTCTCCTCCCTTTTTGAATTACCTAAACACATGCTTGGTCTTTTTTCTATGAATCGTACAGGTATTTCTTCCTTTCGGCATTAAACTTTTAGTCTAGTCTGATTGTACTAGTTTTTGTTAGGTGTGTGTATTTATATATATATATATATATATATATATATTTATAAAAGCCTAGTGCTTTTGGGATTTTCAATAACCCCCTCACTCCTCTTTTTTACAAAATATTTCTCTTGCCACAAGTGAAGGTTATCAATAAAATTAAATATCGTTCTATTCTTTAAAAAACTCAAGGTGAAAAACTCTGAAATTTTGAGTTTTTAAATACTAAGTTATATATATATATATATTGGCATATGCTAACATGCCAACAATATGTATGGAGATGATTTATGTTTCGTCTTTCGTTTGTTTTGATAAATATATCAATCACTTTATTTTTCTATTGATTCTTTTCCAATCAAGATGTATGGATCCATGGGTCTATGTGTCTATATAGATCATGTTCATGGATTAACGAAAATGTGCAAGCTAAAATCATTTATTTCAACTTTTTTGACCCCAAACCCATTTAAATGGAGCGGAAAATAGCGAGGCCTAAGAATTGATGGGTATTCGAATCATAAGAGCTAGTAATCGAAGATATGCTCATATTAATTGGTGACATTATTGATGTGATCAAGGAATTAAGCAATACCAAATACACCTTTTTGAGACAGACTTTTTGAAATGAATTAGAGATGAAAAAGTTTAATCTCTTAAAACCTTCTGGGATGAAAATGATATTTTTTTTTAGACAAAAATGAAATTTTTTAGGACGATTGGACCTCCGCCATTCGTGTTGGGAGTAACTCCAGGACCATTGAGCCACCACCATTTGTGTTTTGTTAGCAGTTAATTGAATACAAATTCTTATTGATAGGAAAATTGTATAGAGATGAATGAGAGACCATATATATTTGGATAATAATAAAAAAGTTAAATATCTTGATTAGAATAATAATCTTGATTTGATTATCTCTAACCCTCAGAGTTTGTTTTTGTCTTACGATAATTTGCACTTTCAGATTTTGTAGTGTTGTGATATTGATCTTCATGGTACCTAGTAGCAAAAACTTTTTATGCACGCTACTTGAAAAATTGGATTCAGAAAGATCGAGATAGAACATGCCGCGGGTGGCCGGGCATTACTCGCCGGGAAATATCTTGCTGATATAGAAACATTGGGAATTAAACTAGCCAATGTTGTCATGACATTCGTCCATGTTCTTCTTCTAAATAGCAGAAAGCAAAAAGCTACCAAATATTCTTATGAGTATTTTCATCCCAAAATGTATTCCAGAAAATGAGGAAAAGCTATATATATATGGTTATGTCCCATATACTTTCATCCAACTCTGAATTATTTTGAAACCTGATATTGTTTTCAAACACGTCGATCGAGCATTGACTTGATCTGATCTCTCGGTCATTCCTGATCCCGACTGCTTGTGCCGGAGCTTTCAGCTGCAATATCTCTGGCTTTCTTTCTCTCCTCGTCCTTTCTATACTTGATCCCACAAGCATTGCAAAGGCTCTGAAAGCAACAAGTAAAAGAAAAAGATCGACTACCTCATGAGCTGGCTTCTACGTAAAGAAGTACTGAGACATAGAGAATTTAATAAAAATATTTTCATGTTTATAAATATTAATAATATTTAAAGATATATAATAAAAAAATTATATTTATTATATATCATATATACATGTGGAATTCTATTTTGTTTCTATTAATAAAAACATGTAGAGACAGTGTGTTGGATCAATGTATAAAAAATAAGACTTATGTATAGATTTTTTCATAAATACTGCTAATCTGTTTTCTAACCATCATAAAAGGAATTAATTATTAAATAAATAAAAACTATATTTATAAGTCAGTGTAGATAACACGTACAGTAAAGTGCTTAAATGATACATTTGATTTTGAATAGAAATTTTAAAATTTGAATAAATTTATAAATCAAATGATCATATCATTTAAGTGTTGTCAATTGTATGCTCAACACACTGACTTGAAAATAGAATAACTCACCTTAGGGCCAAGGGGGCCTTTGCGCCACATGGGAGTGTTATTAGTGCCACAGTTATAGTTGGTGCACCTCTTGTTAGGGTCATTATAATTGATATTGCATTGACGCCTTGAAGAGGAGCTGCCATTGCCAGGCGTCCTAGAGGAGGGGCTAAGCAGTACGTACTCATTCATTTGAGCTGCTGGAGGCTGGATGTTGTTGTAGTAGTTGTAGGGATGATGCCCTAGTACTCCATTTGAATTCATGTAATTAGGGTTTGCTAACCATGGATCATTCATATGAATATTGGGGTGATCATACATATTCTGTCCACCCAGCTGGTTGGTCATGCTGCCCATTTCAGAAGCCATGCCAAAAGGATATGTGCCCTGTTTAAGTATACGTAAGATCAAAATTAAATTTCTATTAATTTTAAATAAAAAAAATGATTTGTACAATCTCAGCGCTCGATGTTCAACTTCAGCCCACATACAAGCATTTAAAAATAGTACTAAATCTCATTAAAAATATTCATTTCGTTGCTCTTACTTTATTTTTAAAAACTCATTTTAGATTTCATAATGGAATAAAACCAAATTATTTGAAATATATATATATATATATGTATATATATACACACGAAGCTTGAAATGGTTTTGAAAATGCTGTTTGCAAAACCATTCGAGATTCATTGGGGAGTGTTTGCGTCCAAGTAATGAAAGTAGGAACGACAAACACCAACTTTGGCCCAACGCTATTGGCCATTGAGAGCCCAACAACTTATTATCGCTTTTAGGACATAATTAGAACTGCACAAGGTTTAGCATTCATGTACTTGAAAACATAAGGTGATTGTATGATAATTAATTTCCATATTTTTTTTTTTTTAAATGTCTAAGTGATGCTACTTGCAAGACCATATGTAAACATATATACCACTTGTTCTAGATCCCGTTACAGTCATAAAAAAAAGTTCAGATAGCTATACTTTTTAATATTGATCGTATCAATAACATACTGGATGTGTCGATAAATAAACTTACGAAGAAATTCTTATTCATTATATGTTATAATCATTTTTAAGTGACGACAAAGAATTTAATCGTATATGGTAGACAATAATATATAATTTGATAATACCACTCATTATAAACATTATAACACTAAAGATATCTTCGCCAGTTCGATCATTTAAAGCAATTACGTAATTAGTTTTTTTAATTACTTGGAAAACGGTAGGCTAATCAGACTGTTCTGGCATTATTAGCTTCGTAACTATATATGACAATAAACATGGCAATTAAGATTCATGTGAGGTTGAATCTGCCCGAAAACCCTATACGGGAAGGTATTTAAATACTGTAAGAGCCAAATAATGTGCCTATCTCTCCATAATTAGACCATTCAATTCGGTCAGACGATTAGAAAGGAGCTCAAAAATACAAATAAAACACAACAATATTCAAAAAACACTCTTAAAAAATAAACTCGATTAACAAATATTTTCAAGCTAGCTGAAAATTAAGTCGATGGATCATCCTTAATTCAACAAAGATTAATTTTTTCTGTGATCGATATTGGTGGAAAAAGGCATCAAATCGATCGGTCGGAAAAAGTTTGTTCCGACCGATTCCAATTGTGGGGAGCTCGTGGAATATAGTCGGTGAAAAAAAGTATTGATTTCAGCACTCGATCGATGCCTTAATTCAAAACTCAAGCTTGTGTTTCATGCATGCAATTCTAAGGCATGGAATAATCGAATTGTCCTTAATTAATTTTCCTTAATGTCCTTTTATTTTTCATTGCTAAGGGTAATTCAATTATTTCAAGCCTTAAAATAATTGAAGTGTGCAAATGACAACTCAAGTTTCGAATTAAAAAGTGCCGAAAGTGTTTGTTTGGAGATCACATGGTAAAAAGGAAGAGAATTTAGAACCTATCTATAATTTATCAAATAGGGTTGATTAAAGGATATTATGTATTCTAAACATGAGAACCATTAACCATAGAAATTAGAGTGCGCACTCTAATTTCAAGCACTTTTAAGACCGACAGAGAAATTAATATGTTCATAAATTTTGAAAGTTTTTCTTTTCCTCGAGGAAAGTGAAATTATCATAACAAGACAAAACAAACAACATGAATATTAATTCAATTAAACCAAACACCACAAGAAGGTATTACTATTGGCTCTAACTTTGTAACATATATGTGTGAAACAACTATATAAATATAATGGCTTCTACGTAGGAGAGAAGAATATAGAAACGTACCGGAGAGTAAGAGCAGCCACGATTGTAGCTGAAATAGGCATGGTGATAGTTCATGGGAGCAGGAGGATCATATTGGCCGCCCAAGTTGAAAAGATTGTTCTTTTCGTGAGAGTCTTTAGGTAATCCTAGCCTGAGGGTGAGGTCCACTTGGCCGCCATGACTTCCTGATGATGGGTTGGACGGGACAAAGCTATTCATTCCTGCTGATGCCTGATGGAATGGTTGGGACGCCATTAATATATATGGAGTTTGATTCCAAAGCACCGGTACTGGGTTCTGAGTCAAGCTTTGAGATAGAGCAATATTCGAGACTGGCCTGTAAACCATGCAAAAATGATTAACAAAAAATAAAGAAAAAGAAGAAAACTCAAGAATAGTACTGCGATTCTAAAGGACAGTACTATATAGCAAGAGTACTAATAGTACTGCACCCACCAACCGATCAACCTTACAGAAACAGGCACACGCGCGCAGAACGAGAGAGAGAGAGAGAGAGAGAGAGAGAGAGAGAGAGAGAGGATCGGAATATGTCGACCATGCATGAAAGAATGAAACTGAAGTACTTGATGGAAAAACAAGGGATATGACCTGGAAAGCTGACACAAACAACAAATGGACAACTCTTCTTTGGGGTAGCTAACAAAAAGACATCATTGCGAGAGAGATTCTGAACGTATATATCCCATTTGGGTTTCCGATGAAGACCGATAATCGGAGCATCGATCTAGGTTTCCAGATCAATGGATAGCATTTGAAAATTCCTGATCACCGGAACACGGATCAAACACCCTAGAGAGAGGGAGGAGAGAGAGAGAGAGAGAGAGTTCAATCATGCATGTTCCTACCTTAGGCAAATGATCAGAACGTCATGCGCCGTTAAAATGAACCTCCAAATATGGATGTATATATGCACAGAACAAATTAGTTTTTTCTTATAAATAAAAAACAATTTCAATTCTCCCGAAGGCACGTGTCAGTATGCCAGATAGAGAAATGTGCCGTAACAGATAAATTAAATCTTACCATTTAAGTTGTAGATTGTGTACTCTACACACTTGTTTGAAAATAGAATAATACTAAACAAATACAAAATTGGAGAAATGAGAATGATAATTATATGCAAAAAGTGTTAGATTCACAAAAGGAAAATTTACAAATTGATTCATGATAAATAGATTTCATAAGAGTAAAATTTACAAATTAATATGATCTACTAGATTTGATATGTTAGATCTTCGTTATCTAAAAAAAATTTATAATTTGACATACTACAACAAGTTACATAAGCTTGTGAATATATATATATATAGATAAATGGATGATCAACACTTTCCTCCCGAACGTATCATGTGTAGACGCCAAAGTGCTACACACTGCATATATTTTGTGGAAAGGTTTGGTATCTAGTTTGTAAGAGGTATATAATCTACATGGAGAATCAGCCTATTTATGGAGGCCATCGGCCAAGAGCAACAAACCATTCATGATAAAGAGAGCCAACTATGGTATATCAACCTAGTAATAATTAAGGGCAATGGCCAAGTACTATCGTATCAAGCTGGTGCCGGTAACTCGAACGAAAAAAAATGTCATACTTATTTTATAGAGATTACACGAGTTGGGATCTTTACAACATAGCAGTTCAAAGTACAAAATTGAAATATAGTGATCATAAGTGTAACTATCCATAATATTATAGGTATTATCGTCATAAAAATAAAATATGAAATTTAACACATCTTATTGTTAAAGATATAAATTATGAAATCTATATATTTCCATTAGTTTAAACTTTTTTGATAGTGGTGATCATTTCATAAGGTATCAAAGCAGAGATTCTGAATTTAAACATTGACTCTACACTTCACTTATTTTAATTATATATTTCACGTCTTTGGCCAACTTATTAAATGGGAGTCTAGCCTACGCATGAGTAGTAGTATTAAAGATATAAATATTAAAATCTATCTCTTTTCATCAATTTAAACTTTAGATATAAATAGTGATTTTACATATATACCGAGGAAATAAAGTGTTAGTTTATTGTTGAAACTGAAAAGAACCCATATATACCTCAAAGAGGTTTTATTTTTTTTTTCGGTTCTCTCTACCACCATATAAACTTTGGTAACTAGATGGCAGATCACCTTTCATAGGTTGGAAATATTTGATCAAGAGCAGTCTGAATCAATTCACTTTTGGAAGATTTGATTGAAGTTATGCTGCTGGGATCATAAATTAATCAAGAACACTTAGTATTGTATGTACTATATATTGTGATCGGAGCTATACAATCAATATTAATCCAATGCTAGCATAACACTTTCGATTCCGGTTTATAACACTCAGTATTGAATAATATAATTCGTTGGGTCTTGTTGGTAATCGATCCAATATTTCATCTTGTTTGGGAACATTTTAATAGGAGGTTTGTCAACAAATTCTACCAAATTCTATGTAATATTCTATATGAGCTCTAGTCATCTCAGGAGTGAATTAATAAAAAAGATAATTAAATACAAAATCAGTACTAGTACCAAAGGTTTCATGTTTTTATTAACCAAGATCACAATTTTCAACTAATTTTATAACATTAATACATGATGAGAATCAAAAGACTCGCAATAAGGTACATACATTTGTCAATCTCGTTAGAAATTAGCTAACAGAAGATCAATGCTACATGGCATGTTGATGCTAACATGACATTAGTATTGTAAAACCTTTTAATTAAATGGCTAACGTAGAATACTTATCATGTCACGTGTCAGCCATTCAAATATTGACACGTGGCATTAGAATGCTAACTAGCAATTCTCCTATTAGTTTTCTAATAGAAGATTGAGGAATGTAATTGCGAATTTATTTATTCTCATGTATCAATGTTGCAAAAGTTAAAAAACAAGGCCTTAATTTGTAAAAGCATGAAAACTCATGTACTCATTTTACCCTAATAAATATTATGAACAGAAATAATAGTCATTGTTATCACAATCTACACTAATCTGCTACTCCAAACATATATTTTTTAGAAGCAGCGGGGGGAACCAATAACTTTTCTGAGGCGGACAACTTTTCTACCATGTGATAAGTTTATTCAAAATAGGAATAAACAAATTTTAATCTTAATTTCACTAAAAATCATTAAAATATAACTATATATAAAAATAAATTTTGATAATTTGCTACATACATCATGTAGAAATAAAATTCTAAAAACACAACTTCATATATGTTTCAAATATCTGACGACAATATTTCATGCAATAATATTCATCCATTATTACATTGTAATGCAATTTAGAATTTGTTTTCTTCATAGAAAATATCAAGTGATCTTTTAGAATACGGTATTTCATTTTAGTATATAAGCTAGTTTATCAAATTTCATATAAAATCTAAATTTTTTTATGTCACATTAAACATAAAATGCTATAATTGTTTTCCTAAATAATTTTTTCTTGTTTAATAAAGTCTAAAGGATAAAACCTCTTAACGATTTTCATATCAATCATTAACCTTAAATGATTTTTCTTGTATTTTCATTTTGGATTCTATATTAAGAAGACTACTATTTTATAATAAAAAAAACTTTGGATTCTATATTAATATGTTTATTATTTCTCTTAAATTTAATTTTAATTTAATTATGGTGGAGCCATATCCTTGAAAATAGATAATATGTAGAACTTATACAAAATTGTAAGGCTATAGCTAGAAAAAAGAATTTGAGAATAGCATTTAATTCTATGTATATTGCAATTTTGGAAAATTTTAGAGAGTATATAGGAGATTATATATTTTTTGAGAGGCCATTTTCTATATACATAAAATTATGAATAAAATTCAGAAGATATTTAAATTTTCAAAACAGAGTGGTGGTGGGGGGATGCCCCCCCTAGCCTTAATTAATGTAGTTCAGCCACTATGTAGAAGGTTTTGATATCGAGCTTGCAGAATATGTAAATTCACATGGACAATCTTATATATAGAGAGGCTATCAACCAAGATGAAAAGGTCGCGTACGCACACAAGCACAAAAAAACGCATGCAGACTCTATGTTTGTGTGTGTGTGTGTGAGATAGAGAGAGATCGAGAGGGAGAGAGAGCCAACTTATATGGTATATCAACCTAGTGTCGATACCAGAATGAGAGAACGTACATATTTGTAGAGGTTATATATATCTATATATAAAAGTAGGGATCTTTACAAAATGACAATTCAAAACACAAAATTGAAATAAAATTATAATATTAGTAATAACTGCAATTGTCCATAATAATATATTACTATAATCTTCATAATTAAGAATAAAATTTTAAATTCTAAACATGTTATGCCAAGAAAATAAAGTGGTAATTTACTGTTGAAATTGAAAAGAATCCAAACCTAAAAGTCCTTCTCTCTCTCTCTCTCTCTCTCTCTCTCTCTCTCTCTCTCTCTCTCTCTCTCTCTCTCTCTCTCTCTCTCTCTCTCTCTCTCTCTCTCTCTCTCTCTCTCTCTCTCTCTCTCTCTCTCTCTCTCTCTATATATATATATATATATATTTAGCACCATATAAACTTTGATAACTGGATCACAGATCATCACTTCCTAGATTACAAACACTAAATCAAGAGCGCCAATCCAAATCAATTCATTTTTGGAAGATTTTATTGAAATTATGCATTTGAGATCATCAAGTTAATCAAGAATACAATTTGTACTGTATATACTATATATTGTGATATGAACCATATAATCATTAATAATCGAAGGCTAAGAATCTAATAATTCTCTTTCAAATTAATAATGCTTTTATTTCGTATAGTGAGTTGGGTCTTGTTAATTAGTAATTGATCTAATAATTTTTCCTGTTTGAAAACATTTCAATTCTACTAAATTCTTGGTAATATTACGTAAATATATACGAATTCTATCCATCTCTTGATGAATTAATAAATAGGGTTGAAGATCACAAAATCACTACGAAATTTTCAGTACGCTTTTGTCAATCGAAACCATAATATTCAAATTTCATAAGATGGATGCTTGAAAATAAAAGAAATCGCAATATGTGCCTTTGTTAATCTCTTGTTAGAAAACTAACGAGATGCTACGTAGCATATTATGCTAACGTAGTACGTGGCATTCTTATGCCATGTGTCAGCCAATCAAATACTAATATATGATATTGGTATGCCACGTACCGATACTCTCATTAATTTTTGAATTCGATATTGATAAAGAAATCTAATTGTGAGCTTTTTATTCTTAAGTATCAAAGCTTTGGAGGAAGTATAAGCTCTTCATGAAGAATTCCATGCATAGAGGCTCTAAATCAAGATCAACCGGCATCACATGATGAACACATACATGCCCACAATCACACAAAAAACAAACACTGTGAGTATGAGAGAGAGAGAGAGAGAGAGAGAGAGCCAACAATGTATATAAACTTTGTAATGAAAATGACTAACATCCTCTATTCAAAGTATTTATCATGGTTAATTGTAAATAAGTAGTACTACATATACTTACAATTTTACATACAAGACTCATTTTATCAGTTTCTTTTTTAGTTCAAATATTTTTTAATTTCAAATTTCATAATTTTCAATATATCAATAGCACCCGACACGTGAGGAAATAAGTTTTTTGTAAATTTTTCTTAAGCATATAGTTAGCATGCATTTTTTATTGTAAATTTAGTATTTGGATTTTCACCGGTTTGCAAATGGTTGACTCAGTTTTTGAAATTTGCAACATTATAACTTTGATATTTTTAAAATCTGCAATTAACCACTTTTGTCTATCTTAATCTAATTTGTTAATTAACAGAGTTAAAAGTTCACACTTATCCCCTTAACTAAGGAGCAATGCTACGTACAATTCCCATTTGGGGACTGCAATGCAGGTTTAGGTAATTTTACTTTTAAAATTTTTTAAAATTATAAAAATATCCCTCCTAAAATGATACTTTTTCTTATTTAATAAAGAGCTTGCACATGTAGTCTCCAAGTAGGAACTGTAAATAGAATTTCTCTTAACGAAATGCCAACTAATTTATTAAAAATATAATAAAAAGCCTTAATTTCTTCAAACATACTTATAAGCTGGCTGAGCCTTTCATGTTCCGGTCCGATTTATTTCACATATATACTATAATATGTCCATAAACTTACTTTAACCTTTTGTCTTTTGAGTAACTCATGATACACAAGACTGAGCAGATTGAGCTCAAATGGATCCCACTTTACTAAATTGTATTTCATTTACACGTAAGAATAAAATGGCGGTTTAGTTTAGTACGTACGAGGTGTGAAGAGAATATGAATGTCAACTCACCTTCAAGAAACCTAAGTCAGAACAAACAACTACAAGGACGTGAAGATCATGACCAAGGCACTAGATCATCATAATAATATAGAGAGACCAAGGCACCAATTCTAGATAGTTGATAACTTGTTACACGCTCCAATCCAAATAAATCTCAAACTCATACTCCATAAATATGTATGTATAGTTTCATATATAATAATATACAGAGAGAGAAACATTTCAGATAATACTCTTTTGTTATTATTTTATAGTATCATGAGCTAATTAATGAAAGTCATTCTAAAAAATTTTTCATCTGTTTCATCTACACAGTCTCTACCACCCACCACCTCACCATCCGCACTAGCCACCCTGTCAAACCTTGACCACCTCATCACCGTAAAACTCAATCGTGATAATTATCTCCCTTAGCATCCACAAATTACCTCCTACCTTAGAGGTCAACAACTCTTTGTTTTTGTGAATGGACTTCTCATTCCACCTCAGCTCCTCCCCATGAGCACGTCTTCCATCCTTGCACTCACCCTAGAGTATTCCCCGGCCATTAGAGCCAATAGGAGCAAATCATCTTCAATGCTTTCTTTTCCTCTCCTTTTTTTTTTCGGTAGAATGAGGACAGTACCTCTGGACTTTATTGATAAACCTCATATGGTGGAGGAATACCTTTGATACAGGTCAATACCAATAAAAACCTTATTACCAATCAATCACAACAATCAAAAATCCAAATAAAACTAAATACATCAACTCAAGAACATCTCATATAAGGAAAAGACAATTTGTCAGTGCAAATCAAACCTTTAAAATATTTTGGAACATGCAATAAAGACCTCCAAACGAAAGTTGAGTTTTGAGCTCCCAATTTACCCAAATAATCCGTCGGCGCATTTCCTTCCCGAAAGATATTGTTAATAACGAAATTTCCACCTCTGAACAATCTCATAACCTCCTCCCAAAATTCTTCTAAATACCAAACACCACATCGCTGTTGATGAATCTAGTTTACACAAACCAATGAATTGGACTCTATATCCACCTGTTGTAGCCCCAATGCACGACAATATTTTGAACCAATTAACAAAGCTTTCAACTCAACAAGATTGTTAGTTCCATCCCTAAGATAGCATGAAAAAGAAAGCAACATATCCCCATGCATATCTCGAATTAATCCACCTGCTCCTAAACTCCCCGGATTACCAAAACTGTAGCCATCAATATTCAACTTAAATATCCCATGCCTTGGCTTCACCCAATAAACTAATTTAATCTTGTGAAACTAAAATTGTCCAAAATTGTTTGTTTAGAAACCTCCCAAAAGGTCTAGACTACCTTAGAGAAACATTATTCCTCTGCCTCATGAGCATGTCTTATGAATGTACGGTTTCAACTCTCTACCTTTAACAATGGCAACATTTTCTTTATTGACTATTTTCAAGTCAAGTTGTTGTTGATACGTTTGGCACCATTGGTGTACCCCATGACGATTACAAAATCATCTCCTACTTGCTTGGTGGTTTAAACTCTTTGTATGATTTCCTAGTTACATCTGTCACTACCCGTGTTGATCTTATGTCCTCTGAATATTTATTTGGGCATTTCCTTGCCATAGGCTTTGCCTTGAACAACAAATATCAGCTTTTGGTGTTTCATTGCCCTCGACAAACACAGTTATTTGTGGCTCTTCATCTCGGGGCGTTCCTCTCAATCAACTCATCATGTTGGTTCTTTTATCCAATCCTTCACACATGGTGGCTCTCATATTCAATACTAAGGACATGGATGCCAATCCACTTCAACTATCCCCTCTTGGCTAATTTGTCAAGTTTGTGGTAAAACTAGGTCACACCGCTTGGCAATGCTAGCATCATTTTGATCAAAACTTTCAAGGCCTTGGCACTAGTCACCCCATGAATGCCATTGTTGCCACCCCCATTACTCACGTGGATCCAAATTGGTACCCTAGCACTAGTGCCACTTATCACCTTACAACTGATCTAGAGAATCTAAATCTCTCAGGTAAAGAATATATTGGATCAGATCAAATTCGTATCGAAGATAGCACAAGTTTACCCATCAAACAGGTTGGCTCTTACACTCTACCTACCTCACACACCACTTTTTGTTTACCTACCTTATTATATGTCCCTTCCATTCGTAAAATTCTCCTCTATTAGCCAATTTACTTATGAAAATAATTTTTTTGTTGAACTTCATGAACATACATTCTGCATGAAGGACAAAGCCACAAGGAGACTTCTGCACCAAGGAAAATGTGAACATACCCCTTCTTCTCTCACATACCTACTTGTGTCCCTCTTCAAGCTCTTCTCAATATTGCTCGTGTCTCCATCGATGTGTGGTGTGTGTTTCTAGGTTTTCCATATTGTTTCAAGCAATAAGGCTAAGTTGGTGTGTGATTCTTGCCAACATGCCAAGAGTCATCAACTCCCTTTGAGTTGTTTGGGTCCTTCTCTATCACCTCTTTAATTGATTTTTACATATATTTGGGGACTCATATGTTTGTTTCAATTAACTTAAAAGCATCTTTTATAATTATAGATATGCCTAGCAACTAGGATGATCAATAAATGTTCAATTATAGTTTCAAAACTCCTAATTCTAGTAAACTCCATGGCTTAAACACGACAAAGTAAGTAGAACTATGAAGTATTTTTATTTCTTCCTTTTCTGTTTTCTTTCTTTCTTGGTTTGAAACTTTTTTCATTGCTTTTTAACTTGAATTTCACTTTTATATTCAATTATATTTTGAAACTTCTATTGGAGATGGCACAAGTTTACCCATCAAACATGTTGGCTCTTGCACTTTACCTGCCCCACACCATTTTTCGTTCACCTATATACCTTATTACACGTCCCTTCCATTCATAAAATTCTCTTCTCTATTAAGCAATTTACTTATGACAATAATATTTTTGTTGAACTTCATACACATGCATTCTGCATGTAGGATGAAACCACATGGAGACTTCTGCACCAAGGAAATTAAAATGTGAACATGGACTGTACCGCCTTCTTCTATCGCATACCTACTTGCGTCTCTCTTCAAGCTATATTCTTAGTGCTCGTGTCCTCGTCGATGTGTAGCATAATAGACTTGGGCACCCTGCTTCTCAAACTGTTACCCATATTGTTTCAAGGTTTTCCTTCCATTTCAAGTAATAAGGCTAAGTTGGTGTGCGATTCTTGCCAACGTGCCAAACTCCCTTTAAGTTGTGGAGTCTTTCTCTATCACCTCTTTAATTGATTTTTACATATATTTGAGAACTCTTATCTATTTGTTTCAATTAAATCAAAAATAACTTTTGTAGTTATAAATATGCCCAACAACTAGAATGATCAATAAATGTTCAATTATAGTCTCAAAATTCCTAATCCTAGTGAACATCCTGGCTTAAACAAGACAAAGTACGTAGAATTATGAAGTAATTTTAATTCTTCTTTTTCAATTTTCTTTTGTACTTACTCCAAACTTCTTATTTATTTTTTAACTTGAATTTCCCTTTTATATGGAGTAAGAGGTCTAACTTGGAAGATTAGGATTTCAACTGGCAAAATTTGAACCTGAAAAAATAATAAATTTCTTTTAGGAAATTACAATTAAGATATGTTTCTGAATTGGTAGGAATAATAGGCTACCAAATGAATAATTCTGGACAACGCACTCTTTACCAATTAGGACGGACACAAAAGGCTTATTTATCTGTTATTATTAACTACAAGAAGACAGTTCATACATATATTAAAGGGCCATTGCCCAATTAGGAGTCAAAAAATCTCAAGAAATCCCCTGTTTTCTCTCCTTCACCTTAATATATATATTAAACAAGGCTTTCTCCTTTTGTGGTAAGGGAAGCCTAGATTCATTCGGCTATGCATATCCGTATCCCAATAGAAATTGCATTATTTTCCCCATCGTTGTTTGTTGTTGCTTTGGATAAGTGTAGAAATTTTGGTAGAAAAAGACTGTCAAACATAAAGGTTTTGTACAAATGTTTTGTGTTGGGAGATTTGTGGCGGTAGAAAGAAACAAGTATAACAATGCAATTGAAATTCCCTCTTACAGAATTTGTAGCTACAAGCAACTTGACAAAACTGGGCGTACCAAAAATGCCCAACTCAAATACCATTTTGCAAAAACTCTGAAAGTAAGTAAATACACAACAAATTAGACTCATGCAAATTGTTGTCATGTCAATTGGCTCTCTTCCTCTTCTTTGACTTCTTTGCCCGAGATTTTCCACTCTTCTTTGATTTATTTGTAGGCGGTTTCCGCTTCTCGCTTTGTTGTTTTGGAGCTACAGTTTTCCCACTGTCATCCTCCCCTACAGAGTGGGTATCACTGTCGGACGCATCTTCATCAGAGCTGAGTACCAAATCCTCCACAACATCTTCCTCCCCAGCTACCTCTTTGTAATCTTCCATTTTTCTCTTCTTTTTCTTCTTTTTTGTTTCTTTGGGCTTGGCCCTGTGAATCGATAGTAAAACAATAAATAACAATAGAACCAGAGGGAAATGAATCTGAGAGACGGAGATGATGACATACTTGGAATCACTTCCTGGTAACCATGAAGAACTAAAGACGGAAGCACCTTCTTCATTCGCTGTAACATCCTCTTCATCACTTTCTGGTATCTTCCTTGTGAAGACAGAGGAATGCTCACCAACAAGAACACTGAATCCACATACACGTACACATCACAAACTTGCAACTTAAAAAGACTGAAACATGAATATACTAAAGCCTATAAATAACATAAATCATAAACCTGGATTCCGTCAATGAAGCATTTCTTTGCTGTGCTCTTTGCCGCAGAGCTAGAACATACTGTGACAGAGGGCTAGCCCCCAACTTTTTCACATCCTGTGATAAACACAAGGTTTTCATGTACCTCTGAGATTTGAACTTTTGAGAAACAAAACATTCAAAATGTCTAAGGTGCAAACAACGTTGTAATATACACAGCTCAACTAGTTGGATTGCATTTCCTAATCATTGAAACCCGTTATTATGTCTTCAACTGCCATTGTGCGTAAACCCCAAAGGTTGAATTGCTCAACAGTTGACTAGCTCAAAAAACCTCAAAAGCCATGTACAATTATCATAGAGGACTTGTGAAGTAGAAAGTCTTTCTACCAATTTCAGATATTTGTCTTGATAAGTAAAATAAAGTTTTATTGAATTAAGTAGATGTAGCTCAAGTACCCAGGACATAACGAAAGAACCAAGTTAAGACATATACTGGCTGACGTGGCCGTATCAATTTTAAAATAATGAAATAAAAAAGGTGACCATTTTTACAGATTAAACAATCTGATCAACTGAAGAATGAATACTGCAATTCGACACGATTGAGAATAACTTTTAACATCCAACACTCTTCTCATCCTAAGCATGTTGTCGATTGCAGAACACTGAATATATAGATTATGTTTGATGAACAAACTCAGCATGAAGAGGACAAAATTGTTTACAAACCTCAAGAAAAGATGTTGCTGCAGGATTATTGGGAAGAAAAGAAATCAACGTACGCCTTTCATTGGTAAACTCAGAACTAGCCTCAATCTGGAATGTAAAATAGCTGATACATTAGTCATGTAGTAAAAATTTCGAGATAGATAAAAGATGAATTCATCTAGACAGAGAACAGACAGATCAAAGGATCATAAAATTATTTTCCCTGCAATCCACCTTTTGAAGAGGGGGAGCATATGTCATTACCACTTCAATAAATATACGTTAGTTATATGCCCCACAAGCTTTGCCATGTGTAAAATATAAAATCATTAAAAACAAATGGAAAAATAAATTGTGTACTAAAAGCTTTCCTGTGGGTAAATGATGAATTTGTCTATATAGATAACAGATAGATAAAGGGATCAGAAATTTTTTTTCCATCAATCTACCTTTTAAAAACACTAAGGATCAGGTGGAGCACATGCAGTAACCACTTCAATAAACATACATTAGTTATGAGCAGCACAAGCTTTGCTACCTATAAAAGATGAAATTGTTCACAAACAACAGACAACCAAAGTGTAAATTTTTTTTTTTTTATATAAGTAACTAAAGTGTAAAATTTTATCCAGCATTACACCTTGACACTAATAGATTAGGTGAAGCACATCAGATCACCACAGCAATAGATATACCTGACGGATAAGCTGCCTCATTTCTTTCCGGAACCTCTCAACTTTGGTAGTTTTGCAAAAGCTGCGCAACCGCACAAGTGGGATAAAAGACAACTCAAAGAATGCAACAGAATAGCTCCACTGAGCTAAATGGTCAGCTAGCTCCTCAATCACTGAAAGAACACATGCCTCTTGAAATGCCCGTGTCTTCAGGGTTGTCTCACTTACCTAGCATAGAAAATTCTCCAAATTCACATCAGCAATAAAGCTGCATGGTGCGATAACAAGGACAGAACATATCCAGGCCTAGAAGTACCTTCAGTTTAGTTAATTATAAATAAATAAAAAGTACCTTGAGTTTAGTGCGCAAATCAACAGCTTTGCTAACACCTCCAGCAGGGGGCCTATTTAATTCTTTCATCTCCAGCATGTCCAAAAGGAGCATAGAAACAGGTATGAAAGTACCAGTAGAAGCGGCAATGCGGTTAAGCATTTTAGCACATCTCACTCTAAGGGGAAAGTATCTTGCACTCGGAACTAGACGGGCTACCCCAGAAATTATTTGGGTCAGAGGATAAGCAAGGGGCCTAAAGTCCGCTTCTGAGCCATAGGCACACAAAGCTCCAGTCCAAAGTTCAAGGCAGTTAATGAACTTCCACTCGTATACCTTACGGAATGCCTCCTGTAAAACACAGTTAAAAATTAGAAAAGTGCAGTACTCTGCCAGCATGCCCAAAAGTCTATGAGAATGACATTAAAAAGGTAAAGCATCCACATACTTGAAAGGCAATTGACCAAATTAATAAGCTTGGGAATTTGCAGCTTAAGACAAAAGCTTATAATTGCAATTTATATAGTGGCAAAAGGGTAAATTTTGAGTGACAGCTACACCAAATGGGCAATACTTGCCTCCAAAATGACACAAACATTAGCATCATGATCCCTAAGTTAACACTGAAAGGCATCATTTAAATTCATCAAAATACAAGGAGTTAACATGAGAACCCTAAAAACTAATCTTTAAAAGAGGAAAATATTACCTTACTGATCAAAAAATAAAGAGGAAATATTACCTTAGTCTTCGTATTAAGTGCATCCCGTAAAATCATTGCCAATTGTCGAATAAAAACAAATGCATGTTGATATGCAGTAGGAAGATCCACCCCCAGAAGTTCAATGACGCAATTTCCAAGAAATTGGATATGTTGCAATTTCAATGCATTTATAAACTGGCAGTTCAACACATACGCTTTATATATCCCTTTAAAGCACTCATCTAAGCAATCAGATCCAAGCCGGACACATAAATCTCTTAGAAATAGAAATGAGACAACAGGTAGTGCACCGCCACCTGTACCCCAAAAGTGAAGTGCAACCTGAATAAAGTTCAAACATAAAAATGAATTCCGATTGTAGACAGTTAAATGACCTGGCAATTATTGTGTCCAAAAACTCCATCAAAACAACATGATGCAAGCCCCAAAACATGAGAGGCACAGTTGCTGCTCATATGACATAAAACTAAAGAACCCAACCTATATATGATTTGCAAAACAGATTGAATAGAAAATCCCACATTCAGAATGTTAAGATCATTAAATAAAGTAGATTCTTTTTTTCTTTTTCTTTTTTTTTTTTTTGATAAGTAAGAAGTAATTTATTAGAAGCAAATGTTTAGGCGAAGCCATGTACACAGGAAGTATAAAAAAGAAAACTCCTCAATACATTCTAAGAAACAGAAAGCAACAACAGAAAATCATGAGCAGAAGCTCCATTAATCACTAAAGCAGAAAACCAAATCAATAAAGAGTGCATAAAAATGTTCTGGAGTTTGTTCAAAGTACTGGCAGTGAAAGATTCTTTTTTTCTCTAGCAAGCATTGTTTTAAAAAGACCATTTAAAGTAGGAACATTAAACCACCCCTGGTCTAGTGCAGGGTAGAGGACCACAAACTAGAATGTGTATGAATGAGATTTAAAGTAGCAACTATGGTAAACAAAAGAAGCAGAAAAATATATTGAATCCAAAAAATCTAGAAGAGCTTCACACATACCTTTATGTACCTCCTTAAAAGGCTTGGAAAAGCAACCAAAAATATGGAAGAATATTTGAGACGCCGTAAAGTAAATGATATCATTTCTGTATCGGTCATTTGGTTCAAAACATGTAGGGCATTTCCAAGATATGACTTCACAAAGTGATTGAAGTTCTTCCATTGTTTTGAGCTCATGAGATCTATTATAGTCTCTTTCTTTCCACCAGAACTAGGAAGCTTCAACAATTTTCGAAGTATTGAATCCATTTCACTTAATACAAACAACATTATTTTATTGAAGACGCTACTTGACATGATACTGAACTTTGTGGAAGGATCATCCCCACCATCATCACCATAGTGGCATGCAGTCTTGAATGCTCTCATAAGCGAACGAACAGCACTTAAGTTTCCATTTTCTTGTATCGAGTTACACCAGGAATCAACCATTGCACTAGTTATCACATGTTCTGAAGGTTTCTTATCTTTTTCTGAAATATCATGCTTGCCAGTTTCACCATCGATTTGTATGTCTACATCTTCCACGTCTGTATCGGCATCCTGCACGAAAGTGGAACAGGTTTCACAGAGCCATTTTATTAAGAGCACCCACTTAGAGTATTAGAAATCCCGAGATATTTTTTGAACTCACGTCAATATCCTCATCATTAAATTGTAGAAGTTCCTTATCATGCTCTTTCAAAAACTCGTAGAATTCAGGGTCCTGCAAAAAACACTTGTCAATGACTTAACCACTAAGGATATAGCAGTAGCAATAGGCATAGATACAAGTTTGCAAGGTAAAACATTATCAGGTACCAACCAATTTAATGAATAAGAATTTTAATACATCAAATCTGAGGATATGCTCATTTCTAGTAATATTGACTGAGCCAACATCTATTCAATAATCAAGCAACTGAGCCATAATGGACTTCATGGTACCATGACACGGAACCTCTACAACATGAATTTTCCTGGACATGAAGCAGCCATAGCAAATATTGCTAAAATCATAAATCATACCTACTTCACAAGTTATGCCTATTTCATCAATAAATTTCTTGTTTACTAATAAAAAAAATACATACTTTACAAGTTAGGACTTTGCAGTGTCATAAATCAATGCATAAGCTCAGCACAATGTAATATACCACAGGCAAATTAATTGACCCCCAGTCCCCTAGTCTTACATGACCTGGTCACTTTACAACCACGGACTAGATTTCTTCAGAAAAATCTAGTAAAATCTAGTTCTTCCCTAAAGCAACTGATTTTCAAGATTCAAGAGTCCCCAGTCCATAATCTCAATGGTCCACACCCACAGTTTACCTTAAAAGATAAGAGGCACAATACTCTCCTACTTTAGGCAGAAATATTGTCTCTATAGCGAATCATAATGATAATCAATCAACTGAATCAAGCTCCAGACAAAGAAGGGTTGTGGTAGGTTGATAGACAACATAAATCTTTGTCAATCTCTTCTTTTTTTTCAAGAATTTTTTATTGATTTAAAAGCGGCATTGCCCAAGTACACAAAAAGTATACATGCATTACACATTGCAGCAACTAGGAACTAGAAATGGATTCTTTGTCAATATCTCCCAAGCCACTGACCTTAATTAGATGGGATTAAAGCATAGTTGAATTTAGAACGTTAACCTTGTTATGACCATTTCCCCTTTCAAAGAAAATGAACTGTATTAACATGAAATGGATATATCCATACAGTATAAGATATACAAAATCATAAAACAAGGCAACTTCTACCAAGAATTGGATCATGTAGGGATGTACATTTTGGTTTACACGAGAGTGAGCACTTAAGCTCTATTGTTAGTGCACTTAGTATGAGAATGTTAAGATCAATTTCAGGAACATGGAGAATATAATGCCAATTAAAAGCGATAATTGACTTGTATCAATTATCAACTAATTGCTATGCCAGTGCGAAGCTCAAAAACCCAACCTAGTGTGCAAAGTCCCTTTAATTTTGAGTAGGTTGCATGATTCGCATACCAAATTCAAGCATGGAATCCAAAAGAACAAATGCTCTATATAAGGAAATTAAGATTTAAAAGATAACAAAAATACATCTTGAGCAAGAGCAAGAGCCTCTGACCTTTTCCTTAAGTCTATCTAGTTGCTTCATGTGCTCTCTAGCTTGACTCCTAGATGTAGAAGTCATGCTCCTACCGGTTTCTTCTTCCTCTTGTTCATCATTCAGCTCAGGTTCCAAGCTCTTCACTGAGATCACAAAAAGGAGAAAAGATGAACAACAAATTTAAGCAGAACATTCAATGAAAACTGCTTAAATAAACAAATTTGGAACGAGAAAAAAGAAAAAACCTGCACCTTTCGCACCCATGTTGAGAATGGCCAGAAAGTTATTCCTGAAAAGGAGAAAAAAAATTACATTAAACGGTCAAGAGATATATCTATAAGAAGTGCTAAACCTGCTATCTTAACACCCAGATTTTCGGGGGAACGAAACAAGGAAATATGAGTATGGATATCAAGCACATGAAAGCAAGATATAAATTAGAGTAGTGCTACAAAGAAGCCTCTTTATATTAAGCACACCGCACGTCAGCTGAGGTGGACTAATTATATTAATAAAAAGTAAACTCTCAGTAAATAAACTGCGTTCCTCTCTCTCAGAAAGCAGATTCCTGAAAAAGAAGTGTTCTTCCCTGTACTTCTCGTTCTTCGCTATTGAGTTCAAACCCACTCTCCGATCTCTGTAATGCTGGATTTTTGCCCTACCCTTTTTTTTTTTTTTTTGGCTGACAAATAATATCGAATATGGGCGTTAGAAACAGAGAGCTTTTTTGTGTCGGGAAGATACAAAGATGAATGTGCAAAGATCGAATCTTCAAGCCTGATAGAACCAATTCCAAAGCTGAAAATTTGCCTGGCGTGGAAAGTGGCCACTGTCGTCCAAGTAGTGTCTATCCCTCTTTTCATGAAAATTCGAAAAGAAATCTGACTGCAAGTGATCTTGAAAATGGGGGTAAAAGCCAGATCTTTAATTGCATGAATAGACTCTCTAAGAATCAACAAACCCAAAAGACCCAACTCGACAAAACCAAGCAAAATCAATCAACCAGAATTCCTTCACTTCGAACACTCAAGTTCTCGAAACACTGAGTGGCTCAGAAAAAATCCAGTTCTCCGAGCAAAACCCGTGAGTATAACTGTTCATCAATGGGCAAAAAAATTGCAGACCAAAGAAATACCCTAACTGTTCAAGGGAAAAGGAGATGGGAGAAAGGATAAAAGGGATGGGAGAAATGGGAAAAACAAGTGAACCTTAATGCCTGAACTTTGTTGCGTGACCTGAGCTACGTAATTGTTCCGTTGTGGGTGAGTGAGTCTCTGGAGGAAGGAGATGGGAGAAAGGAGATAGTTCTTCAGCCGTGGGTGAGCAAGCAAGTGAGAAAGGAAGTCTGTGATTTGTAACGGGGCTTCTTAGTAGAATTTTTGTATAAATTAAGAAAGAGTGGGTATAGAATTCCAAAAAGTGGGGAAATTCACGTACCTCTGAGACCACCGCCACCAGGTCCACCACTAAACCCCTAACCCAGGGCGCTGCAGTTTTTAGGGTTTAACACTCTACTTTTCTTTCTTTTTTTGTTTCTTTTTTTTGGGACAACTTTTAGAGCATCTGAGGAAAGTCAGGCCCATTTATGCTCAATAGTCAATACGGAGAAAAAAGCCCACTTACTGTTGTTAATTTCACTCTCTTTTCTTTCTTTTTTTTCGAGTGCCTACGACATTTGTAACAAAAAATTAACGAGTGGAGTTCCCTTTTTCTTTCAAATATATATAGTAATTCTAGATGTAGTTTTAAAGTATATAAGTTTTGCATATTATTAAAAAATAATTTTTTTTGTGAGTTTTAGGTTTTGATTCATAATACAAATATTTGTACTGTACCGTAATTTTTTATATCCAAACACATTATATTTTATCTCTAAATTTTAAAAAATTCACTTAAATAAACAGTAATGAACAATAAAAATAAAGCATGAACAATGTATAAACAGTAAAAATTTGACATAAGCAGTATGTGTACAGTGGACAATTCGACTACCAATTAATCAGTGGGACCCATACCTTTTTCAAATTCAAAAATTAAAAAATATCACATCTCATCTCACCATCCAAACACACATTTTTTTTACAAATTATTTCATCTTATCTCATCTTAAAAATTTTACTACTATTCAAAATATCTCATCTCATCTCATCAGAACTGTGTATCCAAATGAGATCTTAGATTTCTCTATTTTTTTTTTTCTAAATCAGTGTGCAAACCTTACAAACTCCAACTTAAAACTATACAAATCATTTTTCATTGAGTAACTTGTTATATCAATTATTTAGATAAAAATCCATTTAATGATATAAGTCACATCTATTGGTAAGGCTGGACATAACAAAATGATCTAAGACGAATAATAATAATAATAATAATTTAAAAAAATAAATAAAATCCCACCTTGAATTTGAAGGGAACATTAGGTTCTTTCTATTTGTCTCCGGCCTCTTCATTTTTATTTTTATTTTTAATTTCATCATATAATTTTTCCTTGATTATTGAATTCCCACTTATACAAATCTTAAAAGGTCAATCTTTTGCCTAAAGCACATGATGCACGAGCTAGCAAGGTAATTCAAGAGAGAGAGATATACGCGAGGGAAAAAGTATACAGTCATGCATTGAAATGGGACAAGGCAAGGAAGTAATGAAACCTAGCTAGAGAAAAGAATGGAAATCCTGATCCATGTCCTCCATTAGAAAGCAATTAGAAGATATGGTACTCCAAGCTCAAGTTGGTAACGGAAATCAGGGGAAGTTTGGATGATGGATCCATCGCCAACTATATCATGGAATTTTGAATGTCTTTGACAAGAATTTGGTGACTGGCCGGCCGGCATTATACAACATAAAATTAAACTAGAGTTATACCACAATTGTAAGTCTAGTGTATTATTAATGCATCACTTGTTGTATGACATACTTTTAGTTATAATAAAAAGTCAAAAATCTATTTATCAGTTGATGTTTCATGAAGTTGTATCCTCCACATCACTGATGTGTCAAAATATGAAATTGCAAATAGAGCTTTTAAATCATATGCATATATGCATCTAGGAAGCCGTCAGTTTCCTTGTCCGAAACAACTTCCTAATTAGTGCGGTTCAGACTCACAAGCAATGTCCGATCGACCTCGTCCCCAGCAACCGTGAGGTGGCTCTAGGTGGAGCCACCCATGGGCAAGCCGCCCCATGCGAGAGGGTTTCTAGAAAAATGTTCTTATTTTTCTGATTTATAGCTTTTGTTATGTTTTTCAGTTTTTGAATTGAAGTGGCAAGTGTTAACAATATCGGTTCGTGTTGATATGGAACTAACTAACACGTACAATGCTTACACAACACTTCTAAGTACAGCTTAGTAACGTACAGAAAAATTGGCCCTTGCATGTGGTTAGTTTAATAAAGATCTAATTGATCTCTACTGTCATGACACCGTTGATGACAGTACGGTTGGCCTGGTCCTCCTCAACTCAGCCCTTTTGGTGCTATACTTCACATGGAAGATAAGTTCTGGTACTTATCACCACTCTTAACACGGGGACATTCCTAGATTTTAGAGAACGAAGTACTGTTTGTCTCCAACTCCAAGCCCAAATCAAGAATGCAATGGTACTCCAGGTAGTACTTCTTGATCAGCAATATTCCATCGACAAGGTCCTCACCCTTTTGGTCACACTCACTTTAGGCTGATCATTGTACTTAACCTTCAATACAGGCAACCTATGACCGATTTGCATGTCATCATGATCCTTAAAATCCCATTTGTTCTGATCGTGAAAGAGGCTTCAAATATATATCTCGATCGGATGGTGGTATATATCTTTGGCGCCACAGCTTCTGTGCTTCACAAGAGAACTTAAAAACCTAATCCAACTATGTTGATTTGAACCTTAAAACTGATTAGATCAGACAGAGCATTGATCATCTTGATCACTCTCCTCGATCGGCATCCCCAATTCATCCATCAAACCAAGAAATTCCTTGGCCGGCTTGCTCTAGGATGGATCACCATTAGTAAATATAAGAACATGATGCTAATTATTTGTTTGACATATGCGAATTTCCTACTTCAAGAATGAAAAAGTAAAAAAGAAATCAAAGATGAAAAAATTATTGGAAAATCATACATTTCGAAAACTTTTTGAGAACTTCATTTATCAACTAATTCCAGCATAACTACGTCCACAAATTTCTTGAAATTAAGTGTTAATATATATAGTGTATCATGTAAAACAATAAATCATGACTTCTATGGACTTTTAGCTCAAGGCTAAAAGTCCGAAATTAAGCCGGAGAAATCCTCCAGGTTTTCGGGAAAAAGAATAATCTATAAGAATAATGGAAAAAAGATAGACATATAAATAAACTCTATATTCTATAATATTTAATATTATTCGTGTGCAAAGCGTATAGAATTAATAATTTTCAATAAATATTATAAGAGCTGCTTTAATTTATTTGTTTAATTAATATATAATTCTCTCCAACTTTATATCCTCAAGTTCATAACTTTGAGGATTTTGATCATTTAGATTTTCATCAATTAAAAATTTAAAAAAAAAAGTTTAAGAGGATTTTAATTGCTCACTAGAAGACAAAATATTATGGCCAGTTCAGAAATCCATTAATATTCACTAAATTAAAGACCTAGAAATAGAATAATTTGGAACCTCATTAAGAGAGATGGGATATAAATGGTATTTAATGTTGTTATGTTGCTTTTTTAACAGCATTAAATACTACTTAATTAATAGTACTATATGATTAATTTTATATATTGCACGCACGTACATGTCTCTCTGTATGTACTTGAAATTTATCTAAATTTTCAGACAAAACATTGACTAATTATAGCCCTAGCTAATTAATTAATACAGCCAAGATATTAAGGTAGTGGAAATTAGGGCAGGGCAGGGCAGGGGATGGATCACGTGACATGAGTCGAGTGTACATGTCTTGATTTGAACGAGAGGCAGAATCCCTTTTCAAGGTCCTTAGTATATATCAGAACTCATTCTGCTTGAATTAGATAGCCAGTCATTAAGTGAATTAAGGCTAGCTATTAATTGTTAACCTTTCTAAGGATTCGTAGAGAACCTTTGTATTAAATTTCATAGCACCATTGCCCAATTATAAACCATTCAGGAGCATAAAACAGGCATGCATTCGGTGTTGGTGATTAATTCTTGCCATCTAAACTTAGAACGTGCAGATTCTCTCTTATCAGGAAATAATGACAGTACTCGTCTTTTGGGTGCCTTATTCGAGTCAAAAATGTCATGTACAACGTACATCACGTCATTCCTCGTGGCAAGCCCGAATGAGGTTTTATACCCATGAAAGCTAGCTAGCTAGCCCTCCCGCCTCTATAAAAAGGAACCCATTTTCCCCAAATTTACCTCACAACAACAGTCTTTTTCCTTCCATTCTCTCTAGCTCAGTCTTCCCCGGCCATCATGTCTATGCATGATTTGAATGCTTCCAAGTCTAACCAGACTGGTTCAGGCTTTCAAAATAATGATCATGATCATGATGGTCCGACCCTTTCACTCCACTCGAGTTTTGGTGATCTGAATCGTTCCAATGGATCAGGTAGTAGTACTACTGCAAACACCGACCACAACGTTGGGAGTCGGCCAATTATCTCAAGTCTTAGCCAACTTGGTCTGTCCAAACGAGTGACTGAGGTGAGATCATCCTATGTTGCCCCGCATAGAGTCCATGTCCATAGCCTCATCGACTTCATGCCTGTCCAAAACCAAGCATCAGATCTTGCTCTCACTGAGGTCACTGTCACCCATGAGATTGTGAGAACTCAACTTCTGGCTGCGACCTCCACTAGGGATCGGATTTTCAATATCCCAAGATCAGATGATGATGAAATCCGTATCCAAGGCCAACCCAGTATCCAAACCCAAACTTTCATGCCTGCCTCCTCCAACCAAGTGAATCATTCACCGTCATTCCAGAGGCCGGAACCTTTACATGACCATCATTTTCAAAACCTCAGCAACAACTTTGCTCATTTTCAAGCCATTAGTAGCCCTCATGATCATTCTAGTCTTGGGAGCTATTTGCAAAACCCAGGCTATAATAATCCTAGTCATTATCAAAACTCAGTACCGATGGAAACTAAGGATCAAAACCGTCGTGCAAACCCACCGTTAATTATAAGGAATATCAGTTCGCGAGAGCTACGCTTTTATCTTGAGTCCAATATAAGCAACCCATTGCGAAGTTTTAACTCAGTTGACACTGATATTTCTGAGGATGAAGATGATGAAATTGAGGGTGATGGCCGCACTCATAGCCTTCCTTACAAGAAATATGGTCCATACACATGTCCCAAATGCGAGGGAGTTTTCGATACATCACAATCATTTGCAGCTCACATAGGGTCTCATTACAAGTACGAGACCAGCGAGGAGAGGAGGAAAAGACTAGCAGCCAGGAGAAGAAGGAAAAATCTTCGTCTTTTCCGTTTCGGAGCTGGACTTAATGTGGTGCCCGATTATTCTTTAAATGCAGCATGGCAAAGGAAGAGTTGGAATGTGGACAAGAACGCAGAAATGGCTGTGAAAATTGAAGAGAGAGATGATGGGGATGAGGAAGATGATGAGGATGGGGATGAGGAAGATGATGGGGATGAGATGCAAAAACAGGCTCCACCTCCAGAACATGAAGCAGCTCATGAGGCCGGCTTGATTGGCAATGAGGTCAAAGAGGAGCCTTTGGAACTGATGGTTTAATAAATTTAAATTAGATGGCTATTAGAGCTCTTCTTAATAAAAGTTCGAACTAATTAAAATAAGACAGCTTTTGTTATAAGAATGTCTTTTAGCCTTAACCGGAAGAAAAGTTTTACTATGTACAAGCAAATTTACGCACTAATCTACGTACTAATACTGATTCTTTCACATTCAAAATTTAAATTAGCACTGTTTTCGATAAAATTTACTTTTTGACCAATCACATTATATTAATACCAATATTAATGCAATTATACTTGCAATTAAATTTTTCCTTGAAAAAATATATAACATCTAAGTATATGCCCGCTTATGCCCGCGCTTGAGCATGCATATAACCATTATTTAAAATTAAACTAAAAATTGATATAATATTATTATTTCTTAACAACGGCGTGTTATTATTATAGAAAAATTATATTTACAAGTTGGGACCAACATACGCGCGCTTGAGCATGCATATAACTGTTATTTAAAATTCAACCGCAAATTGGCATGGCGCGCATTGTTGATTCTAAATTAATAATCATGTACTTATTGTTATAGAAAATTATATTTACAAGTTAGGACTGAGATACGCACACTTGAACATGCATATAACCGTTATTTAAAACTTAATCGTAAATTAGCATGGTATTGTTGTTTCTTAACAACCATGTGCTTATTACTATAGAAAAATTATATTTATAAGTTGGGACCGAGATAACGTCGCATGATTTGATTATAAGGAAAAAAAGATATATAAGGTGGAACAAATATAACTACCATGTATAACCATATTGTCAAAAAGTTTGGAGAGAGAAAAATGAATGAAATTAAATACAATAACAACTTAGGCATTGTTGCCAATTCCAAATTAATCCCTCCACCTTCGCATTAGTGATTTAAACCTCAAACCAACTTGCCAGAGCTTCTCACAGTCTTTTATCAAGTATGCAACCCGTGAAAGATAGGTTTGGAACATAAAAATTCCCATTTTGAAAAAGGAAAATGATAATACGATTATCAATTATCTCTATTTAATGTGTCAACTCATATTTTTTTTTTAATAGTTAAAAAAGTAACTATTTGTGAATTTATAGTTTTTTTATTTTTTTCTTAATGATTAATAATGTTTAAAAAATATAAAAAAATTATTTATATTAATATGCATATTTAATATTATAGGACTGTTCATCCGGATGTCGGCCCGGAAATCTGGGTGTCAAATCTGGGCCGGAATCCACTTTTTAATACTAATAATGGATTCTACGTACTTTTTAATAAATAAATAAATGAAAGGATGTTAAGAATCAACTTTCACTCATGGCTACTAAAGTGATTATGAGAAATTGCGTATGTGAAGAAAATACACGGCTCAACCATGCCACAGTGATTAGGCAGACCCTCACCATTTCCAGGTTTCCAGCTTCAAGACACTTAGAAATGGCATCTAAGAATGACTTTTTCCCATTACTAAGCAATGCTGCAGACAAGTTACTCAACTACTCTTCATTTGCCTGCTCTTCGTCATCCTATGTTTAACTCAGAAAATCAAAGAAATATCCTCAGTGATTCAACCAAGTGACCAAATTCAAACTTGCATGCTTATTGCCATTTAATATGTCTTGTCCACCAAGTCTCAAGTATGCATAAAAGTTGACTTCTCTCCAACTTTAAGAGTAAGGTTCTTTCGAATTACAACATCAGATCCAGTTTAACAATAGATTATCAAAACAATTTTGTATCGTTAAACTACCACGCTGAAACTACATGCCAAAGCATCTCTATTGCCTTCAAACTCATTTTTCTATTTTCATTTCTTTCTTTCTTTCTTTCTTTCTTTCTTTTTTTACACTTAGTGACATTGCAGAATCATTTTTCAATCAAATTGAACAACTACCAAGAACTATTTAGATGGTGATGTTGATACACGTTATAACATGTACTACTGGAAAGTTTGAAATGCAAGAATAAGTAAACAAACTTATATCTTGATTAACCATACACAAAGCTCAAGATTTAGGGAAGAAGTATCTGTTTTAAAGGTCAAATTACCTTCAATAGCAAAGAATAATTGAGAGGAAATATTATTAGAAAAGCCTGGACAGATATCACGTGTAATGAAAAAAAAAAGTATCATAGTGTATCGAAAGCTAGAATGTGAAACAGGTCAGAAGAATATAGAAACAACTATACCGATGAAATGGCGTCATCAGCTAATAAATTTTCATCTTCATTGTCAACACAATACACTCCACAGATATCTTTAAATCCCGCTTGCTTTAGGATCCAACTTTTTGTCGATAACTTCCCAGAGAAACAGAAACGCTCTCCCATGATAAGAAGTGATTGGCAACACTTTTCTCAGACCTTCTCATCCACTAAGCTATCCTCAAGAGCCAATGTAATGGTATCAATTACCTCTTCTCTGTAAATGCTGCATTTACGAGGTTCATTATGCAAGCCACTCAAAAATAATGTGACGTCTTTCCACCTACAATGGCAAAGACATGTTGTAATGGGTCAAAGACCGTTGTGTAGTGTAGTATTTTCTGGTAGCCTTTTTCCATTCATAGTCAATGTTGATATTTCACTTGGAAAATGATTTTGTCATTACAGGTGACTTACAAATAGAGGCAATATCAACAACAAAAATAAGTTACCTTCTCAGGTGAATTAGTTCACTCCACAATAACACTGCATTCGCTCTCGACTTAAGTTGGTTGCTCTGGAGTAGCTCAAGAAGACAATGTTTGTTGATATTTCTTGCTATCTGATTTCTGCAATTTGCATCTGCTTCAATACAACAGGACAAGAATGCCACCACATGTGCTTTCTCTTCTAACTTTCCCAATTCAAACCTTTGAAGAAGAAAATGCACACCCCCACGAGATATAAGATCTTTGGCATTTGTTCTTTTTTCCTCCTCACTGACAGCAGTGAGAAGCTGCTCTAATATGAAAATAACAGTTTCATCCAATTGTTGAAGACCATGTCTGCCCGAGTTTTCCATTACTTGAGAGGCAAAAGACAACAAGTGCCTAAAATGTTCTGATCTCCAATTGTCAATTAAACGCTTCAAAACAAAATTGGTAAGTGGCACATAAACAGATTCCAAAGATTTTCCTGTTACTGGACATGTTCAGTTTCCCTGATCAAACCATACCTTGATGGCCACCCGTTCAAAGGTTTGACCCGTCTTTAGGGTGACTGGATCTTCAAACAACTTTCCAGTTAGTGGGCAAATAAATTCTTGAGGAATGCTAGAAAAACATGAGCGTTCATCAAAGCATTCATCACTTCCATGTAACTTTGTCATTAAAAAAAAATGTAAAAGTTAGCAATGGATCAAAACTTTGGGTGTAATAAGAGTTCCATTGCTACTCACCATCAAGAGAGGATCTGACTTTGATTGGCTCCACTTATAAGATAAGGAATTACAGAAGTAACTATCAGAAACTACTAAGAGAACATAATAACTAACAATAATATAATAGTCAAGAATTTGGGACTAAGCTTAAAAAGAAGATGAAGAAGAAGAGAAGAAAGTTGGTGTCTCACTAAGAATAAAAACAAAAGCACTAAGATCAACAGAAGCTCAAGTGTGAGGCAATTCTAAATAGATATGGCTAGGCTATTGAAAGTAAGATTGTCATTTGCTTTTTGCAAGTGCTTCATGCCATATAGCAGTCTCGGCCAATTTCAAAATTTAATGTTACTTTTCGGCAAAAACTTAACCCCATACAACCTCCATTCTTTGTTAGCTATACATGAGTGCTCATTTTCCTATAGCAATGATGGTACCTAATCTCAGCAGATCTTTGGTCTTGAGAATTCTCTTCTAGATTCATGTAGCATTGGTAACTGGCTTAGTGGTTTGGAAGGAGTAGCCCCTAACAAACTTTTGCTTCATGGTTTAGACCCAAAGGTGGCTAGAATTGCTTTAGATTGACATATAATCAATATGTGTCATATTGATGTCATGCATATGTCTGACTCTTAAACCACCGACCATTATGTTTGGTAAGCAAATTCTGTCCCAAGCCTTGGGAGTAAAAATTCTACTTTTGTTGAAACCCTCACCAAAAAGCTATTGAGGCATGTGAACATTTGTAGCATAGTGTTCTCAATCCAAAATAATGGATTTTGGTGGGTGTTGCACATGGATAGAGTTTTAAATTACATTAAAACCTTGCTTTTTGTGTAAGTACTTTAAAACCTTATTTTAGCTAGATGTTTTAGTTTCTTGGATATGTGAGCACACATTTGTGACCAAAATCCATCCATTTGGTATCAGAACTTCCACAATCACAACAAACCAGTAACAATGCATGGCATCGATAATAATAGAGAGAGAGAGAGAGAGAGAGAGAGAGAGAGTTATCAAACTTTCACGCACGTCAATGCGAAGGAATCCAATGTCAGCTGCTTGTGTGCTTGGCGGGTATATATATTTGTTTAGTCTCTCTACTTACTAACTTAACTTTTTGTGTACGATATTTTGAAAGAACAAAAAGGTATGTGACATACTTTTAGTAGATTATCATTTTGTTGCACAAAAACAATGGAATAACTCCCAAAAATGAACCACACAATCATCTCATTTGGAAATTATTTTCAAGCTATCACATGCTTGCTAATAGGTCTAATGATGCTTCTGGGGCAAGTTGGGGTAAGGGTGAGGGGCCAGCCGGGGTGTGTCTGCCCTTAAAAAAGTTGCTCCATGTCTAGCAAGGATATATCTTATGCAAAGTATGTGGATATAATGTATAATTAATGTGCACCAGGTTTTTGCCCTCTTTAGTTAGTAATTAAATCTTATCTTAATTATTAAAAGATATTTCTTACATTAAATAAATCATCAAACTTTTTCAAAATATCATATAACAAACGGTTAACATTTATGTCCCTAATTAACATCTAGAAAAATATAGACATGGAAACAAGGATGTTGGCATCTATCAGTCAAAGATTTACATGCCAAACAGTTATTACATACCATGTTACCATTCAGAATAGTGTAACCCATAAGAAAGACAATCAAGCAACCAGCAATAGAAATCACACGAAAATGACGAGAAAGTAGCACAAAACCTTTATAAGGTGAAAACCAATTCAATATAGCTTCCACTTACAAAAACTTGGCATAATGGTTGGTAAGCATGATGTGAACATTTTATAGTGTAAAAGAAAATAAAAGTTAGAAGATAGTCACGGTAGACAAAAAGCACTACTCCCTAAAATTTGTTTTATATGCTTGGTGAACGGATCCATTCATACTAGGAAAAACATGTAAAACCAGAATAAATGAAGAAAAACAATAAAGATGGGAGAAATAATGTTCGAAAAATAACGTACATGAAGGCATGCATCATCTAGCTCAATCTTGGTCAAATCCTCTTCATCACCCCAATTCATATATTTGACAGTTTCGGAAAAGTATGTCAATGTTTCTTTAATAACAGAAGAATCACCAGAGCTTATCATACAATCATGAATGTTCTCTGCCTCCCTACTATCTTCAGCTTCGTCGACTCCTGGCTTACTTGAGTGGCTAAAAATAACATCATATAGTTTTTTACTCATAATAGGTTGAGGTGAGAAAGGACCATTTGAGCTAGATGGCTCTGAAGCTTGCCCAAGTAAACTTCCCTACTCAGCTTTCCAAGCAGAGACTGATGGGATGTCTATGACTGGAATGGGAGGAGCTTCAACCCCTTATGTGAGCCAATTTTTATAGTATATCGCAAATTGGTAAGTCTCGGAATCAAGAATTTCATTGTAAACGTTCAAAATAAGCTTCATTTTCCTTGGCTTGCTTTGTTCATCTGCTAGAGAATCGGCTTGCTGGATGTACCATTCCTTCAAATGCAAGAGATGTGGAGAAAACAGGCAGTCCCATAGTTCAGGCAACAAAGTTGTTTGTGCCTGAAAACGAACATTACAAAACACTTGCAAAAGATGCTTTGCTGAAATTCTTTCTTTCTTCTATAGCTTATATATCACGCTGAGGTAAAGATGAGCACAAGCTGACAAGTTTGAATTAGGAATTCCAAATGTGAACCCATCTTCCAAATTATTTGAATATAACCCTGTAATCACACTTAGTTGTAAAGAAGCTTTTTTCAAGTCTTTAGCACTCGAGGAGTCCTCAGCAGTTATTTCTACTATTTCAATTGCTTGTTCAAGGCTGGCCATGACTTTGACCTGAGTAGTTTTCTCTTCTTCATGCTCAATAAAATTAAGAGAAGACAAGCAATTGTGATGTAGCGTTTTACGAAAATCCTCATCGTTGAGAAAGCGTTTAATATATCCATTTATTATGGAAATTATGGCTTGGAAAGAAACTTCATCAAGAGCAGGTTTAGAAATTACCTCAACGACTTTATCACGTTTCTTGCTCTGTTTATCTTCAAAGTTTTTGCTAGGCCGTGAACTTCTATTAGATGTGCCACTAGAAATTGTGGCCTTTTTCTTGCTCTTCCTATTTGTAGCACCAAAACTCAGATGTCCAAGCAGCTGTTCTGCCAAATTGTTGACATTCCTCTTGTCCACTTTTGGATCCCTCCCTGACCTCTCTGTGTGCACTTCCTTTTCCGAAGCTATATTAAAATACTTATCATTCCCGCTCTCTGAGCTATACACTTTCTTTGAATATATATTCAGGTATATCTCATCATCTTGCTTGCCAACTTCCTCTATTTTATTTTGTGGCATATCGTTCGATAAGGTGGAAGTAAATTGTTTGCCTTCCTTAAGATAGCTAAAAAACCTCTCTCTACTTTCTTGCTTCAAACCTTCGTCATTTTTCACTGTTCTAAAAAGACTGTCCCTTGATCTCCTACCCCTGATATCATCATGTTGTGGTAATTCACGTCTCAAATTGTGTCGAGCTACATCAGACCTTGCCCTCTTCATCTTATTTCTATGACCCAGTAAAGAACCACTCTTGCGTTGATCTCGGAAACTATTAGACAATGTACTTGCAGCATCTGATTTGAATGATGATCTCGATCTACTCATTGATCTTCTTCCTTTAAAACCTTCCTTTGCGAGAAGCTTCTCCAAAGATGATGACATTTCTGCTGATATCAGAACCTCCTCTATATTTGATCCAGTAGCAAAGAAGAAAGAAATCACAGTGAGAAATGTATAGACAAACGAATTTATATTAGATGGTTTCTCTAGATACAAGAAAATGTTTCATAAATCAAGAAATAGTATCAAAATAATGGTACCAAAAGTACTTAAAAAATAATATTAACAGAAAATAATATCATGAGATTACTCATTTAGTGTTAACTATGAGCAACTTTGTTTCGCTCAAGGCTTAATCCATCAAATCCCAAAATTTTCTTTGAATTTGATACATAACCTCCCTATAAGCTAATTCATGTAATTTGATGCAGAGTTCGCACAAAGTTCACTCTATGTCCTATACCTTAAAAATAGTTCTAGACATTTGCGCAATGTTACGGCAATTAGGGGGAAAAAGTTGAAGCTCGAAAAGACTCCAATTGCCCACCTTTATGAGTTCCATATTAGAAATGAAAACATAATTAACACGAGAAAATCATCAGAAGCTTACAATTCAGAAAATGAAGCTGTTGAACTAAATAAGCAAACTCTAGTCAATTTAGAACTACAGAAGCATAGAAAGAAGGCCAGAAAAAAGAAAAAGAAAATAGTAAATCTACCATGTGAATTTCTTTCTTCCCTTCCCTCTAGCATAGAATATACAACATACAAACGTCATGCCAGAAAAATCAGTATGTGTACCTTACAGCTCCTTTTTGCAAAGCACCACAGAGACCACGAAACCTCAAACAAAAACCAATTCTTCAGAAGCCAGAGACATTTTGCCGGATGTCACTTAGCGACTCCTACTAAATGAAGTTTCCACCCCTTGACCATATCGGCTCAAATTGGAGTTTTACCGCATTGGATTTGGAAAAAATATCGGTCTTCGGCAATGACGAGGTTCCTTAGAGCAGATACTGGGCATATTGGGAATCGTGGGATACAAAAAAAAAAAAAAAAAAAAAAAGGAATGTTGGAGATGCGGAGTGAGAAAACGACATGAGAAGAAGTATATAGTTACAAGACTGCAAAGAAAAGACAAAAAGAATGGAGGAGAAAACGAGTGATAGAGACAGGGAATTGTGATAATAAGCCACAAGGCAAGTAGTGCTAGAACGGAAGGAGACAAAAGAAAGTGACAAATGCAACTATGTTTGCAAAATGGAGGTTTCCTATCAGTTTTATGACCATTTCATGGAGGTTTCTCCAATAGTTTTTTCTTAACTGCGTTCTTTTGCATTTGAAAATGCTCTTTAGTGGTTCCGAAAGTGATGATTGTTTTAACGGCCATCCTTGCTGATGATTTCCTACAAACCAATGCAGTGGGAGAAGAAGTTGCATTATTGGACAGGGGAGATGTCATGTGGTACTACAAAAGGCAGATTAGTGACCGTCGTGGGAATAAGTTGACTAGGGTGGGCAACGGGCCACAGCAACCGGCCGTCCGGCCCCCGCTTGGTCTTCATTGAATCACCTTAAGTTCGGTTTGGCACCTCAAAATTCTCATCTCAAACTCAAAATTCTTAACTTTTTCAAATTTTAAAACAATAATTATATTAAAATATAATATTTTAATATTTCATCTTAAAATTTAAAATTCTGATCTCAAAATTCTCACTTACCAAACCAAACTTTAAATTTGTCAGAATTCGACAGTCGACACCCATCGTTAATTTAAAAAAAAAAAAATTGTAAGTTTTGACGTCAGCTGAGATAATAGTTAAAATTTGTATAAAATATTATTTTTAATGTTATTATAATATTAAATTTTGAAAAAAATAAATTATTTATTATATTTTATGTAAAAATTTAAAAAAATTATAATAATAAGATAAGATAAGATGAGATGAGATAAAATATTTCTTGTATCCAAACTGAACCTTAATAATCGACGAGTGAATTATTTTAGTTTTCATAAAAATAAATAAATAAAAGTTAATATAATCATTGCATAATCTTATTAGTTTGAGTACTTATAAATTATATTTATAATTATAACGTGTGTAAGCATCGTGAAAGTGAGTAAATAAAGATTCTACATAAAAAAAATTATTTTTTTAATAGTGAGTCTCACTCTTTTTTAAAATAATTGTATATATTTATGCATTTCATAACTGTATGTAACATTACTCTTTATAGAATATTTTAAAATAAAAAATCTAAATTTTATGAAAGTTTTGATACCTTAAAATTTGAAAAAAAAAAATGAAAAATAAAAATTTAAAGGGAATATAAATAGTTACCATTTCTCTAAAATAACAGAATTAACACCTGAAGATATTTAAAGAGCAACCTTCTTTATTTTTTTAATTTTATCTTTGTAATGGTTAAGAACAATAGATATTGCAAAACTTCATTTCCAAAATAATTTTTTTGAAAAAATAGTTATTTAAAAGAATCCAACGGAATGGCCCAAGCATCTTCATGGGATGGATTTGCCACTCCAGGAGGCCGGAACGTGTCTTACCTTAGTGGGCTGCATCTGGCAACCAAAGCCTTATTTGGTTGGGTTACTTTAAAAAGAAAAAAACATTACAAAATTTCTCAAAATGATTTTTAAAATCAAACCAAGCATCTTCAGATTTTTAGATTTAAAAAAAAAATACAATTTTTCAACTTTTTATCTAATCACCATATCACCATATAAAGATTATCCAAAATTCAAAAATAACTTTTACAAAAATTAAAACAATAACTACCCTTAATAAATTATATTCAAATCAATTTTGAACTCTACCAACCTCTTAATTAAAATAATTTTGCCCAAACTGGCCCAATTAGCATTTGAATGTTAAATTGAATTGAGTTTAGATGAAAATTAAAAGTTGAATAAAATATTATTATAATACTATTTTTTAATATTATTATTATTTTGAGATTTGAAAAAATTAAATTGTTTATTATATTTTGTATTGAAATTTAAAAAAATTGTAATGATTAGATGAGATGAGTTGGGTATCCAAACTTGCCCGAGTTGGATAATGGATAGTCATACTTGGCCCCTCGAGTCGATTTTCCTATTAGCCTGAATAAGTTGAACAGATTAATTTATGTTCTTTCAATAATGGACTGGAGACGAATTCCAAACAAGATCCACTAGATATACCCATCTGCCTACCATGCATAGCGCATTAAAAGTTATGTCATAATAACTCTTTTCTCCTTTATATATAAGAAACACTAAGGCTGCATTTGGATATTGAGTTGAACTGAACCAAACTCAATTCTTTATGAATAATAGTGAATTAAGATGATAGAGTGAGTTTTGTGGACCCATCTAATATGAGTTTATATGTATTTGGATATCAAAATGAATTTAGTACTATTTATAGGAAGCTAAAAAATGTAGTGGGTCTCACGTATAAAGAAGTTAAAAATTGAAAAAGGTTGTGAGTTTCACGTGTAAAAAAGTTTTGAATTGAGATGAGTTTAGTGATTTGAGGGTTGTGCGTTTGGATGTTAGACTCAGATTAAAATTAGAATGAATTAAATTAAAATCAATGTAGTCCAACAACCAAACGAGCCCTAAAAGTTTGACCTAAATCCCTGTCTTCATTTGTACTATCTGCTCTTTATAGGACAATTTATTCTATTCAAGAAACTTTCATCTTGTCTTATTGCAAAGCACCTCACTTAGTGGTGGAGGAAACCTTTACGATATCACTATCCACAAGAGTATAAAAATTGAAACTTATAAGTTCTGTCTAAGGGCCCGTTTAGGAACAGTTGGTAACAAAAGGGTAAATAATAAAGTATACAACTTTGCAAAGATGTTAGTGCCAGTGTTCAAAAAATAGGAAAATCCAAACACAAGTGAGGAAGAAGATCTCAACACTCCACGCCTAGCATGTCCTAGGTTCTCTCTTGATGCACCACCTAAGTTTAATTTTAGCGTACCAATTAGTGGAGGAATCCAATTGACAAGTAGTGGTGTTTTAACCTTAAATTATATCATTTTCATCCATAAATACAGCACTAAAGATAATGATTTAGGAACTAGCTTGATTAATAAGTAAAGGTGAGTGGAAAGTAGCATTAAATTTGGCATGCAATCCATATCTCCTATACAAGAGAAGGAACCAAGTGTGCAATGAGAATTACCTGATAAGTAACAGAAAAGATCACCAAAGAAACCTTATTCCTCACATTTGTCTCCAACTATGCACTATTGTGTTAAAAATTCCAAAAGTAGAAGTAAAAAATTTTCAAGCGTTAGCGACCTAGAAACCTTAGAAAAAACATTGTTTATTGTTTTCACATTACATGTAAACAGTAGACATATTTGAGGCATAAAGAACTCCACAAAATTGAACTCTTTCATCCACATATAAACCATCAAGCCACAATTTTAGCCGATATTATTGGATTCCAAATGAATTTGGAAATGGAGAAATAAAGGTTGTGCTTTCTTAACAAATTTCATGCAGATTTAGAAGAGAACATTCCTTCATTGGTGGAATGATAGCCTTCCATAGTCAAATGTCCTTACCCTTTTCAAGTCATATAGAATGCTTAAAATTGCACGAATGAGATTAGTATCTTCTAGTCCAAAATTTGTAACAGAGGAAGATTCTAGCCAGGATGTGAGCAAACATCCTTAAAAAATACTGAAAAACCACAATAGGAAACCATTTTCTTACCAAAGATCTGTTAAACCCAACTCTCATGACAGTTCAACCCAACTTGCATCTCACAGTCTAAAAGATGCACATGACTTCGTCTCACATATAATAACAAACTCTCATTCACATAAGGATATGGACAAAACCTCACCAATGTGATATAGATGCCATTGTGATTATCCAAGATGTCACTTGCTAGCTAAAATTTAGTCATTGTATAAGTTGTAATCTTGAAGTTTTTATCTATTGCAAACTTTGAGATGGAATATATTTCCATTAAACGAATGCATTATATATACATCTACACTTTATTTGTTGGTTCAGTTGATCAAAACCATTCATCATAGTATTCTTTGATGGTACCAAAGCATAAGGCTCATGCAACTCTTACCCTTAAACATGATCCTCCTATGGCTTCCTCTAGTGCCAATATATCTTCCTTCAATTTCATCAACATTGTTCAATTGGTGTTTGTCAAACTCGATGGCACCAACTATTTGAACTGGTTGTCACAGTTTGTTCCAATCTTGAAAAGTAATTATCTTATGGATATAGTGGATGGTTCTGAACCCTGCCTATAACCCTTTTTGTCTTCTCTGGAAGGCAAAGAGCATAAGAATCAAGTTATTGCTAATCCTGCATATGTTGAATGGCAAAAGAATGATCAATTCCTTTTAAGCTTGATCAATACCACCTTGGCAGAAAGTGTACAGGCAACAATCTATCGGTTGACCACTACATGCCAAGTCTAAGCACATCTTGCTAACAAGTATGCGTCTCAATCTCGATCTAGAATCACCCATCTCCAATGTCAGCTCCAATCCTTACAACAAGGTATCAATACTTACTTCGAGTATTGCAGATAGCAAAGTCATGGGTTGAACAACTCTCAGCAGTAGGCAAACCCATTGATAATGAGGACCTTATCTCTTTCATCATCAATGGCTTAAATCTTGCTTACACCTCATTGTGACCTCAAACTCCTTTACTACAATACCCCACCTTAACATCACTAGATTTTGAGGCTGGACTTTTGTCCTATGAAATCCTCATCACAAGTAAGCAACAAAGTGCAGATGGCTTTCTTCTCCCAAAGATATGGAACCCTAACCAAAAAGAAGTTCAATCGACCAAGAAACAATTGATCTACACCAACCAAGCAAAGTTTTTCATACAAGTCAGGAAATTCTCCTTAATTCTCTAGACAAAATCCTAGCCCAATAACTATAACTCATAGACTCTCTGGTAGCACTCTAAGGTCCCCCCTGCTAAACTTGTGAGAAGTCAAACAACAGGGCCTTGGACTACTTTTATAAAATGGATTATATCTATCAAGGTCGTCATCCACCTGCTCAATTGGCTGCCATGATAGCACAATCCAACTCCATATATGATGAAGAGCAACCTAGGTTCGCAAACAGTGGGGCAAAGACTCATCTCATCCCTAACCTTGAGAATCTAACCACTCCCCAACTCTTCCAATGTGACACCACAGTTATTGTAGGTAATGGAACAAGGTTACACATTAAAAACTCGGGTTCCTCTACCTTTCAAAGCTCTAAATCTAAAATTCATCTAAAAAATATTATTAATTGTCTACAAGCTTATGCTAATATTTTATCAATAAATTTTTTTTTATTAGACAGTTACTATTATTTTCTACTTACTAGTTCCTCTTACATTGTGAAGGACATCCTAACGAGAACAGGAGCCGAGTAAAGCTAGAATGTAGCACATCTACTCGAAAAATGAGTCATTGAATAAGTGTTGTGACCTAACAACCTCCTTAGGATAATAGTCTCGTCTTCTGTTTGGCATTCGAGACTTGGTCATCCATCTAATAAAACATTTCAACGCATGATCTCTTCACATAAACTATCAGTTGAAGCTAGTCTAGTTTATGTTCCTCTTATCAACTAAGCAAAGGCAATAATTTACATTTTTTAGAGTCTACCTGAGGGTCTGTAACTCCTCTTTAAATAATACATAGTGATGTTTGGTCATCACCTATTGCCTCCCTAAGTGGATGTCCCTATTATGTACTATTTGTTGATGATTACTTTAGATTTACTTAGATGTATCCCATCCATTTTAAATCTGATGTCTTCAGTTGCTTTGTTAAATTCAAAAGCCTAGTTGAAAATCTTTTCACTTACAAAATCAAGGAACTACAAAGTGATTGTGGAGATGAATACATTTCTAATCAATTCCAATCATTCCTCACCACCAATGGGATTTTTCATTGTATTATTTCCACACACACCTAAGCAAAATAGAATATCAGAACGCAAATATAGACACATCATGGAAATTGGATTGTCCCTTTTCGCTCAATCAAATTAAAGAGCTCAATTTTGGATTGATGCCTTTCAAATTGCTGTCCATTTGATAAATAAACTACCCACACCAGTTCTCAAACACATGTCACCATATTCCAAGTTATTAAAAAGGGAACTTGACTATCTAAACCTCCTAGTATTTGGGTGTGCTTGCTACCTATCCTTAAACCATATGCTGCACACAAACTCAATTTTAGAAGCAAGCAATATATCTTTGTTGGGTACAATGCTAATCAATGAGGTTACAGATGTCTAGACCCCATTTCCAAACAAGTATATGTGTTACGACATGTAGTCCTTGTTGAAACACTTTTTATAGCAAGGATTATAGCTCCGATTGCTCAACCACCGACCAGTACTGCTCCATCTATGATGCATCCCCATTCACAAGTACCAAAGGTATGTACCTACTTAACATCACCTCACACTCTTGATGAGTCTGACTATGATCATAACTCCAATGAATTCAATAAAAAACCAATACATAGCTCATCTCTAATCTATAGCTCATCTCCAATCTAGAGCACCATTGTCAATCACTATTCTCCCAATCGAGTCCTCTCCAAATAGCAACCCCAATTCTCCAGGTCTCACTCTTGCTCTAGAACACGAACATCATTAAACTGATTTTGAACCAACTCACCCAATGATTACTGGAGCAAAAACAAGTTCACTAAAGCCAAAGGCCTTTCTAGATTACTCACTCTACTATTATTCATGCCTCTCATTTAAGGCCATGAGCTATGTCATGACTAAGGTTGAACCCAGTTGTTTCAACCAAGCTAACTCTTTGAGTGAGTGAAAATAGGCTATGCAGGAGGAATATGATACACTATTGAAAAATAAGACCTTAACATTATGCCCATAATCTCTTATTGACAACCTGATTAGGAACAAGTGGGTCTACAAAATTAAAAGGAAACCAAATGGCTTGATTGATCGATTTAAAGCCAAATTAGTAGTCAAAGGCTTTGACCGCCAAAGCGGCATTGATTACATTGAGGCATTCAGTCTAATGACAAAAACAACCATAATTTGAGTTGTTCTATCTTTGGATATACAATCTGGTTGGAGTACTAAGATGCACATTCAGAGCCTCACCAACATGATATAGATGTCATCATGGTTATCCCAAGACGTTGCTGCTAGGTAAAATTTAGTCATTGGATAAGTTGTAATCTTGAGATTTTTATCTATTGTAAACTTTGAGATGGAGTCTATCTTCATTAACCGAATGTATTATATGTATATCAATAAACTTTATGTTTTGGTCAAGTTGATCAAAATCATTCATCATAGAATTCTTTCAAGATCCATTGCCCATCCAATTCTTAAACCAAAATTAAATATCTTCTTCTTTGATTTTCCATTGACTTTCTAGTATAATAATTGTGATATATTTGCATATTGTTTTCCACATAGAAGAACTCGGTGCTTTAGAAATTAAATATTCTAACGAAGCATAGTTTTTAAGGTACTTTTGATGAATAAACACCAACAAAAAAAAAATGTAAAATTCAAAATTCTCCATGCTAATTTACGGTGCAAAGCTTTAATAACATCACGAAAGATTCTAATTCCTGACCCACGTTTTTGTGTTGGTCTACAAGCATTCTTCCAAATCTATTTTTTTAGCGTGGCCCTCAAACTCTACCAAAACGAAAATCAGTAAAGGCTTTATTTAGGAGATTCAATACCTTTTTGAGGGGATTCAACTCCTATTACTATTACCTTTTATGATGATTCTAACTATAATATTGATGAATCATTTTAGAGTCAACTAACTTGAGGTTCACAAACTCTTAGCAAAGACTTTCTCCATTCCTCAAGTATTTTTAGAGAAAACTCATGAATTTCGATAGCCCCTATAAATTATTTGCACCTAAGGTCTCGTTTGGATCTTGAGATCTCATATCATCTCATTTTATCTTATTTATTTTTCAAACATTACACAAATATAAATACTTTTCAATTTAAATTTTTCAATTTGTCCATTTAATAATTATTTAATCATTACAATTTTTCCAAACTTCCAAACAAAATAAAAAAAATAACTCAATTTTTTCAAATCTTAGAACAAAAAATAATATTAAAAAAATATATTCTAATAATATTTTAACTTTATAATATTTTTATTTAGTTTTTTCTCTCACATTTTTCAACACCTAATAAAATATCTTAACTTAAATTATTTCATTACTATTCACAAACTGATTTACTAATATTCACATATTTTTCATTTCATCTCAACATTCAAATGAGGTCAAAGTGTTTTAGTCTTAAATTTAAAGGGAGTATAGCACCAAAACCAAAGCTCTTACCACTTGAACTAACTCTTAACGTAATATTTGGTTAAACAAATCTAGCATTCCCCTTAACATTCACATTCCTAATTAAAATATTTTATTTGTTTATTTAATAGACCAACTAAGGCATATTCTTTTACGTTTTTTTATGAAATAAAATAATATTTTCACTTTTATATATAAATTTTAAAAAGTATTACAATGACAAAGAATGAATATTACATGAACCTTGTATTATAAAGAAAAACAATAAAAATATACACAGATGTAAAAGCTACATCTTTAACTTAAAAAAAAAAAAAACTTAATCGCACATGCAATACATGTGATTGATTCTTCATAGAAGACAAAGTGCTCACTATCCAAGCGAGCATGGGGGGAAGATGTGCTCCACCTCTACGAGTATCGTGAAAGAGTGTCGTGCTCGCCACCTCCACGAGCATCATGGAGAGGGAAAGAGCTTGTTCTTGGAGTGAGCACAATGGAGAACAAAATTGCTTAATACTCAGCATGGACCAAGAGAGGCGAAAAGCTTCACCTAAGCAAGCAACCTGGAGAGTACCAAAGAAATCATAGTGCTCATCCCCCTAAGTGAGCATCAAATGAAGCAAATTGTTCACCACCTCGATGAGCAACGTGGAGAGAGAAAGCACTCGCCCCCTAAAAGCGCCTTGGTGAGGAATGTGGAAAGAGATAGAGCGCATACCCTTGGTGAACACCACAAGAGCCAAAGTGCTCGACCACATGTGATAATCTCGGGGACAAAGTGCTCGTACCCTAGGTGACATGGGGAGGGAAAGTGCTCCTAGTTTAGTGAGCATGACTGGAGGGAAAGAGCTCACTTCCTAGCTGAGCCCAATGGGAGACAAAGAGTTTGGTACCAGGCAAGCAATACTGAAAAAATGCTTATACCATATGTGAGCACCATTAAGGATAAAGCGCTCACCCCATGCGAGTAATATAGGAAGTAAAGTACATTGAACGAGAATGACAAGAAGCAAAGGGCTTGCTCCTTAGGCTAGCACCATAAAAGGGCTCGCTTCTTAGGCTAGCATCACGGGGAAAAAGTCTTCATCACCTCTACAAGCAATAGAGATATGGAAACGTCTCATACCCTAGGCAAGCACCTCGAGACAAAGTGTTTGCCCCCAAGCAAGCACCATAGGAGCCAAAATGTTTGCCCCCATGCAAGCATTGTGAAAACCAAAGTGCTAATCATGGCATCCAAAGTGCAACCCCCAAGCGATCACAATGGGAAGCAAAGTGTTTCATGCAAGCATGATAAGAGGAAAAGTACTCGCCCCTTGGCAAGTACCAAGGGGGGTAAAATGCTCACTATGGGATACAAAGTGCTTGCCACCTCAGGTGAGCAGCATGAGGGGTGAAGTGCTAGCACAACGAGAGGTAAAGTACTCACCACCCAAGGTGAGCATTACAGGGGATAAAGTGTACATACTCTAAGCGACTGCTATGAGAGACAAAGTGCTTACGACCCATGGTCAATCTCTAGGTCGATCTAGACCTACACCGACGCTGGGGTCCATCCTTTGGTCGATCTAAACGTACGATGGCACCATGGTTTATCTTTGGGTAAATGTGGACCCTCGACACTACTATGGGTCTATTCATGGGCGATACCGACACATAACGATGCCGTGGTCTATCTCTAGGCAGATGTGGACCCTCGACAATATCATGGGTCTTCACACTACTTAATGCTCCATGCATGATTGCTTGCTTATATATAACAATCATAACCACCTCTCACCCTCAGTGCATCAACCAGTTGTTCACAATGCAACACTATTACTCTCATTTGCCATTGATTGTGCTAACTATGGGTTACTAGTTCTCATGTGTTGGGTGATGTTTTTAGGAAGTGAAAATGTAGAGGAAAATAAATGGTGATATTTTTGTATTGGAGGGAGACAAAAAAAAAAAAAAAAACCTAATAAGACAATATTTTTTGTAATAGGGTTCTTGATATGAATAAAAGCAACTTGATGAGAGAAAAAGAGAGAGTTTGTAGGCTAGATGACTTTGCGCATATGTGAAGAGATGGGAGAAAAGAGGAAGCAAGGTAATGGTAGGGTCAATTTCTTAAAATAGGTACAAAAAGTGGATTGGCATTTAATAATGCTCTCAAATTTTACAGGCCCAGCGTTAGCAACATGTTCAATTTTTTTATGTCCGCTTAGATATTTGAACAAATTTGAGGCCTAGGCCAGTGAGCATCACGTCAAATATAAATATATAAATAGAAGAAAATGCGTAGGGATGAAGAAGTTTCGGTCTAGACCCAAAAAACCAACCGGACCAACTATTTCACTTTGGACAGGACTGGACTGAAACTGTGAATGGTTGATTTTGGTCCCACAGATGGTGGACCGAATATGTTTTGGTCCGGCTTTAGGGTCAGTGATTTTTGAACCGGACTGAACGGAATCGAATTAGTATATATATTTTAAAAATATATTTATATATTATATTATTTTACATAATTATTGTATAAGTTAATTATGTAATTTTCATGTAATCTATTATCATTGACCATATAAAATATTAAATAATATATGCTATCAATTAATAATGTATCATAAATCATATGATAATATATAGATATATAATACATTCATATATATTCTATTATTTATACTTAATTAAAGTAATTAAGTAATTTTTTTTAAATGCCTAAGTTGTAAGTAAGCATGAATAATTTATGTACAATGATATTATTTAATATTCATTAACTATTTATAAAATGTAAAATTTTAACTTTTAATATAGGACATTATTAATAATTATGCATACTAAAGTTTAAGTTAGTTAGTAATAACTATCAACATCATAAATATAATTATATTTGAATATTTTTTTTAATGAGTTGGTTACATAATCCACATTAATAATTCATTTAATTATAATTTTAATAATTTAAATAATTTTTATTAATTTCTTTAAAAAAAGATAAAACAAAATAATTTCAGACTGAACGAACCGATTGAACTAGACCGATAGCTAACGATTTGATCCAATTTGGTCCCTTAGAGGTGATTGGTCCGGTCTGTCCTAAAAAATGATGGACCGGACCATCATCCTTCTAAATCGGACTGTTTTACACCCTTATTAATCTAGAAGTGTAACGAAGTTAATGTTGATACGTCATATTCTCATAGGAGGGTAAGGAGTATTAATATTCTCATATCATTTGAAATTTTAAAAATTAATTTCTTAATATTTTCTGATACCGTACACTTTTTATATTTTAATTTTTAAAATAAAAAGTAACTTGACATGTGTGCCGGCATGGTTTACCCAAAGTTAAATTGAAAAACTTCGTTTTACGCAACTTTTCAAATCTATTTCACAAAACTCAATATAAAACATAATTAGGCAGATGGGTTTAGGTGGTAAAAGTATTTTATTTTATTTTATTATTATATTTTTTTAAATTTTTATAAATAATTTAATATTTTAAAGTCTTAAAATAATAATAATATTTAAAAAAATATTTTAACACTATTTTATTTTATTTTTAATTTTTATTTCAACTCATCTCATCTTAATTTATTATTTATATAATATTAAAATCCATAACAAAACAGATTTCAAAATTCTTTTAAATAATTCTCAAAATGTCCAACAACTCGCCAGGCCCAGAAATTAGAATACACGGCCTTATCTCACGGCCGACAATCATCACAGCATGAGTCAAGACAATGGTACAACATTAAACTTTAATGTAAAAGAAAAAGAAATGGCATAACAGTAAATGGGACCTACCTTTCACTTTTTTCCTCGTAATTCATAAAGCAAAGTTTGCAAAAGTCAGGAAGAGAATCATAAAATGTCGGTCCCACGGGACCCCGGTTTTCATGGTGGTTTGCTCGGGTCTTGAGAGCGTTAGGGACTCCGTCACTGTCACCGTCACTCCTGACCAATGGGGATATAAAATATGTCACTTTAAAGGACAAGTTAATCCGGACAAAGAAAAATTTTCTTGATAAACACTTTTGCCAATTACGATGATGCTAGTGGAGTTCATAATATTTTTAATATTAAAATATGTACACAATTTCGATAAGAATTCCCTGCCGACTCTCGTCCCAAAAGCTCGATCGGATACGTTTGGGACACAACTTCCTTTTAAATATTTTATTATTATTTTATAAACTATTTTATATTATTTATAAATATTTTAAAATATTTTTACTATCTAAATAAACCATAAATTTAAATTATTTACTTTAATTAAAAGGAATAGAATTTTATTTTAAAATATTATTAATATTATGAAATTTTCTTTAAAATATAAAATATTTGAATAAACAATTATAAATAATGTAATGAACATGCTACAATTATATAAAAGAAAAATTTTATTTGCAGTCTCTAAATAAGAATTATAAATAAAATCATTATTTTAAGATAAATATTTTTGTAATTTTAAAAAATTTTAAAGATAAAATTATCTAAATTTATATTATAGTTCTCAAATAGAGACTATACGTAGTATTGCTCCACAGAGAAAGGCCACCGAAGATGACTACCGAACATGCTATTTTTTTTTATTTGTTTTATATCTTTAAATATTTCTTTTAAAAGAATTTACAATATTATTTAAAAATATTTTCTTAATCATTAAAAATAAAAAATGAAAAAGACACCGATAGCCCGCATAGATATTTTCTTAATCATTATCCTAATACAATACAATTTTACGGTTTATACCAAAATGATATCATGATATTCTTGATAGGATAATATAGAGATTAAGGGCAGTTTGGATTTTAAACTCTTTTTAATTTATCTTATTTAATTTTTATAATTTTTTTAAATTTTAACATAAAAGATAATAAATAATTTAATTTTTTTCAAATTTTAAAATAATAATAATATTAAAAAATAATATTCTAATAATAATTTATTTAATTTTTAACTTATAATTCAGCTCAACTCAACTCAACTCAATTTAACATCTAAATAAAACTTAACAAATTATCTTCTGAACAACAAAATTTCTATATAGTTCTCTTCTTTTTTCTTAGAGTTAGTTTGGATTTAAAAATGGTATAAGATAATTTTAGATAAAAGGTAAAAATTTAATAAAATTTTATTAAAATATTATTTATTAATATCATTATTAATTTAAAAATTTTAAAATATTAAATTAAGATTTGAAAAAATTAAATTATTTATTATATTTTATATAAAAATTTAAAAATTTATAATAATAAAATCAGATAAACGATCTAATCCAAAGGACCTTAATGCTTCACCATCCTTGCGGTAAAAAATAATTGAAGGGCCCATCAGTTGTTACCGCTGTGTGATGCATTTACTATATTGGCCCCGCTCTTGCTTGGGAGGTACTGGGTGGTGCGTGAGAGGGATTGTAATTTAGTTGTTTTTAGGAGGGTAAAAGGCGTAATTCGATTTTGTGAAACGGCTACTTTTTCCCTCGATTATCTTAACTTTGGATCTCCGTGAATCTTATTCAACATTTTGAAATTTGAACCTTTTATTCCTAAAAAGACCCTTGTATTTGCCCCTTTTTACGAGCTTTTGATCTTCGTGTACGTTGCAAACCTCAAGGGCCTATTTGACGAAAATACCCCTTTCCATAACTCAATTTAGTAATTTACCGGGATAGAAGAAACAAAATTAAATTCTAATAAATATCATAATCATTTTACAAGAATATATGATTTTTTAATATTTTTTTATTGGGCTAAGCTTAATATTAAAATCTCAATATAAAATATTATTTAAATATTTTATGTAGAAAAAAATATTATTTTAAAGAAATATTTAATTTATATATTGAAATTGCTTCCACTTTTAACCAATGTATTGGATTTATTTAAAATAATTTTCCTTTAAATCTCATGGATAAACTCATAAACTTGTTGTAATGGAAATAAGAAATGTCAATATAACATTTTTTAAAAAAATGGATAGAAGGGGTTTTGAGTAATTTAACTGGATTGCTACATGCACATGACAGAATGAGAGCCCGTGGCAGTCTTGTAATTTCATGCTAACAGTGACAGTTGCCCACACTCCCTCAGTCCTCTCTCTCTCTCTCTCTCTCTCTCTCTCTCACCTCTTTGCTTGGAGCCACACTCAACCCCACCCCCCCTTCTCACTCTCTCTCTCTCTCTCTCACTCATATTCTGCTTTGTTTCCTTCTTTCCTACGTAGCTTAAAATTGCAGCAGCACAGAATCCTTGTCTCTCTCTTAGGGTTTGTTCGTGCTTCATCTGAAACCCATCTACATCATTTCTCCGTGAGATCTCTCTCTCTCTCTCTCTCTCTCTCTCTCTCTCTCTTCTAAGCTTTAAGTTTCTATTTTTGTTCACGTTATGTGTAGTTTGCTTCTTAGCTTCGGTAGTGGTTTTTACTCTCTCTGTAATGTTGCAGATGTCAGATTCAGAAGTTTAGCCTTCTCAACCAGTTGGTGAGCAAAACATAAAAAAGATCCTCCTTTTTTATTTTTATTTTTTTTAACGCTTTTCCACTCTGTGCTCTCTTGCTTTGATTTGTGTTTCACTGTCTTGGATTTGACCTTTTCATTTTCTCTTTTTCTTAGGGTGGGGAAGTAAGAGAGTTGGGTTCTAAAGTTCTGATAGGAGTCCGGGAACATGTTGTCCTCGTCGTCTTCGATGAGAGCTGGGAGTTCTGATCAGCCTCCGCAGCCGCAGAGGCGGATCATCCGGACGCAGACTGCTGGGAACCTTGGGGAGTCGATGTTTGATAGTGAGGTTGTCCCGTCGTCGCTCGTTGAGATTGCTCCGATTCTTCGTGTTGCCAATGAAGTTGAAAAGAGCAACCCCAGAGTGGCTTATCTCTGTAAGTTCATGTATAATTTTGCAAATTTTGTATTGTTACTGGCGTTTATTTGTGAAAAAAATATTGTTTTCGGTACTTGTTCTGCAAGTGGGTTTGGTCTTTTCTTTTTGATAGCCTGATAATTTTGTTTGAATTATGCGTATGGTTCGCAATTATGACAAATTGAGCTTTCATAAAAAAAAATTTGCTTAGAAATGAAGGCAATGAATTCTCCCGAGCTTATCTTGCTTGTTAAATATGTGCTTTGCACTTGTAAAACCGTTCAAAAAGAAATGATTTGTGTTTTGCATATGTAAGTGGTTGTGTGCTTGTTTATCTCTTTCTTTGCATTGGCATATTTGGTTCTCTGATTGATTGTGTGCGAGTACGCTCACGGTCATAAGGTCTGCCTACAAGAGCAAGGCATTTAAAAACTGAGTTGGATATGACTTTCCTGGTGCTAGTGGGCAGGATGTTATAAGTTAATATATTATTCCATTCCCCAGCTCTTTTTCCAGTTGGGAACCAAATCAAAATGGAGTGTAATTTTGGATTTTTCAAAAATGTTTTTAGCTTTCGGCCATCAAGCTATAAAATTGGGGTACCCTCCCTCCCCCCTCCCCCCCAACAAAAAAAAAAAAAAAAAAACAAAAGAAAAAATTCACTATCCTTTACTGTCTAGGCTCGGAACTCTGGGAGAGGGGGGGGGAGTAGAGTTCGTTTGGTAATGTGGAGGAAGAAAGCATGGTGCAACGTTTGAAAAAATTACTGTCTTGGGTTGTTGAGTTACACCCATCTGAAATGATAAATTGTGTGGCATTCCCATTAGTGGTGATACAAAGCACTTACATTGTGAAAGAAGTACTAGTTCAACTACTGTATGAGCTTTTCTTCTGGTTGAACCTTTTACTAACTACTCATTTCTGGAATTTGCAATTTTATAATACAAATGCTGGTTTCAATTTTAGAACCTTTTTCTTTCTTATCTAATGTTATGCTACCTTGATTAGTTAAGCTGTACTTGTTGGACATGACATTGTACATAATTATTTTGTGCTTTACTTGATATGCACATAAGATACTTGATAGCCACTTGTTCTAAAAAAATAAAAAAATAAAATTGATTGCCAATTATAAGATGCATGGTATGTGAATCACTTTGGCCATGGCACTTTGTGTTTAAGTGCGACTATACCAATGCTGCTCGAGAGTAACTAATTTCTGCTTTTGGCCTGTGACAAGTCATCTGTATATTCTATTATTGTTATTTTCAACCTACATCCGATTATTAAATTTTATATTTGCAAGTTCAATAAGCTTGTTTGAGATGTAGTTGTTCTTTATTTGCTACTTTCTTGTGGCATATTTATTTTTCATATTTTTTGGCTCATCTGTTGTGGCTTTGATGTAGGCCGGTTTTATGCTTTTGAGAAAGCTCATAGGTTGGATCCAACTTCTAGTGGACGAGGTGTCCGTCAATTTAAAACTGCCCTTCTTCAACGTCTTGAAAGAGTAAGCATTATGTTATGTTCTTCATTTCAAGTCCATACCAATACTGTTTTACATGTAATGAGAATTATGCTTTCATTTATTGTACTGGTCTCAACAAGTATAGTTTTTTTAATCTATACCTACTATATGCTTTGCCACTAACGCAATCAAAGATTGGAAAAATGAGTGTTGATACACTTTCCATACATGTAAGATGGGGAAGGGGGCGAAGAGGTTGTAGTGCTTTTTGTTTATTTCCCTCATTCCCCACTTGCTTCCCCCCTCCCCTTCCTCTGAAGGCTCACTTGCTAGGAAAGTCAAGGATGAGCTGAAGCCCCTATCATGTAAGGCTCCCTCGAGCTTGTAGTCATGCCTTCTTCGTTCATCTAGATTATAGTGACAAAACCAATGCCTCATAGATTTTCATAGGCCTCTGTAATAAGATTATATACAATTTGGAGGAAAGGCAGCAACAATATTTTCTCACACCACCTCCAGAAAAGCAGCCTTGTCTGCATCACTAAAATGGAACTATTTTCTGATTAGGGAACCTGAAGGAAAAAGAAATTAAGAAAAAGGAAAAAATACAAATCAGTAGGACACACAACAAATGTTGGCTTAAATTGCCTACATTTTTTTAAACATGATGTTGTAATAGTATGTGGGGTGGCTTCTTGTTCTTGTTAGGCAATAAAAGCAACCGGATTGCTGACTGGTTAATTCATCACCTTATGCAACGATATTAATGCATAATAGTCATATTTTCTTCTTTCAAGTAAATGAAACCCCTTAAAAGTGCAGAGGGGCGCAACCTAGATACACATAATGTATACAGGAGAAGGAACCCATCTTAGGGGATATAAGAAAACCATAAATGCATAAACCTACAATGGTAAGAAAGCATAGATTTTGGCAAGCCATTGTCAAGACAAAAATGGATTACTTGAGCATGATAGAGTCTAGCTCTACCTCCGGCATCCGTTGATCTTCAAGATTCTGGTAATAGCATTCCCCCAAGGAACTGGTGTCAATAAACAAATGTCAGCCTTGTGAGAGCCTTGTTGCTAACACTACTTCATCTTTCGTGGGGTTGGTTTGTGTACTATTAACAGAGTCTTGTCTTAAGGGACGTGTTTACTCTGTTATGATATATTTAAAAATGAAGGGGTGTAGAAAACATGCCTGGATTTCATTTCTATGAAATCTGCAAATTACTTGATCAAATTGCAGGCTTTGACAGATAAAGTTCAGTATCCCAAGGATAAAGGTTCAGTGATACACCGATCTCTTGTACTTGCTTTTCATGTTGGCTACAGCACGTTCACAAAATTCAGTAGTGCTGATTCTTCTCTGATTAGTTATAGAAATGTAATAAGATTGCCAAAAGTTGTAACCTGCATTCACAAGTATTATACAAATGGGATTACCCTAGAAAAAAAAGTATGAGGTTACTCCTCAACACTTGAAATTGAAAATGTCTGAATGATCTAGGAAAGATATCAAAGAGACAAGTGAAGAATAAATTG